>NC_058407.1:104031400-104277498 GCF_002201575.2 Neomonachus schauinslandi | reverse complement strand
AAGAAAGAAAGAAAGAAAGAAAGAAAGAAAGAAAGAAAGAAAGAAAGAAAGAAAGAAAGAAAGAAAGAAAGAAAGAAAGAAAGAAAGAAAGAAAGGAGGAAGGAAGGAAGGAAGAAAGAAAGAAAGGAAGGAAGGAAGAAAGAAGAAAGAAGAAAGAAAGAAAGAAAGAAAGAGAAAGAAAAAGAAAGAAAGAAAATAATATATAGGTGTATTATAGTTCAATTGCAAAAAGTTTGAAAGAAAATAAAGCAAATAAAATAGAGGAACACAGATAGGAATTATATAACAGCTTTCCCATCAGAAACAACCAAAAAGGAGAGTGTAGTGAAATATTGAAAGTGTTAAAAAAAAAAAAACTTCCCCAACTTAAAATTGTATATCTAGTAAAGGTGCCCTTAAAAGTAAAGAAGAAATAAAGACTGTCTTAGAAAAAAAAGTGGGGGCAGAGATTCAGGCCATCATACCTGCTCTGCAAGAAATGTTAAAAGAAATTCTTCAGGTAGGAAACAAACAAAGAAGCAAAAAACCAAACTGAACTAAAACAAAACAAACAAAAAATAACTTGTATCTAACCTAAGGAAGAGAAGTGCTTCAGGCAAGTAGTAAATGAAAATTTTAAAAATCATTAATACTTCTGATTTTGTAATTGATTTAAAAGATAACTGAAGCAATAATAGTAATAGTGTATTGGGTGAAGATAGCATATGAGTAAGTGAAATCAATGGCAAGAATGTCACAAAGGACAAAAGGGAGGAATTAGAGATATTTAGTTATCAGTTAATTGTACTATACATGAAATGTCATAGTGTTATTTGAAGGTAGACTTCAATTAGTTCAGTATATGTTGTAACCTCTAGGGCAACAAATAGAGTTTTTATAAATAAATGTAATTGATATGCTAAGAAAATAAAATGGAATCCTATAAAAATGTTCAATTACCATATGATTTCACTCATATGTGGAATTTAAGAAAAAAAATAAATGAGCAAAGGGGAAAAAGACAGAGAGACTGGCAAACCAAGAAACAGACTCTTAACTATAAAGAAAAAACTAATAATTACCAAAGGGGAAGTTGTTTGGGGGGATTAAGGAGTGCACTTGTGATGAGAACTGGATGTTGTATGGAAGTGCTGAATCACTATATTGTACACCTGAAACCAATATTACACTGCATGTTAGCTAACTGGAATTTGAATAAAAACTTAAAAAAAAAAGTTCAATTAAAACCAGAGAAATGCAACAAAAGGAATAGTTATACACATGTAAAATATTAATCTAACTTTATAACTATTTAATTTTAATGTGCATGGTCTAAATACACATATTAGAAAACAGAAACTTTCAGTGAACAAAAAAAGCAACATTCAAATATGTTGTCTACAAGAAACCCACAAGAGTAAAGGAATTGAAAAAGATATCACACATTAACACTCATTAAAAGAAAGCTGGGTATCCAAACTAATTTCAAGCAAAGCAGTCTTTAGACAAGGACATTGTTAGGGATAAAGAAAGGCGTTACATATGATAAAAGGGTCAATTCTCCAAGAATATTTATCAATCTTAATTATGTATATATCAAACAACAGAGCATCAAAATACGTAAAGCAAAAATAAAGTAAAACCTGAAAGAACTGGTAGAAGTAGACAAATTACACTCCTGTAGTTGGAGATTTCAGCAACCCTTCAGTGATCAAGCAGCCAGAGGATCAATAAGGATATATTTGATGTGAATAGCAATATTCATCAATTTGATCTTATTGACATTTATATAATATTCTATCCAACAACCACATAATACACATTCTTTCAAGAACCCATGGAACATTAATCAAGAATACATTCTCAGCGGGCGCCTGGGTGGCTCAGTTGGTTAAGCGACTGCCTTCCACTCAGGTCATGATCCTGGGGTCCCAGGATCGAGTCCCGCATTGGGCTCCCTGCTTGGCATGGAGTCTGCTTCTCCCTCTGCCCCTCCCCCCTCTCATGTGCTCTCTCTCATTCTCTCTCTCTCAAATAAATAAATAAAATCTTTATATAAAAAAAAAGAATACATTCTCAGCCATAGAATATTGTTTAGCAAATTTAAGATAATAGAAATCATACAAGGTATATTATTAGACCACATGAAATTAAACTACAAATCAGTAACAGAAAGATCCCTGATAATATGTGGAATATTTGGAATTTAGTATTTGGAAATTAACACACTTCTAAATAATTCACCAGTCAGACTTCTCAAATTAAATTTTAAAAAAATTTTGAACTAATTGAAAAAAAATAAAATTTGTAAGACATAACAAAGGGTTTAGGGTAAAATTTTGAGCATTACATATATATATTAAAAAAGAAGAAAGTTTTAAAATTAGTAATAAAAATGTCCACTTCAACAAACTAGAGAAAGAAGAGCAACATAAAGAACAGAAATATAGAAATAATAAAAATTGGAAGAGAATCCATGAAATTGAAAACAATAAATAAAAGCAACTAACCCAAAATCTAGTTCCTTTTTTTAAATATTTTTTTATTATGTTATGTTAGTCACCATACAGTACTTCATTAGTTTTTGATGTAGTGTTCCATGATTCATTGCTTGTGTGTAAAAACCAATGTTCCATGCAGTATGTGCCCTCCTTAATACCCATCACCAGGCTGGCCCATCCCCCTACCCCCTTCCCCTGAAACACCCTCTGTTTCTCAGAGTCCATAGTCTCTCATGGTTCATCTCTCCCTCCAATTCCCCCCTCCTTCATTTTTCCCTTCCTTCTCCTAATGTACTCCATGCTATTCCTTATGTTCCACAAATAAGTGAAACCATATAGATAATTGTCTTTCTCTGTTTGACTTATTTCCTTTAGCATAATCTCCTCCAGTTCCATCGATGTTGATGCAAATGGTGGTTATTCATCCTTTCTGATGGCTCAGTAATATTCCATTGTATATATGAACCACATCTTCTTTATCCATTCATCTGTTGAAGGGCATCTTGGCTCCTTCCACAGTTTGGCTATTGTGGACATTGCTGCTATGAACATTGGGGTGCATATGGCCCTTCTTTTCATTACATCTGTATCTTCAGGGTAAATACCCAGTAGTGCAATTGCTGGGTCATAGGGTAGCTCTATTTTTAACTTTTTGAGGCACCTCCACACTGTTTTCCAAAGTGGCTGTACCAACTTGCATTCCCACCAACTGTGGAAGAGGGTTCCCCTTTCTCCACAACCTCTCCAACATTTGTTGTTTCTTGCCTTGTCAATTTTTGCCATTCTAACTGGTGCAAGGTGGTATCTCAATGTGGTTTTGATTTGAATTTCCCTGATGGCTAATGATGTTGAACATTGTTTCATGTGTCTGTTAGCCATTCATATGTCTTCTTTGGAGAAGTGTCTGTTCATGTCTTCTGCTCATTTCTTGACTGGATTATTTGTTTTTTGGGTGTTGAGTTTGAGAAGTTCTTTATAGATCTTGGATACCAGCCCTTCATCTGTAGTGTCATTTGCAAATATCTTCCCCCATTCCGTGGGTTGCTTCTTTGTTTTGTTGACTGTTTCCTTTGCTGTGCAGAATCTTTTTATCTTGATGAAGTCCCAGAAGTTCATTTTCGCTTTTGTTTCCCTTGCTTTGGAGATGTGTATTGCAAGAATTTGCTGTGGCTGATGTCAAAGAGTTTACTGCCTATGTTCTCCTCTAGGATTTTGATGGATTCCTGACTCACATTGAGGCCTTTCATCCATTTTGAGTTTATCTTTGTGTGTGGTGTAAGGAAATGGTCCAGTTTCATTCTTCTGTGTGTGGCTGTCCAATTTTCCCAGCACCACTTGTTGAAGAGACTGCCTTTTTTCCATTGGATATTTTTTCCTGCTTTATTGAAGATTATTTGACCATAGAGTTGAGGGTCCATTTCTGGGGTCTCTATTTTGTTCCATTGATCTATGTGTCTGTTTTTGTGCTGATATGATGTTGTCTTGTTGATCAAGGCTTTGTAATATAGCATGAAATCAGGCATTGTGATGCCCCCAGCTTTGTTTTTCTTTTTCAGCATTTCCTAGGCGATTTGGGGTCTTTTATGGTTCTATACAAATTTTAGGATTGTTTGATCCAGCACTTCGAAAATTGCTATTGTTATATTGATCAGGACAGCTTTGAAAATATACATTTCTCTGGGCAGCTTAGACATTATCACAATGTTTAATCTTCCAATCCATGAGCATAGAATCTTTCCATCTTTCTGTATCTTCTTCAATTTTCTTTGTAAGTGTTCTGTAGTTTCTAGAGTATAGATCCTTACCTCTTTGGTTAGGTTTCTTCCAAAGTAACTTAACGTTTTTGGTGCTGTTGTAAATGGAATCAATTCCCTAATTTTTCTTTCTACAGTTGCGTTGTTAGTGTATAAGAAAGCAACTGATTTCTGTGCATTGATTTTGTACCCTGCCACATTACTGAATTGCTGTATGAGTTCTAGTAATTTGGGGGTGGAGTCTTTGGGTTTTCCACATAAAATATCATGTCATCTGCAAAGAAAGAGAGAATTTGACTTCTTTGCCAATTTGAATGCCTTTTATTTCTTTTTTGTTGTCTGATTGCTGATGCTAAGACTTCCAATACTATGTTGAACAATAGTGGTGAGAGTGGGCATCCTTGTCGTGTTCCTGATATTAAGGGAAAGGCTCTCAACTTTTCCCCATTGAGGATAGTATTCACTGTGGGCTTGTCATAGATGTTTTTTATGAAATTGAGATATATCCTCTATCTCTACACTCTGAAGAGTTTTCATCAGGAAAGGAGGCTCTATTTGTCAAATGCTTTTTCTTCATCAACTGAGGGGACCATGTAGTTCTTGCCTTTCTCTTATTCATGTGTTCTATCACACTGATTGATGTGCGAATGTTGAAGTACCTTTTCATCCCAGGGATAAATCCTACCTGATCATGATGGATAATCCTTTTAATGTACCACTGGATCCTATTAGCTAGGATCTTGTTGAGAATTTTGGCATCCATATTCATCAGGGATATTGGTCTATAATTCTTTTTGATGGGGTCTTTGCCTGGTTTGGGGATCAGGGTAATGCTGGCCTCATAGAAGGAGTTTGGAAGTTTTCCTCTTGTTTCTATTTTTGAAACAGTTTCAGAAGAATAGGCATTATTTCTTCTTTGAATGTTTGATAGAATTCCCCAGGGCATCCATCAGGCCCTGGACTCTTGTTTTTTTTAGGAGGATTTTGATCACTGCTTTAATCTCCTTACTGGTTATTGGTCTATTCAGGTTGTCAATTTCTTCCTGTTTCAGTCTTGGTAGTTTATAGGTTTCCTGGAAGGCATCCATTACTTCCAGTTTGCTTAATTTATTGGCATACAGTTGTTGATAATAATTTCTAATAATTGTTTCTATTTCCTTGGTGTTAGCCATGATCTCTCCCATTTCATTCATAATTTTATTAATTTGGGTCCTTTCTCTCTTCTTTTGGATAAGTCTGGCCAGTGGTTTATTGATCTTATTAAATCTTTCAAAGAACCAGCTTCTAGTTTCATTGATCTGATCTACTACATTTCTGGTTTCTAATTCATTAATCTCTACTCTAACCTTAATTATTTCTCTTCTTGTGCATTGCTTAGGCTTTATTTGTTGTTCTTTCTCTAGTTCTTTAAGGTGTAAAGTTAATTTGTATTCGGGATTTTTCTATTTTTTGAGTGAGGTTTGGATGGCTATGTATTTCCCCTTTAGGACCGCCTCTGCAGTATCCCATAGGTTTTGGACTGATTGTTTTTGTTCTCATTGGTTTCCATGAATTGTTTAAGTTCTTCTTTAATTTCCCAGTTACCCAAATATTCTTTAGCAGAGTGGTCTTTATCTTCCAAGTTTTTGAATTTCTTCCAAATTTTTTTTTTTGTGTGTGATTGAGTTCCAGTTTTAAAGCATTATGGTCTGAGAATATGCAAGGAGTAATCTCAATCTTTTGGTATCGGTTGAGACCTGATTTGTGACTGGTATGTGATCTATTCTGAGAAAGTTCCATGTGCATTTGAGTATTCTGTTGTTTTAGGGTGAAATGTTCTGTATATAACTATGAGGTCTATCTGATCCAGTGTGTCATTCAAAGCTCTTGTTTCTTTGTTGATTTTCTGCTTAGATGATCTGTTTAATGCTGAGAGTGGAATGTTGAAATCTCCTACTATTAAGGTATTATTATCAATATGTCTCTTTATTTTGGTTAACAGTTGGCATATGTAGTTCTCTGCTCCCATGTTGGGGGCATAGATATTTACAATTGTTAGATTTTATTGTTGGGTAGACCATTTAAGAATGATGTAGTGTCCTTCTGTATCTCTAACTATAGTCTTTAGCTTAAAGTCTAATTTGTCTGATATGAGAATTGCTATCCCAGTTTTCTTTTGAGGTCTGTTGGCATGAAAAATTGTTCTCCATCCCTTCACTTTCAGTCTGAATGTATCTTTAGGTTCAAAATAAATCTCTTGGAGACAGTATATGGCTGGGTCATGTCTTTTTATCTAAACTGCAACCCTGTGCCATTTCATGGGAGCATTTAGGCCATTCATGTTGAGAGTGATTATTGAAAGATATGATTTTATTGTCATCATGTTGCCTGTGAAGTCCTTGTTTCTATAGATTGTCTCTATAAATTTCTGATCTATATCACTCTTGGGGTCTTTCTCCTCTTATAGAATCCCCCTTAATATTTCTTGCAGGGCCGCTTGGTGGTCACATATTCTTTCATTTTCTGCTGGTCTTGGAAGCTCTTTGTCTCTCCATCCATTCTGAATGACAGCCTTGCTGGATAAAGTATCCTTGGCTGCATGTTCTTCTCATTTAGTACCCTGAATATGTCTTGCTATCTCTTTCTGCCTTGCCAGATCTCTGTGGACGGGTCTGACTTTATTCTGATGTTCCTCCCTTCATAAATAAGAAATCTCTTACCCCCAGCTGCTCTCAGGATTGTTTCCTTTGTTCTAAGATTTGAAAGCTTTATTATTATATGCCAGAGCATTGGTCTGTTCTCATTGATCTTGGGCGGGGGGCGTGGTTCCTCTCTGCCTCTTGGACAGGAATGCTTGTTTCCTTCCCCAGATTAGGGAAGTTCTCAGCTACAACTTGCTCAGATATATCTTTTAGACCTCTCTCTCTCCACCCCCTCAGGGACCCCAATAATTTTGATACTGGAATGTTTCATTGAGTCACTAATCTTTCTCATTTGATTCCTTGGGTTTAATTTGTTTTTCCCATGCCACCTGGATTTTCTTCTTTTCTACCATTTTATCCTCTATCTCACTAATTGGTTTTTCTGCCTTGTTTACCCTGGCAGTCAGAGTATCCAGTTTAAACTGCATTTCATTCATAGCATTTTTTAAGTTTGGCCTGATTAGATCTCATATCTGCCCTCAGAGAATCTACATTGTTGTTAATATTTTTCTCAAGCCTAGATATTGCCTTGATAATTGTTACTCTGAAGTCTATCTCTGACATCTTGGTTATAACCATATCCATTAGTTCTGTGGCTTTGGCCACATCTCTGAATCTTTCCTTTGTTGGGGGTTCCTCCTCTTAGTCATTCTGTTGAGGGGTGGTTGAGGGAATGTACAGAGTCCAAATTATTGACCAGATCCCAAGCAAGATGCCCCTGTTTAATGAGACCTTAGAGTTGTGTGCCTCTTGTTTTTCCAGCCTGTCTTCTGGGGGAGGGGCCTGCTGCTCTGTTACTCAGGCAACTCTGTTTGGGCAGAATTGCCCTGCCCCCTGTGGGGGGTGGATGGGCTCAGTGAAAACCAGTTTTGGGGGACTTTTGTTCTCTGGTGGGTTTCTGTGTCTCTTTTGAGAGTCAGAGCAGAAGTGATCGTATCCAAACCCATCTCAGAACAGAGAGATCACAGTCTGCTCTTCAATGAGCTCTCCAGGCCACACTGTTTCTGTCTGTGCTGCTAAAAACCGTGGTGTCCTGGGTTGTGCTCCCCACAGCAGCAATCTCATCCCTCACTTCCAGGTCCGGGCACATCTCTGCCTTTTGTTCTTCTAAAACCACAAGCCGCCCCTGGTTCATAAGTGCACCCCTGCAGCTCCAGGTTTCAGTCTGGCGGGTTACCCTAAAGTCCTTTCCCCATTGCTACCAGTCTGCGAGTCTGCCCATTCCCCAGAGTGGGAGTTTTTTGTGACCCGGCAGTGCAGGATCCCAGAGGCTTCCTCCCCCTTCCATTTATCTTCTGATATCTGCCCACAGAATTACAGCTCCCAGCTTCATACCTAGAGACCAACTGCTGGAGATATTCCGTTTTGTAGAGATCCAGATATATCTTCTTACATTTCAGGCTGATTTTGTGGGTGTTTAGAGTGGTCCAGTAGATATTCAGCTCAATTCAGGGGACTGGTTGATATAGAGTCCCCTACTCTTCCACTATTTTTTTCCATCTGGCCAAAATCGAGTTCCTTAAAAAGTCGATTAAATTGGTTAACATTTAGCCAGGCTAACCAAGAAATATAATAGAGGAGAAAGCACCAGGAGTTGTTTACTAGGATAAATACTTCAATTTTAACTCAACATCAATGGGAAATTTTGTAAGAGAAGAGGACTGTTGGGTTCATCTGTCCAGTAACCCCATCTTACAACAGAGAGCCTGGTATTCTGTACCATCACCAGGAATAAATATTCAGGAAGCCAGAATAAGCTCAGTTGTTATGATGTCCTTTAACTGGTAGCAGAAGTAAGGTAAGCTGAGATCTATCTATAATTTCATAAGTTGCCAAAACAAGAGCCAGGAAGATGTTCAAAGAGTTTGAACTCTGAAGATGAAACTTCAGGGAAGAAATTAATAGGTAATTATGAGAGAGGTCTCTGCTGAGGGTAAGAAATGGAACAGGGAAGAATATTGACATAATTGAAGCAGTATCTCCCTAAGTATTTTATAGAGGACATGTTTGAGGCTACATATATAAGCACAATTTGCCATAGAAAAAGATGAATAAGTGAGTCAACCTTGATGGGTTTGAGTCAGAAATAGGTTTCAGAGTCTTTAAGTGTCAATCAAAGGCGAGAGGGTAGGATGGGACTGCCCAAAGAATATGGGTGAATGTAGGAAAAGAAAAAGGGTAGAACCATGGTTAGCTGAATTCAAAGGAAAGGGTGTAGAATCATAGAATGGAGTGGCTTCTTCCCAACATATAGAAGACCCAGGACCATGCTCTTTAGTGCTAGAAATTTCTGGGTGCTGGGATGACTCTGGTACAGTTCAGAAGCTATTTAATAAAGTTTATGAGCTATATTATTTTTTTCTGAGTGTCTAAGTATACTGATCTGTATCCTTTACTTGTCCCTGAATACAATTTTATTATTTACTATTTGCTACCATTTTTTTTTTCATTTCTTTATCTCCATTCCTCCCCATGAAGTAGTACACTTTGAACTTAAGAAAGAACTAGAAAGAAATTGTTAATGTTAATTCTGTTCAAAAGCTAGGGAAAATCTTTTTTATTCTTCTGGATTCTAATTCAGTAAATTTATTTGCATCTCAAGAATTTTATGTTCATTTGAGTTTTCTGATGACTTTTTGTGTGGTAAAGCATTCTTTCTTTTATTTTTCTATTTTTATTTGATATTATTTTCCAGCTTTATTGAGGTATAATTGACAATAAAATTGTAAGATATTTAAAGTGTACACCATGATGATTTGGTATATGTATATATTGTGAAAGGTGAAGTATTTTTGATGAAGATTACATAAATGGAGTGATCAGTTTTACTGAATCATCTTTAGCTTCATCTCTGTTTTCACTTGCTTCCACTCTACCTTTTCATTAAGGTCTAATTTTAGTTAACTCATGACTCTCATGACTCACAAATCTTTAGCATTCTCCTGACTCTAAACTACTACCTATAAAAAGTTCCTAAATCCAAAAATTTTACAAAACTAATGTATTTTGTTATTATGCATTTACTCTCAGCTTAATTTTTAAAACTATAGCCATATTTTAAATTTATCGTATTTTAATGAACTTACTGAATAATGACAGCTCCATATAATTCTCATAGTGTCACAAAGTTTGAGAATTGAGTTGAATGTTGTCCTGCTAGTTATAGTAATCTCAATTTCAGGATATCCATTCTCTTTAAATGGAATAAAGGATCCATATACCTTTGTGACTAGTAGGTAATTTGAAGCTAGACACAAAGGTAGATGGGTAATATTTTAGTTACAAAACTTATTTATATTAATGAGTAAAGAAAGAAAAATGATTAGTTATACTTCTCTTTCAGGAAATGAAGCAATTGGAATTAGTAGAATTCTAAGAATACATAGAAATACCAATAGAGAATAAAAATTAAATCAATATGTTTGCATTAACTACCAGGGATTTGAAATCTAAAGCAGGTAAGAAAGATTGTATGCAAAAACAATTCATGGCTACTATACAATTTTAGTTTTTGATAAAGCACAATTTATTGTCTGTTTTATATAAAAATGAATTTCCTCTGGAAAAATGTATCCTCTGGCTTTTTAGAGAACAATATATAAGACAAACATTTTAATTTTGACTTCCCCTCAATGACAGTGACCCCTCTGCCCTCTCCATCTTATAAATTATTGACAAAGCATCAGGAAGATTCCAATTGTGCAATAGTTAATTGGCCCCTCTGGTCATTTCTCAATAGCTCTGAAAAGTTCATTGGTTTTAGTTAAAGGTTTTTTCAGAGTTTCAGGTTCCAATATTCTGAGAGTTTGAACAAGTTTGTGTTCTTTATGTGTCTTTTAAATATAATATTTTGAGATCGAGTCTTGGCAAAGAATTAAGAGGTTAGATATTTGCTTGCTAAGGAAAACATGAGAAGGAAATTGGTATTTTATATGGAAGTAAATTTGAAATATATATTTTAAGGCAAAAATGAACTTCAGCTAATTTTAAAATTGGGGAAAGATGAATATTGATGTAAAATTATTAATATAAAATGAATGTTGACAAAACTATTATAGAAAAGATTTAAAGATACGAATATTTACATAAATATTGTCATCCTCAAAGTATTGTCATACTTTAAAATGTATTTTAGAATCTTTAAACTGGTATCAACATTTTGGCTTTCAAATGTATTATTTCTTTCTATGCCATAAAAAAATGGCTTTTTTCTGTGAAGTGGTTGGATATAAGATAAAAAATTCTTGTAGCTTATATCTGAAAGACTGGTGGAATATGTTCTAATCTCTTTGTAATTTTATTTTGGTTGAGAATTGCTAAGTCAAACCAACTCTTTTGACTTAACTTTTAGCTTCCTATTACACTGTGACCTCTGAAATGTGCAAAGCGCATCTCTGCAGCTGTCATATTAGCTCTTCCTACACAAGTGTTTAATTCAAATAGGTGGATGTTTTAGTTCACACATTGGACTCATGTTCTAACAACCATAAGAGAAACACTTGAAGGAATATTTATACAGCATAGTCATCCAAATCTATGACTAAACAGAAATGCAATTATTTGTCAGGATTTTATTTCTATGTACATTGCTATTCTTCTGTACTGCTATTACTAAATTATAGTCTAAGGTGTGTGTGTGTGTGTGCAAAAAGATGAGTAGAGAAGATGGAAGTAATTTTTCCCTATTGCTTAACTCTGCAAATTTTATTTTATTTTTTTAATTTATTTTTTTTTAACAGAGTGAGAGACAGCGAGAGAGGGAACACAAGCAGGGAGAGTGGGAGACGGAGAAGCAGGCTTCCTGCCGAGCAGGGAGCCTGATGTGGGACTTGAACCCAGGACCCTGGGATCATGACCTGAGCCGAAGGCAGAAGCTTAATGACTGAGCCACCCAGGCGCCCTGCAAATTTTATTTTTAAGGATATTATTTTAGTTGTTTATAACAATAAGGTGTCAGAAGCTCTATCAAACACTTTTTTAGAGTAAGACATATCCAAGAACTTTTTGTTTCTCTCAGTATAATATATGCTCTGGGATGTAACTCTTTTTTTTCCTTCTATTTCATTATCTTTAAAACCTAAAAAAAAATCAACATTTTGTTTTGACTGCCTCTTAAGTTTCTGTTAACTGATAAGTAATTCATGCAAATGGAAAGGAACACAAATGGGACATCTAGGAAAAAATGAAACATTGAAAAGAGGAAAAAAATGAGCAGAAAACATATTTGAAAATTTAATAAAATTATATTTCCTTTCAGATGCACAAACTTTTTAAAAGCTAGTGTTTCTCAAACATTCTTCCATGGAGTAGATTTTCAAAGCAATCATTTTTCAGACAAGAGAAAAATAAAGGGGTAAACTTTATACTAAATCAATCCCAAATCAAATAAAAACTAATTTCATTTTATTTTTTGGAACTTTAAATAAGAATGTAAACATATGAAATTATGTTCAGAAAAATCACACAGAGGCACTACACATAGTCTAGTTAAGAGTTAAAAATAGATGCACTTAGGAAACAAAGGTAATTATCCAGTTTTAATCTAGATCTCAAACTGTCACTTGAGAAGCTTTACACCATTTCAAACTATCTTATGAAAGTGTGTCATCAAAATTTTAAAGGCCAGTTTCTCACTATACAGTGCAAAGTTATACACAGTATACAGTTTATTATTCTTAATTTATCAGATATCTGTGTGCATATATTCATGGCATATGAAGGGCAGTTTTGTATGTTATCTTTTCTTGAGCTTTAAATTTGTAATTATTGAAAGCAGATATTTATATTCCTAATATACCCCAGAATTTCAAAACTTTCCAAAATTATGATGCAAAGACACATTCGTATGTTCATATTTTCAGTAAAAATCAACTCTTCAATGTTCCATTTATTTGCTAAATTAGGAAGTTTGGTTTGTACCTGGTTTGGCCCAAACTGTTATAAGTCATCTACATATCCAGACATTACTCATATCATCACTATAAAATCTGGTGGTTGGAGATTTGTTTCTATGTGTTCTGGTAGCCAGAGATCAAAAATAATGATTCCATGTTCTTGATATCTATTGTCCTCAACAGTTGTGTGATCATAAAGGAAGATGGTCCATAAGAGAAGTTGAAATAGAGTACTACACATATCTGCACATGTCTGGACCTTCTAGCACTCTTCTTCTTGCGGAAATAAATATGCATTGTCATGAGCACAACAAGCTACTGTGTCAATGAGAACAGCACTCACACTGAGCCCAATCAAATATTATTTTGTTTTGCACCTATTTGTACAATTTTTAATATTGAGGAATTATATCTATCATTCACAAAAAAAATCAAATCACCAGATATTGTTGCTTCATTACTTTGCAAAAAAAAAAAGCAGTGAGGTCATTATTAGCCAGAAAGTAGAAAAAAAAAAAAAAAACACATAAATTTAACAAATCATTTAATTGTATCTTAAATTACACTGTAGCATTGACTACTATAAAGCAAAGTATCATTACAGTAGAACAGCAATCAATGGCAATATCTGTACTCTAGAAGCAGTAAGGGTATACAAATACATGGTAAATTGGAAAAAATAAATGTGAACTCAAAAATGCAGTATTTTTCAATCGCTGTCAACACCAACATTTTTAATCAATGTTATTTTTTATGTGCAACCCTAACCCTAGATATCAATTCTAATGCTATACTCCATTAAAAGAAACTCAGACTCCTTGAAGCTAGTTAATTCCTTGTTTTGAAGTGAAAAAATTACCCTAAATTTGAAACATTTTGTTATAAAACATGAAAGGGACTTTGAAAATTTCAGGGGGAAGTATAGAAAAGTGTCAATTAAAGACTGTCCTAATAGTCATTTTTTAACAGTCTGAAAATAAAATAATAAAGAATAATAGTTCTATTATGTTTTATTTGATAATGACATAATATTTTGTTGATATAATAATTAATTAGAAAAGTTGAATTTTTAAAAGAGCATGAACTCATAATAATCGTCAAAAGAAATGTTAGTATAAATTGTTCACAAAAAGAGTTGTAATATAAAAGAAGTGTAGACATAATAGAAATATGAACTGAGGTGTTCATTTGTATGGGGATTTTATTTCTTCTGTAAATTAAATATATGCTTATAATAAAGCCTGTCAATGTAATTACAAGAAAATGGCAATGATAAAAGTATATCATTTAAGGGTGAACCATGGATTGCATAAAAGGAAAGCTAATGTGAAGGTTTTGATGTAAAATATTATTGATTTGGCACAATTTAAGTTTAACAATCAACCAGAAATTTAGCATGATGATCAGTGATGTGTATTTAAATAACTCTGATGTGCTCAGGAGGACTTACTTGTGCCTTGAAAATAAATAATTGAGGAGGAGGAAGAAGCAAGATGGCAGAGAAGTAGGGGACCCTATTTCAACTAGTCCCCTGAATTTAGCTGGATATCTATCAAACCATTTTGAACACCCACAAAATTAGCCTGAGATGTAAGAATATATATCTGGATCTCTAAAAGCAGAAAAGAGATTGCTTTTCACAAGGTAGGATGTGCAGAGTCATGAATCTGTGGGGAGATATCAGAAGATAAACAGAAGGGGGGGGGAGCCTCCATAAGCTGGCTCCTGGAAAGTGATATAACACCAGAGTGAAAAATTGGAACCCTTAGAAATCTGCTCTAGTGAGAGACATCCCTCTCTGAAAGGGCTCTGGAAATGAAAAGGCAGAATTCTAGGTGGGGCATTGTGGTCTTGGAATCTGAGGAGTCACAGAGCCAACAAGGGTGTCTGAACCAGTAGAGTGCCTGAGCAGTGGAGCCTGGAAGCAACATATGGTCAGCAAGTCCAGGAAGGCACTCTCAGCTCAGGTTGCCATAAACCTTGAGCCAGTCTGGTTGGTAATCAACCTTTTCCTAAGCAGCCTATAAAGGACTGGAACCTGGGGTGCAACAGCTGCACCCAGGACTGGGCAAAAGCTCGCGTTGTGGTAGCGGCCCAGAAAGGACATTAGGGTGTCACGCAGACATGATCCAGGAGTTTTGGGTGGGAGTGCAAGCCCACAGCCACTTGTGGTTTTAGAGTTACAAAGGGCAGTGGCATGCCCGGGCCCCTGGGACTACCTCAGAGATTTGCAGTGGGCATGCACTGTGGGAGGCTGTGGTTTTTTTGGCCCATACAGAAGAGCAGACTGTTTGTTCTGGAGTGTTTATTAAAGAGGGAAGACTGCAAATTTTCTGCTCTGGGCCAGAAATTTGGGCACAGCCATTTTTGCTCTGATCCTCTGAAGAGGACAGGAAAGTCTCCAGGGAAAAAAAGCCACACAGAAGACCAGGTACACTGAGCCCATCCCCCTGACAGGGGATGGGGCAACTCTGCCCAGGCAGGGTTGCCTGAGAAACAGCACAGCTGGCCTCTCCCGCCAGAAGACAGACTAGAAGAATAGGTGGACAACAATCCTATGGATCTCACAAAACTGTCAAATCCCAATGCCAGAGGAAAATAGTATATGGAGCTCCAGGTGTTGCCTCATGACTCATTTACTTTTCAGATAATATTCTCCTTTTCTTTTTTTTTCTTATGCTTTTTCTCTCTTTTTTCTTTTTACCTTCATCCCATTTCAACTAGATGTTTATTGTACCAACTTATATTTCACAGTTGCTTTTAATTTTATTTTAGATTTTTCAAGGATCCATCTTGCTTGGGTCATGGTTGATATTTTGGACTCTGTTCATTCACTCACCCATCGTTCTTTGGACAGAATGACTAGAAGGAGGAACTCACAGAACAAAGAACCAGAGGCAGTGTTCTCTGCCACAGAGCTAATCTATATGGGTATAAGTAAGACGACAGAGATAGAATTCAGGATAGCAATCATAAAGTTAATACCTAGGCTTTAAAAAAGCATTAGTGACAATATAGAATCTCTAAGACCAGAAATGAGAGCTAATCAGGCTGAACTTAAAATGCTATGAATGAAAAAAAATGCTATAAATGAGAGGCAGTCTAAACTGGATACTCTAACAGCAAGGGTCAATGAGGCAGAAGAGAGAATGTGATCTAGAAGACAAGCTGATGGAAAGGAAGGAAGTTGAGGAAAACAGAGACAGACAACTAAAGCCCATGATAAAATGCTTGGAGAGATTTATGATGCCATGAAACATTCCAATGTCAGAATTATTGGGATCCACAAGGGCATGGAGAATGAGAGGGACAGAAGGCATATTAGAGCAAATCATAGCTGAGAACTTCTTTAATCTGGGGAAGGAAACAAGCATTCATGTCCAAGAGGCAGAGAGAACTCCTCCCAAAATCAATAAAAATAGATCGACACCCTGACATATAATAGTGAAGCTTGCAAATCTTAGAACCAAAGAAATTATCCTGAGAATAGCCAGGGAGAGGAGTTTCCTTACATATGGAGGGAGAATCATCAGAATAATATCAGACCTATCTGCAGAAACCTGGCAAACCAGAAAGGGCTGGAAAGACATATTCAGGGCACTAAAGGAGAAGAACATGCAGCCAAGAATACACTATCTGGCAAGGCTGTCATTCAGAACAGATGGAGAGATAAAGAGTTTCCAGGACAGGCAGAAACAAAAGAATATGTGACCACCGAGCCAGCCCTGCAAGAAATATTAAGGGGGATCCTGTAAGCAGAGATCTTAAGAGAATTATAGACAAGAAAGTAACAGAGACAATCTACAGAAACAGGGACTTTGCTTCTCAATGGCATTAAATTCATATCTTTCAATAGTTACTCTGAATGTAAATGGACTGATTACTCCAGTCAAAAGACACATGGTATCAGATTGGTTAAAATAGCAGGACCCATCCATATGCTTTCTACAAGAGACTCATTTTGAACCTAAAGACACCTCCAGATTGAAAGTGAGGGGATGGAGAACTATCTACCATGCCAATGGACCTCAAAAGAAAGTTGGGTAGCAATTGTCATATCAGACTAATTAGATTTTAAACCAAAGACCATAGTAAGAGATGTAGAGGGACACTATATAATAGCTAAAGGGTCTATCCAACAAGAAGATCTAACAATTGTAAATATCTATGCCCCCAATATGGGAGCAGCCAATTATATAAACCAATTAACAATCAAAATTAAAAAAATATTGATAATAATACATTAATTATTATTAAATATATTATTAAATATTATTAAATATAGGAGACCTCAACACTCCACTCACAACAATGGACAGATCATCTAAGCAAAAGATTAACAAAAAAACAAGAGCTTAGAAAGACACATTGGACCAGATTGACTTCACAGACATATACAGAACATTCCATCCTAAAACAACAGAATTCTTCTCAAGTGCACATGGAACATTCTCCAGAATAGATCACATACAGGGTCAAAAATCTGACACCAAAAAACTGATACCAAAAGGTTGAGATTATTCCCTGTATATTTTCAGACTGCAATGCTTTGAAACTGCAATTCAACCACAAGGAAAAATTGGGGAGGAATGCAAACACTTGGAGCTTAAAGAACATCCTGCTAAAAAATGTTTGGGTCAACCAGGAAATTAAAGAACTTAAACAATTCATTGAAACCAATGAAAATGAAAACACATCCATTCAAAACCTATGCGATACTGCAAAGGAGGTCCTAAGAGGGAAGTACATAGCCATCCAAGCCTCTCTCAAAAAATTAGAAAAATCCCAACTGCACAAGCTAACCTTACATTTAGACTTTATTTGCTGGAGAAAGAACAGCAAATAAAGTCCAAACTAAGCAGAAGAAGAGAAATAATAAAGGTTAGAGCAGAAATCAATGAAATAGAAACTAGAAGAACAGCAGAATAGATAAATGAAACTAGAAGCTAGTTTGTTGAAAGACTTAATAAGATCTATAAACCTCTGGTCATACTTATCCAAGAGAAAAGGGAAAGGACCTAAATCAATAAAATCATGAATGAAAGGGGAGAGATCACGACTAACACCAAGGAAATAGAAACAATTATTAGAAATTATTACCAGTGGGCGCCTGGGTGGCTCAGTCGTTAAGCGTCTGCCTTCGGCTCAGGTCATGATCTCAGGGTCCTGGGATCAAGCCCTGCACCAAGCTCCCTGCACGGCGGGAAGCCTGCTTCTCCTTCTCCCATTCCCCCTGCTTGTGTTCCCTCTCTTGCTGTGTCTCTCTCTGTCAAATAAATAAATAATATCTTTAAAAAAAGAAATTATTACCAGCAATTATATGCCAACAAATTAATCAAACTGCAAGAAATGGATGCATTCCTGGAAACTTATAAACTACCAAGACTGAAAGAGGAAGAAATAGGCAATCTGAACAGACCAGTAACCAGCAAGGAAATTGAAGCAGTCATCAAAAACCTCCCAAAAAACAAGAGTCCAGGGCCTGATCCTTTCCCAGGGGAATTCTACCAAACATTTAAAGAAGAAATCATACCTATTCTACCGAAGTTGTTTCAAAAAATAGAAATGGAAGGAAAACTTCCAAACTCATTCTATGAGGCTAGAATCCCCTATCCCCAAACCAGACAAAGACTCCATCAAAAAGGATAATTACAGAACAATATCCCTGATGAACATGGATGCCAAAATACTCAACAAGATCCTAGCCAATAGGATCCAACAGTACATTAAAAGGATTATTCACCATGACCAGGTGGGATTTGTTCCTGGGCTGCAAGGGTGGTTCAACATTGGCAAATCAATGTGATAGAGCACCTTAATAAAAGAAAAGAACCATATGATCCTCTTAATTGTTGCAGAAAAAGCATTTGACAAAATACAGCATCCTTTCTTCATTAAAATTTTCCACGGTGTAGGGATAGAGGAAACATTCCTCAATATCATAAAAACCTTCTATGAAAAGCCCACACTGAATATCATTCTCAATGGGGAAAAGCTGAGAGCTTTTCCCTTAAGGTCAGGAACACGACAGGGATGCCCACTTTCACCACTATTGTTGAGCATAATATTAGAAGTCCTAGCCTCAGCAATCAGACAACAAAAAGAAATACAATGCATTCAAATTGGCAAAGAAGAAGTCAAACTCTCTCTCTTCGCACATGACATGATACTTTGCGTGGAAAACCCAAAAGACTCCATCCCCAAATTACTAGAACTCATTCAGCAATTCAGCAATGTGGCAGCATACAAAATCAATGCACAAAAATCAGTGGCATTTCTATACACTAACAATGTGACTGAAGAAAGAGAAATTAAGGAATTGATTCCATTTACAATAGCAACAAAGCCATAAGATACCTAGGAATACACCTAACCAAAGAGGTAAAGGTTCTATACTCTAGAAACTACAGAACACTTGTGAAAGAAATTGAAGAAGACACAAAGAGATGGAAAAATATCCCATGCTCCTGGATTGGAAGAATAACTATTGTGAAAATGTCTATGCTGCCCAGAGCAATCTACACATTAGTGCAATCCCTATCAAAATAACATTGGCATTTTTCAAAGAGCTGGAACAAACAATCCTAAAATTTGTATGGAACCATAATAGACCCCGAATCACCAAGGAAATGTTGAAAAAGAAAAGCAAAGCTGGGGGCAAAGCTGTATTACAAAGCTGTGATCATCAAGACAGCATAGTCCTGGCACAAAAACAGACACATTGATCAATGGAACAGAATAGACAGCCCAGAAATGGAACCTGAACTCTATGGTCAACTAAACTTTGACAAATCTTATTATTACTAAGTCAATATTGGGAAATATCATAGATTTCATAAAAATAATTTGCTTTTAGTTTATAAGATACATTTCTGCATGTATCAATTCAAATGTCTAGATATATACTTATATACACTCCTATATTCCAGCCAAAGAAGTTTTAATATACTGAGTAAAGCTCAGAAAATACAGTATAGAATTCCTGATCTTTGTTTAATTCTATACCAGTGCATAGCAGACACTTTATTTTCTAACAACAGTTTTAGATCTCATGTGCTAAGAGGATTAGGATTTGGTTTTTGAAGATACTCATGGTTAAGGTGATTTCATGATTTTTTGTGATAGAGAGAAAATTGCCTGAGTAAGTAGGTGAATCCAAGGCAATTCTCTACTCTGTTTTTTTTTTAATTCAATTTAATTAACATAGTGTATTATTAGTTTTGGAGGTAGAATTTAGAAATTCATCAATTGCATATAACACCCAGTATTCATTCCATCAAGTGCCCTCCTTAATGCCCATTATCCAGTTACCCTATCCCCCCACCCACCTACTCTGTTCTTGACAATCCTCAGTGATACAAAGAAACAACCATTACCCCAGGATCCACAGATGAGGTGGTTATTGCTTTCTCCTAGACCTGTTTGATTAGGGCTTTCACAAGAGGCATGGATTATTTAATTTACAATAGTTAAGCACTAAGTTTTACATTGTGATAATAAACACAAGTCTTTTTAGTTATTAGGGATAAAAAGCCTCCTTGTGTTTATTTCATTGTGATAAATTCAGGGACTACTAAACTACAGTGTTGAAATCATATGAGTAGCATTAGCCTCAGGTCCTCTCTAACTAGTCTTATTTTTATAAGATCATGAAGGTTTTTGTTATGTTTTCCTCAATGGCACATGATTTCTGAAAATGGGTCCTGAAGGTCTTTATACTAGGAAGCTACAGTTCCCATGCTTAAGGCAAATATGGAGAAAACCCTAATATGGTAACATGAGAAGTTTTCCATTAAGATTTTTAAGAGTCATGAAGCATTTCAAAGAATTATGCAAATGTCACGCTGTGTGCCATTTAGCACATCTTATTATTTCACAGATTAGTGCAATTTAATGCTTGCGCAGTGGAGACCTCTGTCAGAATTGTTAAAAGCATGAGGCATCTGTAGTCAGAAGGCTGACATTAGCAGCCCACAAAATGTGGACAACTGTAACCAAAAATTAGAGAAATTACTATGGAGGTTCTTTCAGAGCAAGGCAAAGATTTGATGAGACACAGATGTCTCTGATGTTCTGTCATATGTGCATAATTTCATAGCTGCACATTTTAATATTTTGAGTATTTCATTTCCATTCTTCTGGGGACTAACACTTTTAATACTTTCTCAGTTAACAGGTAGAGATGACAGTACCTAATATAAATCTTTCCAAACATGATATTAAAAACTTGTGTTTGCTCACTTTAATCAACAGCTCCATTCTTACAAAAAATAAAATTGAAACATAGATATATACTGGCATTAAAGGGAAAAATAATGTTTTTGCAAATATATGAGATATCTTGTACCTCTTCAATGAGTTACAATTAAAAAAATAATGACAAGAAGAAGAGTTAAAGTAGATTTATTTAGTCTGCTTCTCAGTCTTTCCTGAATCCAGTGACCAGGCCCAGGGGCAAGGGGTACAATCTGTGTTGTTGCATAGGACCCCACATTTGAAAGCCTCTGCACTAAGTTAAGTTCGGTTGGTGTTAATAGTTTTTAAACAAGGGGTTCCTTCTGTTCATTTTTCAATGGGCCCCATAAATAAACATTGGTCCTGCAAAGAAGTTAGATACTGTGGACCCTGTGGAAGTCTGTTTCAGAGGCATTTAAGATTTGAGAGCAGGGAAAAAAAGAACTAAAGAAAAATGAACTGATATTTAATACTTTTTTTTAAATCTTCAGACATTTACCATTTTTTTGTATAAGGCAAGAAGCTGAGAATTGTTATTGAAAAATACTTCTAAGAGGGCAAAAATTTATCAGAGATTCATCATTCTGGCCATTCTGAAAAGGAAAAAAAATGTTAGATAACAGGACTGTCAAAGTAGCCAGATATTGCTCTTTCTTTAGGTCTACTTACAGCTCTGGGTTCAGGTTCTGAGCTTGGTCCAAACAGAGACTGCTACCGAGAAACCAGCAAAGCTATTGGTGATTATGAGGGACTAGTAATAAAATTTGGAGGACTCGATGTCAACACATGGCTGACTTTCTTCTCTCACCACTTCTAGAGGATAAACAGTTAAGACAAAACTTCTGTAAATAAGAATGCCTAAAGATGCAGATGAAACAAAGATTCACTAGGTGGAAGAATAGCTAAGGATGCACAGACAATAACTGAAAGTCCTAGAGAGAATTGTGATCCTGTATCATTATCTGAAGTTGTTTTCCCTGGGAGCACTTCCTGATTTTAAATAACTAGAGGCTCAGAATCTGGAATTAAACATCGGAAGATGGAACTCATTGGGAAAAGAAAACCAACAGAAATTTCAGCAGTCACACAATATCCACACATTAATCTTGGAGATTTATGGGGCCTCGATCAAATGGTGAGTTTTGACAGCAAGATATTTGTGAAATTCTGAGGCTGTACAGTGCAAAAGTATAAAATTAAAAAACAAAAAGCAAAGCAACAACAAAAAAATCTGAGAAGCAGATTAGAATTTCTCACAGCATCTTGATAAGGAAATGACCCAACAGACCCTCAGGAGAAAACTTGGAGAACTATACACACTAGTCTAAAAAATGTACATTATCAAGAGAAATTAAATAAAACCTGCTCATGTATCAGAAAACTAAATATTATAATTAATATTATATATTAATTATATTAATATAATTAAATATTATAAAGGTGTTATGTAGTTCCAAAGTACAATGTGAATTTAATGCAATTGTAAACAAGATAACAGGAGATAATAGTGAAAATTGAAAAGCTAATTCTAAAATCTAAAAGAAATGCAACAGATTGAAAATAAATAGTCAAGGGCGCCTGGGTGGCTCAGTTGGTTAAGCAACTGCCTTCGGCCCAGGTCATGATCCTGGAGTCCCAGGATCAAGTCCCGCATCTGGCTCCCTGCTCAGCGAGGAGCCTGCTTCTCCATCTGACCCTCCCCCCCTCTCATGTCTCATGTACTCTCTCTCATTGTCTCTCTCTCAAATAAATAAAAAAATCTTTAAAAAAAAAAAGAAAAGAAATAGTCAAGACAATCTGAGGAAAAGAATAAAAATGGAGGAGTTGTACTACATCATATCAAGAGAAAAAAAATAAAAATGGAGGAATTTACCACAATATATCAAGATGAACACTAAGGTAAAGTAAGATGGAGTGATACAATTATTACCACAAAACAAAAGAAAAAGAGATGAATGAATGAAAGAAAAAGAAATACGCTAATGTAAAATAATAGTGCCCAAATAGATATACAGATATAGATATATCCCATAATTTATGATAAAGGTGATCCTGCACTGTAATAGAGACAGAATGATTTTCTCAGTAAATAAAAAACACAAACATAAAAGTTTCTTGTCCAAAGGAATCTTTTGGAGGGGATCTAAGACAGTATTGGTGCAAGTACTCCAGACCAAAGCCCTCTGTATTCTCAAATTTGTTGTCTCAGAATAAACAACATTTCCCAAACTATCAGGGTGCAGCAGTGTCTGAGTGTGGACACAAGCTCACAGTCAGCATCACCATTGTCTTAAATATAAATGGACAAGAAAAACGGCTACTGGAAATTTGGAAAGATAGAATATGCACCACGAAAAAGAAAGGTTTAGATAAATAAACAGAAAAATTTAACTGACACGATTCAGGGAACTTAAAAAAAATGTTATCAGAGACATTTGAGGAAATGTCACAACCACAAAATGAAAGACTAATCAGAAGAAATAGCAAATTGGAAATAGCTCAAGAAATTATGATTGCCAAAATAAAGTCCATCATATGGTTGAAGGATAAATTTAAGGAATTATTTATTAAAGTAAAACAAAACAAAACAAAAGTCTAAGTAGACAATGCTATTGGAGAAAAATGAGTTACATTGATAATCTGTCTGGAAATTCAGTCATCTAGCAAATGGTTATTCCATAAAGAAAGACTAGGAAAAATGGAGAATAAGAAATCACCAAATGAATAAAAAGTTTTGAGTTGGCCATAGTTAAAGGACACCAGTCTCAGACTGAAAGGGCCAATGCAATGACAATCAAGAAGTGAAAAATACCCATATTCAGAACATAGTTGTAAAATTCAAATTAAAAAGCAGATCTTAGACACATTCAGAAAGGATGAGGGAGCTGTACAAAGGAATAAAAATCAGATTGGCATGGGACATCAACATTAGGCATCTGCAGAGCTAGATATTAGAATATAATGAGGTAATGTTTTCAAATTCTGTGGCAATTTATTTTCACCCTAATTATATAGTTGGCCATATAAAAGCATTTTGACCTTTACAAGAAGCCTGAAAGTTTGTTTTCCTTGCATCATTTCTTAGGAATTATTCTGTATGTTGATAATCCAGAAAAATGAGGTATTGAAACAAGGAGGAAGATCAGGAACCTAGGAAAGAGCATACCTGATCCAGAGGAAAAGGGAAGTTGTAGGATTACAGTTGCAGAACAGACTAGAAAGCACAACTCTTATGGACAAAGGACACTGGGAAGGAAAGAAGTTGAGGGAGAAAAATTGGGAAAGGAGAAATTGGGAGGGAAGTGAGCAAATGCTAAAGAAACATTAAGGAAACATCAGGAAAAACAAAATCTGGGCAAGAAAGGAAATGTTTTATCTTACTGCTTGTTTGTCACTGCAGGGGCAAAGTACCTATTTTGGGTTACCCAACATAATTTAAATCAACAAATATGAACGCATATATTCTCAATATCCAGGCAGAAAATGAAATATCAATTAGTAGAGGAGAGACCATATTTTAAAAATGGTGAGTAAGGCTTATGGATTAATAGAGATCATGTGCCTTAATTATTATGCTTTCCATTTTTAAAAGTATTATCAATAGTGACCATTTTGGGCTCCTGATAAGTGTTTACAAACCCTAAAAAGTATAAAAGAAAAGGCACAAATGACTAAATTTGGGAAGTGGAATGTATGGAGAAGAGTGGAATGGAAGAATAAAGTCATTAATATTTTCCTCTTACAAAGCAGAAACTATGTATACTTGGAAAAGATATAGTTAAATGTATGTTACTTAAAATTATGGAGTAACCAATGCAGAAAACATTGGTTTGGGAAGTAGTTTAGGAGGTGATACATACTCTTTCAATTCAGGAAGGAATAAATAAAATTGCTAAATTAAGAAACAGCTTTATAGTATACATTGAGAGAAAGAGAGACAACTGATAGCAGATGTCAATGGTCACTTTGAGGATCCTCATTGGGAATGTTCCTGTGAGAAAAAACTGCTGCTTTCTCAGGACACCTACATTCATTGTTTGCGTATAACACCCACCTTCCTGTAACCTACAATGATGGGAACATTAGATTGGCAGCAGACCTAACCGCAGAGACCTGGCAGGCTGGAAAGGACTGGCATGATATATTCAGAGCACTAAATGAGAGAAATATGCAGCCAAGAATACTATATATCCAGCTAGGCTGTCATTGAAAATAGAAGCAGAGATAAAAAGTTTCCAGGACAAACAAAAACTAAAGGAATTTGTAAACACGAAACCAGCCCTACAAGAAATATTAAAGGGGTCCTCTAAGCAAAGAGAGAGACTAAAAGTAACAGACCAGAAAGGAACATAGACAATATTCAGTAACAGTCACCTTACAGGCAATACAGTGGCACTAAATTCCTATCTTTCAATAGTTACCTTGAATGTAAATGGGCTAATTGCCCCAATCAAAAGACACAGGCTATCAGATTGAATTAAAAAAAAACAAGACCCATCGATATGCTGTCTGCAAGAGACTCATTTTAGACCCAAAGACACCCCCAGATTGAAAGTGCAGGGGTGGAAAACTATTTACCATGCTAATGGAGACCAAAGAGAGCTGGGGTGGCAATCCTTCTATCAGACAAATTAGATTTTAAACCAAAGACTGTAATAAGAGATGAGGAAGGACACTATATCCTACTTAAAGGGTCTATCCAACAAGAAGATCTAACAATTGTAAATATCTATGCCCCTAATATGGGAGCAGATGAATGGATAAAGAAGGTGTGGTACAATGGAATATTATGCAGTCATCATAAGGAATGAAATCTTGCCATTTGCTACATCGATGGAACTGGAGGGTATTATGCTGAGGGAAATAAGTCAATCAGAGAAAGACGTACCATATGATCTCACTGATATGAGGAATTCTTAATCTCAGGAAACAAACTGAGAGTTGCTGGAGTGGTGGCAGGTAAGAGGGATGGGGTGGCTGGGTGATAGACATTAGGGAGGGTGTGTGCTATGGTGAGCGCTGTGAATTGTGTAAGATTGTTGAATCACAGACCTCTACCTCTGAAACAAATAATACATTATATGTTTAAAAAAAGAAGAAGAAGAAGAAGATAGTAGGAAGGGAAAAATGAAGGGGGGTATATTGGAGGGGGAGATGAACCATGAGAGATTCTGGACTCTGAGAAACAAACTGAGGGTTCTAGTGGGAGGGGGGTGGGGGGATGGGTTATCCTAGTGATGGGTATTAAAGAGGGCATGTACTGAATGGAGTACTGGGTGTTATATGCAAACAATGAATCATGGAACACTACATCAAAAACTGATGATATAATGTATGGTGATTAACATAACATAAAAAAAAACTGCTGCTTTCAAAAGGAAATTAACAACCAATAAAAATATATTAAAGTTACCTTTACATAGCTACGAATATGCCAGTATTGTTACGAGTTTTTCGTGTATTAGCTCATTAAATCATTACAGCACCCCCATGAAATACGTACTATTATCTCCATTGCAGAGAAAACAGTCTCCTAGAGGTTTCCAAGGCCAACCAAGTAAAATCTTTCTTTGAGTGACTAAGAAATTTAGTTATTCTTGTAAGATTTCTTTTCTAAGGGTTGTTCTTGACCTGCTCGTCACATTGCCATTCAATTAACATATATCTTAAACACAAATACTTAATGCCTTCTGTATTTGCATGGACTCCTCTTTCAATTATTTTCAAGTTTTTCTCGCAGTAGACATGTGGTTAGATGATGATCAACTGAATTTATGTCACTTTAAGTACATCTTTACACATTGTTGGGCCAGGAACATAAATATAAAGCCACATACTGTGTGTGAAAAGAAATAACAGTAACAATTGTGATTTGATAATGATGTGAGAAACAAAGGCAGAAGAAAAATTATTAAATTCCCTTACTACTTACAGCCCACAGACAAGTCCTTAAAACAGATAGAGTGACATTCCTCTAGGGACTCAACAGCCTGGCAATTTTAGTCTGACACCCCCCCCCACCCAGGATCCTATAAGTCTACTTTAACATATAACAATTCCTTTGGAAATTTCCTTTATCTCTAAATCCCCCAAGATATGTATTGGCAATCATCCCACAAGCATGTGACCCACCAATATACATCTGAAGGGTCTCATAACTAAGGTTTTATTAGACGGTAATAAATGACCTTTTCCCAACAATAGCTAGGCCCCTCAAGGTCCTGGAAACCTTGCTTCCAAAATTCCTTAGACACTTAAGCTATCCCTAAACTCCTCCCAACTTGAAGGTATATAATCACCACCCCCCATGATCCCATTGGAGCTCTTTCTGTCCACAGGTCCTGTCTCTGTGTTTTAATAAAAACACCTTTTTGCACCAAAGATGTCTCAAGAATTCTTTCTTGGCCTTTGGCTTCGAACCCTGAAGTCTTTCCTACATCATTAATATAAATCCAAATCAATATGCTATTGGAAATACAGGGGTGGAAGCAAGAGGGAAAATATGCAGAGTAAAGCCCAATCTCTCCTTTGAGTGAAGCTCTAGGTCTTTTTCCCTTTTCCTCTCCCCTCTAGAGCTCAAGACTTAGAACTAGAGGCCCACAGGATTGACTTTTAGTGACACCTGCTGCAAAAGACCTGACAAAGGGTTTGTAGATTTGCTTCTGCTCAGCGGCCTCTGTCACACCCTGAGTCAGCAGCCCAGTCTATTTCACAATGATTCTTGGACAGCTTGGGCTTGAAAAATTTTCCTTTCCCTTGGAGCAACTGCTTTTCAGCCTCCTCATCATTCCTAAAGGAGAATGACCTACATGCCAGCATAACAAATATCTGGAAGTTTATAGAAGCTTCACTGTAATCCTAAATCCTTAACAGGGACTCAAACTGCCAATACCAAATGAAGACGGGGTTATGTGGTAAAACAGGAAGTCATTAAAATAATGAAAAATCCAGCTGGGTTTTGAACTGTTTCCCCACTAGTTTAATGGACAGATTTATTATCTTCACAATTTATACTATTGAAAAATCATTTAATCTTCACATAAAGAACTATTTTGTGGGGTTTCTTTATTATTATGTTATGTTAATCACCATACATTACATCATTAGTTTTTGATGTAGTGTTCCATGATTCATTGTTTGCATATAACACCCAGTGCTCCATGTAGTACGTGCCCTCTTTAATACCCATTACCGGGCTAACCCACCCCCCAACGCCCTCCCCTCTAGAACCCGCACTTTTTTTCTCAGAGTCCATAGTCTCTCATGGTTCGTCTCCCCCTCAGATTTCCCCCCTTCATTCTTCCCTTCTTGCTATCTTCTACTTTTTTATTTTCTTTTAACATATAATGTATTATTTGTTTCAGAGGTACAGGTCTGTGATTCAACAGTCTCACACAATTCACAGTGCTCACCATAGCACACACCCTCTCCAATGTCTATCACCCAGCCACCCCATCCCTCCCACCCTCCACCACTCCAGCAACCCTCAGTTTGTTTCCTGAGATTAAGAATTCCTCATAGGGTGCCTGGGTGGCTCAGTTGGTTAAGCGACTGACTTCGGCTCAGGTCATGATCCTGGAGTCCCGGGACGAGTCCCGCATCGGGCTCCCCGCTCAGCAGGGAGTCTGCTTCTCCCTCTGACCTTCCTCCTTCTCA
The DNA here is from genome assembly GCF_002201575.2 of Neomonachus schauinslandi. Classification (NCBI taxonomy): domain Eukaryota; kingdom Metazoa; phylum Chordata; class Mammalia; order Carnivora; family Phocidae; genus Neomonachus; species Neomonachus schauinslandi. The sequence goes on along the minus strand of NC_058407.1, from coordinate 104,248,798 downwards.
TGCTCTCTGTCTCTCATTCTCTCTCTCTCAAATAAATAAATAAAATCTTTAAAAAAAAAAAAGAATTCCTCATATCAGTGAGATCATATGATACATGTCTTCCTCTGACTGATGTATTTTGCTCAGCATACGACCTTCCACTTCCATCCACGTCTTTGCAAATGGCAAGATTTCATTCCTTTTGATGGCTGCATAATATTCCATTGTATATGTATACCACTTCTTCTTTATCCATTCACTGTTGATGGACATCTTGGCTCTTTCCACAGTTTGGCTATTGTGGACATTGCTGCTATAAACATCAGGGTGCACGTAGCCCTTTGGGTCCCTACATTTGTATCTTTCAGGTAAATACCCAGTAGTGCAATTGCTGGGTTGTACGGTAGCTCTATTTTCAACTTTTTGAGGAACCTCCATACTGTTTTCCAGAGTGGCTGCACCAGCTTGCATTCCCACCAACAGTGTAGGAGGGTTCCCCTTTCTCTGCATCCCCACCAACATCTGTCCTTTCCTGACTTGTTAATTTTAGCCATTCTGACTGGTGTGAGGTGGTATCTCATTGAGGTTTTAATTTGGATTTCCCTGATGCCGAGCAATGTTGAGCACTTTTTCATGTGTCTGTTGGCCATTTGGATGTCTTCTTTGGAAAAATGTCTGTTCATGTCTTCTGCCCATTTCTTGATTGGATCATTTGTTCTTTGGGTGTTGAGTGTAAAAAGGTCTTTATAGATTTTGGATACTACCCTTTATCTGGTATGTCATTTGCAAATATCTTCTCCCATTCTGTCGGTTGTCTTTTGGTTTGGTTGACTGTTTCCTTGGCTGTGCAAAAGCTTTCTATCTTGATGAAGTCCCAATAGTTCATTTTTGCCCTTGCTTCCCTTGCTTTGGCGATATTTCTAGGAAGAAGTTGCTGTGGCTGAGGTCGAAGAGGTTCCTGCCTGTGTTCTGCTTTAGGATTTTGATGGACTCCTGTCTCACATTGAGGTCTTTCAACCATTTGGAGTCTATTTTTGTGTGTGGTGTAAGGAAATGGTCCAGTTTCATTCTTCTGCATGTGGCTGTCCAATTTTCCCATCACCATTTGTTGAAGAGACGGTCTTTTTTCCACTGGGCATTCTTTCCTGCTGTGTGGAAGATTAGTTGAACATAGAGTTGAGGGTCCATTTCTGGGCTCTCTATTCTGTTCCATTGATTGATGTGTCTGTTTTTGTGCCAGGACTATACTGTCTTGATGATGACAGCTTTGTAATAGAACTTGAAGTCCAGAATTGTGATGCCGCCAGCTTTGCTTTTCTTTTTCAACATTCCGCTGGCTATTCAGGGTCTTTTCTGATTCCATAGAAATTTTAGGATGATTTGTTCCATTTCTTTGAAAAAAGTGGATGATATTTTGATAGGGATTGCATTGAATGTGTAGATTGCTCTAAGTAGCATTGACATCTTCCAATATTTGTTCTCCAATCCCTGAGCATGGAAAGTTTTTCCATTTCTTTGTGTCTTCCTCAATTTCTTTTATGAGTATTTTATAGTTTTCAGAGTAGATTCTCTGCCTCTTTTGTTAGATTTATTCCTAGGTATCTTATGGTTTTGGGTGCAGTTGTAAATGGGATCAACTCCTTAATTTCTCTTTCTTCTGTCTTGTTGTGGGTGTATAGGAATGCCACTGATTTCTATGCATTGATTTTATATGCTGTCACTTTACTGAATTCCTGTATGAGTTGTAGCAGTTTTGGGGTGGAGTCTTTTGGATTTTCCACAAAAAGTATCATATCATCTGCAAAGAGTGAGAGTTTGACTTCTTCTTTGCCAATTTGGATGCCTTTTATTTCTTTTTGTTGTCTGATTGCTGTGGATAGGACTTCTACTACTATGTTGAATAGCAGTGGTGATAGTGGACATCCCTGCCGTGTTCCTGACCTTAGGGGGAAAGCTCTCAGTTTTCCCCATTGAGAATGATATTCGCTGTGGGTTTTTCATAGATGGCTTTTATGATCTTAAGGCATGTACCCTCTATCCCTATACTCTGAAGAGTTTTGATCAAGAAAGAATGCTGTACTTTGTCAAATGCTTTTTTCTGCATCTATTGAGAGGATCATATGCTTCTTGTTCTTTCTTTTAATAATGTATTGTATCACATTGATTGATTTGTGGATGTTGAACCAACCTTGCAGCCCAGGGATAAATCCCACTTAGTCGTGGTGAATAATCCTTTTAACGGACTGTTGGATCCTATTGGCTAGGATTTTGGTGAGAATTTTTGCATCCATGTTCATCAGGCATATTGGTCTGTAATTCTTTTTGATGGTGCTTTGGTTTTGGGATCAAGGTAATGGTGGCCTCATAAAATGAGTTTGGAAGTTTTCCTTCCATGTCTATTTTTTGGAACAGTTTCAGAAGAATAGGTATTAGTTCTTCTTGAAATGTTTGGTAGGATTCCTCTGGGAAGCCATCTGGCCCTGGGCTTTTGTTTTTTGGGAGATTTTTGATGACTGCTTCAATTTCCTTAGTGGTTATAGGTCTGTTCAAGTTTTCTATTTCTTCCTGGTTCAGTTTTGGTAGTTTTTCCATCTCTAGGAATGCATCCATTTCTTCCAGATTATCTAATTTGCTGGCATAAAGTTGCTCATAATATGTTCTTATAATTGTTTGTATTTCTTTGGTGTTGGTTATGATCTCTCCTCTTTCATTCATGATTTTATTTATTTGGGTCCTTTCTCTTTTCTTTTTGAGAAGTCTGACCAGGGGTTTATCAGTCTTATTAATTCTTTCAAAGAACCAGCTCCTAGTTTTGTTGATCTGTTCTACTGTTCTTTTGGTTCCTATTTCATTGATTTCTGCTCTGATTTTTATTATTTCTCTTCTCCCTTAGAGTTTAGGCTTTATTTGATGTTCTCTCTCCAGCTCCTTTAGATGTAGGGTTAGGTTGTGTATTTGAGACCTTTCTTGTTTCTTGAGAAAGGCTTGTATTGCTATATACTTTCCTCTTAGGACTGCCTTTGCTGCACCCCAAAGATTTTGAACAGTTGTGTCCTCATTTTCATTTGTTTCCATGAATGTTTTTAATTCTTCTTTAATTTCCTGGTTGACCCATTCATTCTTTAGTAGGATGCTCTCTAGCCTCCATGTATTTATTTCCAGCTTTCCTCTTGTGATTGAGTTCTAGTTTCAAAGCATTGTGGACTGAAAAGATGCAGGGAATGATCCCAATCTTTTGGTACTGTTTAAGACCTGATTTGTGACCTAGGATGTGATCTATTTTGGAGAATGTTCCATGGGCACTCAAGAAGAATGTGTATTCTGTTGCTTTGGGATGGAATGTTCTGAATATATCTGTGAAGTCCATTTGGTCCAGTGTGTCATTTAAAGTCCTTATTTCCTTGCCGATCTTTTGCTTAGATGATCTGTCCATTTCAGTGAGGGGGTTGTTAAAGTCCCCCACTATGATTGTATTGTTGTTGATGTGTTTCTTTGCTTTTGTTATTAATTGGCTTATAAAATTGGCTGCTCCCATGTTAGGGGCATAGATATTTACAATTGTTAGATCTTCTTGTTGGATAGACCCTTTAAGTATTATAGAGTGTCCTTCCTCATCTCTTATTACAGTCTTTGGTTTAAAATCTAATTTGTCTGATAGAAGGATTGCCACCCCAGCTCTCTTTGGTCTCCATTAGCATGGTAAATAGTTTTCCACCCCTGCACTTTCAATCTGGGGGTGTCTTAGGGTCTAAAATGAGTCTCTTGCAGGCAGCATATCAATGGGTCTTGTTTTTTCATCCAATCTGAGAGCCTGTGTTTGGATTGGGCATTTAGCCCATTTACATTCAGGGTTACTATTGAAAGATATGAATTTAATGCCAGTATATTGCCTGTAAGGTGACTGTTACTGTGTATTGTCCCTGTTCATTTTTGGTCTTTGTTACTTTTAGGCTCTCTCTTTGCTTAGAGGACCCCTTTCAAGATTTCTTGTAGGGCTGGTTTCATGTTTGCAAATTCCTTTAGTTTTTGTTTGTCCTGGAAGCTTTTTATCTCTCCTTCTATTTTCCATGACAGCTTAGCTGGATATAGTATTCTTGGCTGCATATTTTTCTCATTTAGTGCTCTGAATATATCATGCCAGTCCTTTCTAGCCTGCCAGGTCTCTGTGGATAAGTCTTTTGCCAGTCTAATATTTCTACCATTGTAGGTTACAGATCTCTTGTCCCAAGCTTCTTTCAGGATTTTCTCTTTGTCTCTGAGACTCATAAGTTTTACTATCGGATGTCGGGGTGTTGACCTATTTTTATTGATTTTGAGAGGGGTTCTCTGTGCCTCCTGGATTTTGATACCTGTTTCCTTCCTCAAATTAGGGTAGTTCTCTGCTATAATTTGCTCCAATATACCTTTTCCCCTTTTCTCTCTTTCTTCTTCTGGAATCCCAATTATTCTAATATTGTTTCGTCTTATGGTATCACTTATCTCTTGAATTCAGCCCTCATGATCCAGTAGTTGTTTATCTCTCTTTTCCTCAGCTTCTTTATTTTCCATCATTTGGTCTTCTATATCACTAATTCTCTCTTCTGCCTCATTATCCCAGCTGTTAGAGCCTCCATTTTTGATTGCCCATCATTAATAGCCTTTTGATATCGACTTAGATTTTAGTTCTTTTATTTCTCTATGAAGGGTTTCTCTAATAGCCTCCATGTTTTTTTCAAGCCCAGCTAGTAGCTTTAAAATCATCATTCTATACTCTAGTTCCGACATCTTACTAATTTACTTATTTATTATGTCCCTGGCAGTCGGTATTGCCTCGTTCTTTTTGTTGAGGTGATTTTTTTTCGTCTTGTCATTTTGTCCAGAGGAGAATAGATGAATGAGAGAACAAACTGCTAACAGGGTAACAATGTCCCCAGAAAATATACACTAAACAAACCAGAAGAGCCCTGAAACTGGGGGAAAAGAAAGGGAAAGAAAGAAGAAAGAAAAAAGAAGAAAAAGATAAAGATAAAACCAAACAAACAAAAACAAAAACAAACAGAATATGATCAAATACGATCAGGCTGGTGCATAGATCAGTGCCACACACTAGATTTGGGGCATATTTTGGTCTGTTAGAAGAAAGTGTCTCCCAAAATGTTAAAGAAAGAAAAACTTATGTATGTACAAAAATAAAGGTTAATATGATGAAAGGATGGAATATGACTGTAAAGATGAAAAATACAAAAGATTTTATAAAAGGAATCGATAGGATAAGAAGTCAGTTGAAAAAACAAAGAAGAGGATTTAAAAAAAAAAGGGAGAGAATGTGATCAAGCAGGAGACTAGAATAAAGCCATACACTAGAGATTTAGGGTGTATTTTGGTCTGTTAGAAGAAACCATATCCCAAAATTTTACAGAGAGAACAAATTATATATATATATATATATATATATATATATGTATATATACATATACATATATATATATATATATATATATACCAAAAATAAGGTTAATGAAGGGATAGAATATGACTCTATAAATGAAAAATAAAAAAGATTTTTAAAAAAAGGGATTGATAAGATGTTGGTTGGAAAAGGGAAAAGGAAAAATTAAAAAAAAAAAGGCAGTTTAAAAAAAATTAACTTTGAAAGACTAAAGAATCATGGGGAAAAAGCCACGAATTCTATGTGCAGTATTCCCCTAGCGCTGGAGTTTGCCATTGTCATTGATCAGTAAACTTGGTATTGGCTGGCAGTTCTTGCTGATCTTCTGGGGGAGGGGCCTGTTGCCGTGGTTCCCACATGTCTTTGCCAGAGGCAGAATTGCCCCGCCTTTGCCAGTCCGGGCTACATAATCTGCTCTGGTTTGTTCTCGGGAGTTTTTGTTCCCTGCAAGCTTTCCCTACAGCTTTGGAGGACAAGAATGAAAATCACTGCCTCCCAATCTCAGTCCCAGAGGAGCCAAGAACTTGGGGCCCCACTCCTCAGTTAGCGTCCAGAGAATAACAATCACTCCTGTCTCCCTGGTCTCTGGCCACACTCCATGCTCACCCAGCCTGTGACTGAGCATTTCTATCTCTCGCACAGGACCCTGTGTGGAGTCTCCAAACCCACCAGATCCCTGCAGTGCACTCCCGCACCGCTCCTCCCTGGGGAGGAAGGGGAGTCTCCCTGGATCTGCCACTTGTTGGGTCCCTGCTGGAAGAGCAGTGGCCCAATTGTGCTGCGTATCATGGTTTATGGCAACCCCGAGCTGAGAGCCCACTCTTCAGCTCCGTCTCTGCAGCCTGCTTCCCTGCTCTGATACCTGGGAGCTCTGCCACACTCAGGCACCCTGGTCTTTCTGTGACCCTGAGGGTCCTGAGACCAAACTGTCCCAGAGAGGGTTTCACCCCCCGCTTAGCCACTGGAGCGACGTCCCTCAGTGGAGCAGACTTCTAAAAGTTCCGATTCTGTGCTCCGCTGCTCTATCACTTGCCAGTATCAACTGATGGAGGCCCAATCCCCTGCCGTCTATCTTCCCGAATATCACCTCGGATTCACTTCTCCGCATGTCCTACCTTCCAGAAAGTGATTGCTTTTCTGTTCAGAGAATTGCTGTTATTCTTTTCTTTGATATCCTGATGAGTTCATAGGTGTTCAGAATGGTTTGATCCCTATCTAGTGAATTCCTGGGACCAGATGAAATTTAGGTCTCCTACTCCTCCACCATCTTGCTCCTCCCCCCCGCCATCTTGCTCCTCCCCCATCTTTGTGTTTTCTTACAGTTAATTGTAGGTAACAAATCAATATTTTTGCCAACTTGTACCTTACATCTAAGAAAATCTGAAGTCTTATTTTTAATTAAGGCAACATTAAGCAAAGAAATGGCATTCCCCCCCTTTCTAAAACTACAACACTTAGTGATTCAATGCTTTGTCTCACTACATTTGTCTTTTACTATTGATAAGCTGTTTTGTTTAATAAGCAATTTAATGGGAATTAAACTGTATTTTTTTGAACAATATGATTTGACTAAGAATTGACTTGAAATGTATGACTTCCAAGTTTGGGAATTCTTTGGAGTTTCATTTACCTTTATCAGAAGGGAGTGGGGTATATACTGCTTTTCCTATTTTGTTTTTTGTTGTTTACTGATACTAAACTGTACTAATAGAGCACCAAATTTATTTCCTCAGGCCTCTTTTAGTAAATGGCTTTTTCTGATTTGCAGATTTCTCTTGATATTTTTACACAAATCTTGTTATCAGAGCATTCAGAAAAGTATTCCAAAAAGTTTTTAAAAAGTAGAGAAAATTTGAAAAGCATAATAATTCCATCATCTAAAATCAGCACCAATATTTTGACATATTTTCTTTTAAAATGCATTTTAGGATGGTTTAGTTATATTTCTATGCTATTTTATATCTGTGTCAATAAACCGTTTCCCTAAAAATAAATTTAATGGTTGAATAACATTAAATTATATATACTTGTTATAGTTGACAAAGTACCTTGTAGGGAGGAACTTAAATTATTTCCAATTATGGAGTATCATAAATTACACTGTAATAAACACCCTATAGCTCATTTAATCTGATTTAATTTGTGCACAATAATGTTGGAAACAATTTAACTGGTCCTGCTTCAATTCTCCCATTCCCCTTTAGAGTGGATACCCAGTTAGGGGTAGACAGAGGAGGTCTTTTCCTGGTTGATGAGAGAGCACTCTGAAAACACTGTTTTCTTCCCTACTTATGTGTTTTACAAAACCAGAAGATGAAGTTGTGAGAGGTAAAACAGGAAATATGTTTATTAAGTGTAAAAGCAGCCTTAAACATTTTATTTATAGTCAAATAGGCTACCTTTGACTCTGCTAGTCTGCATTTTTTTTTTTCTGAGACGGGGGAACCAAAACAAAATTTCAGAAATAAAATGAGCTATTTGGTTTATGCCTCCAATAATTAGCAGCTAGAAGAAAAGAGAAATTCTTTTATTATTAAAAAAAACTGCTATAAACTGTATAAGGAATAGCACATTACTTTTCTATTTCTACTCATATCTGATTTAAACATATCGCCTGTCAAGATTAAAGAGAATCCAATATTAGTCCATTTTAAGCTTGTAACTGAATTCTGGAAGTGTAAGCATCACTCCTCCCAACAATGGGGAAGGCTCCCCTTTCTGAATCAATCTTGATCTCTGACACTTCTTTTCCTAATAATCATGATCTCACTGTGGAGCACTTGCTTTTATAATGTTGTGCATTGTTTAATCTTGTCCAGGACCCCTAAATCCTTTGTGGAATTTGAGCTAATAATTTTCTTATTTTAAACTGTCCATGATTTCCTCTTGCTACTTGGGTCCTAGTCTTTCCTTCAACGGGCACTTTATAACTGTTGTCCATTGATATCATGACAAACATTCATGACTATATGCCATGAACTGGCAGAATCTCATCTCCAAATAAATATTTTCACTTCTAATACCCCCAACTTGGTTAAGTAACTGATTCTATATTCCTCTCATTTCTCCAAGGATCTCCTGCCTGAAACTCAATTCTTCACAACACTATGAAAGAAAATGACTTAAATTTCACAATTCTCAGTTCAAAAAACAGAGGCATTCTATGACTTTGTTAAATTATTTTTTTCTCTTGTAGTCAAGGGTTGGGCTTACCAAGAGCCAAATGAAAACAGAATCTGTTGATTGTAGAAATAACCATTTAATTAAAGTTAAAGCCTCCCCAAATCATTATGTGAAAGTTTTAGCACAATTGGACAAACATTTAACATGGAGAATTCAGAGGAGGGAGGTATAAGGAGGATTTAGATAACTGAGGGTACTCCTAGCCCCCTGAACCCCTTGGGTCTGCCTTACCAGCTGAAGCAGACAATCAAGCCTATTGTTTGATGTCATCTTTGCCTTGCTTGAGTGTTCTGTAGTAACCTTACCTTTAGGAATTATTTTACAAGGGGAAGCCAGTATCCTGCATCATTCCAAAACCTCTTCTTATTCCCAGATCTGTAAACTACTGCCTACTCTGTGCAAACCTTAGAATAGAAAGTTAATGCCCCAAAAGAATTGCAAGATTTTGACAATTTATATTGACAAATATCTAAAAATTGTGTGAGAGTGGATCCTATGGATGGTAGACCAAGTAAAGAAGGGCATACTTTTAGATTTGGCTAAATTCATTGATAAGATCCATCTACAAAAATTTCAATAGAATGAGCTATTTGGTGAATATCTCTAAGTCCAATAACTTATAAACTAGAAGAAAAGATAAATTCCTTTATTATAAAAACTGTTATGGATATCTCCATGACACTGGGGTAAAGAATAATATATCTCTTTATTTATTTAGGCAAATGTGCATGATTCTCTTTATTACATTTCCTTAGTATAACTCTTAGAGAGTTAGAAATATTGAAATAAATTTATCATATAAAATATTCTCATCCATGTTGACAATGTGGCTCTGGAATATAATTTCTTTATTAAGATCTTAAGAAATAAATTCACATGGGATCTCCGAGTATCTTTCAAAACTGTATTGGCTTTTTTCTGAAGGCACTGAAGAAGAAATTTGTCCACGTGATTTGAGTGGCTATTGATAAGTAGGAGGCAGAGACCAATAGAAACCCAGTGCTGGGTGTGGTTAACATAATGATTTAAGAGGCACCATGACAATAAAAATTGTCTCATCTACAGAAAGATTTGGTAAGGTTTAGTCAATTATTTGGTCTTGTATTAGTCATGGTCTAAGCAGGAAAACAGAAATCCTTAGGAACATTTATACTATAAGGATTTTATTGTGGGAAATTTGTTAGAGAGGTAATAGAATCTCTAAGAATACAAACAGCTGAGGCAACCCAGAGATTACCAACAGCAAGGATCAAGAGTTGAATAGTATTAACCAAAGATTGCTTCATAGTGGATTTCTGGGAATGTCTCCGCCCCCATCAGTGGTTATTTCTCCATCTTAGACTGTCAAACAGACAACATTTCCTCAGGAAATGGAAGAATACCCACACGATCCCATCTGATGTGGGAAATAATATTATTGTAGGAAGGGCTCAGTAATAGTCCTTAGAGACCTCTCTATTACTCTATTTAGTCATCAGCAAAGCCACTGGAGATGATACATATAACATGCTTAGATTGGTAGCTGTTACATATTAAGTGCTTGGTAAATGTTACTTGTTGCTGTCATCATCATCATCATCACCACTCTACCGTCTGAGGGATTTACAGAGAATATCACTATCAACTATTTGGAAAGTGCAGATGTGTTGATTCCTTCCATATTCCCATTTAAGCCTTCATTTTGGTTAATGTGCAAGGGTTGGAGACTAGAAAATGATAGTATAGCAAGCTAAATAAAATGGAAATTTTAAATTCAGATGTAGTTTATTTACTGTAGTAGATACATTTAGTTTCTGGTACCTGTTACACAGCCAGGCAAATTATTTTTCTCTATCTCCATAGATGGAAAATATCTGAAATGATTTAAGCTGTAAAACATTCTTACTATCTAGCTTTAGAGGTGTAACTCTCCTTCACTGTGTCACAATTTCATTCTTAGAAACCCTGGCTACCTCTCCCAAGGGACATAACCTTGCTATATTACATGGATGGCAACAGAGTTCTGGAGCTCTAAAGAGAAGTAAAGAGAAGTACCTTAGATATCTTGGAAACATACATGGCAAAAATCATGGTTTCCACCTTAGTATAGTCTAAGAATTCAAAAGTGTGGGGCATTTGGACATCCTGCCTTCAAATGAAAGGGAAATGTATTAAGAGGAATACTGTTAATGGGTTCTTTTGAATGTTAGAGGTAACATATAAGTTATTTGGATTTGTGTCCTAATTTACATATAGGTGCTAAGCATGATGTTAGCTATGAGTGGGACTCAGAGAAAGAGAATAGTTTTGGGCTATAAAAGATTGCAACAAAGTATATCTGTTACTGTTATTATTATTATTGTTATTGTTATTTTTAGGGCAGCCAATGATTCAGGTACTTATGGTTGATAGAATTGCTATCTGGAGCCTGTAGCAAGTCCTTAGAGGGTAATCCTTAGAGGATAAATACAATGAAAGCCATTTGATTTGGGGAGCAAAATCCCTTTTTGCCAAAAAAAATTGCTTTCTTTTTGAGAAACAGTTTGACACTTGATCAATAATTAAAAGGAATGCCTGATCATGAGATAACTATCATAAAAGGAGCATTAAATAATCAAATTAACCTCAAAGCAGGCCTCCATCTTCAAGTGAAAATTGTGCATAGGGTTCTGTGCCTGAGAAATTCCCAAGGCACAATTTAATGAGCAGGTTACACACATTTCCATCATGCTTACTCCTGAGGCATTGCCACCCTTCCTTCTATACACATTTCAGTGACAGAGAGAGTTGCTTCTAACTGGATGATAGGAAAAATGTCTGGATTTCAGATAGCCCCTCATATTTTGTGGCCACATGCTGGAAGTGGATCTCTACCATGTTATATCCCTACTTGATGGTGACATCTTTAGGTAGAAGAGAAATCCTTCAAGTGGGTAGAATTTCATTTACCATGTTCTATAAAAAATTATCTCATGCAGAGGTTTTATGGTTTGCCCTAACAGTAGATTTGGCAGTAGATATAATATCTGTGTAATATGTAAATGCTTACCCAAAGCCTATAGTAGATGGTAGATTTGGATGAAGTTGTATCTGTGTAATATGTAAATGCTCACCCAAAGCCTACAACCACCGGCAATGCATATTGCCATAGTAGTTTAATTTCAGGTAAATGCCAGATGAAGTCAAAATTGTCTATCTCATGGACGACATTTATTTTATCAGTCATCTGACATTTGTAGAGATTGATATGCTATTTTTAAAGCATATTTATCTTGTTACTAGAATTATTTAGTATCTTACCTTAATGTCCTTCCCTTCTGTTGTAGATTGAATTGTATCCTCACAAAAGATGTGTGGAAGTCCTAGCCCTTGTTACCTGTAAATATAACTTTATTTGGAAATATGGTCTTTGCAGATGTAATTAAGATATAATTTAGATGAGGTCATATTTGATTAGGGTGGGCCATAGTCCAATATATCTAATATCCTTATAAGAAAGGGAAAAGAGACATTGACACATGGAAAAGAAGGCCACATGAAGAAGGAGACAGAGATCAGAGTAACGCATCCACAAGTCAAGGAATGCCAAGGATTGCCAGCAATTACCAGACATAGAAAAAGCAAAGAAATATTCCTTCCCTAGAGACTTCAGAAAGAGCATGATATATATATATATATATATATATATATATATGTATATATATACATATATATATATGTATATATATACATATATATATGTATATATGTATATATACATATATATATATACACACACAATATAATATATACACATATAATATATATGCATATAATATACATCTATATATATTAATATGGATTCCAGATCCTTTTTTTGATAAATTTATTTTTTATTTTTTTTATTTTTTTTATTATGTTATGTTTCCAGATTCTTAAGCACTCAAAAGTTGAAATTCATTGATACATTATCTTTTCCATTCAAAGCAAATCATCAGAATAATAAATTACCTTTTCTCCAACATTGCTTCCATGCTATCTTCCCTTTTTAAATAAATCTTTAAAATCTTTAACTCACTGCTATTTTTTTCAACAACTATCACTTTTTTGAATAGTATTGTTGAAGTTATCAATGAATTCCTTATAGTATACAGGAAGAATTTTTATGTGATCTTCCTAATTGATCCTTCTAAACATTCTGTATCTCTTCCTATTTTCTTCTTGAAATTTTCTTCTGTCTTAACTTCCTTAAGACCATTCAATGCTGGTCCCCATTAAACAACTTTCTCTTCTTGCTATCTTCTACTTACTCTCACTCTGTAAATACTGGTCTTGATAGGTATTTCTTATCTTATTATTCTGCACCAGCGATTCCCAAATCAAGAGTAATTTCCCTGAAATGTGTTGACAAAATGCAATTCTCTGATAAGTTTGGGCAATGCTATATACTATATAATGTAAATGTGATGTAAAAGTCTCCAAGAAATTTTGCAGTAAAGAAAGATTATTAATTGTGTTTAAATGTTTCCTATATTTTTTGACTATGAAATATCTGTGTGTTTGTGAGTGAGTGTATTTGTGTGTGTGTGACTATAGCACTTTGGGAAACAATGTTCTAAACACTTTCTTGTTTGTTTGTTTTTTTAATTTTGTTTTGTTTTTGTTTCTTATCCATCCCCACATTTCTAATATTTCCTCTGACTTGTGACTTAAACTTTTACTCCAAATTTCTCTTGTAGGTTCCAGACCCATATTTTTGTTATCTTTCTAACTATATTTACTACCTACACCTCAAGTTTAACATATCCATGAACAAATTTCATATGTTGGCAAATAAACCCATTCTTTTTTAAGGTATTGCTCATTTCAGCTAATGATAATATCAAACCCGTCACCAAAAAATCTGAGCATTCCTTGACCCTTCTAAATCAAATCATTAAATTTTGTTATTTCTACCCGGCATTATTTTGCTAATGCATCACTTCTCTTCTGTATCACTGCAGATATTTTAATTCAGACACTCACAGCAACATGGCTGTGCTACTGGTCTTTTTGTCTTCTGTTTCTAAATAGATCCCAAAGACATCTAGAATGCAAAAGTATATACATAGTACTCTTGGGAAAATGTTTTATTTATTTCCCATCATCTGAAGGTAAAATACAAACTCACTGATATTCAGGGACATTTTCCTCAGTTATCTACCACTTTCATCCACAAACCCACACTGTAGTCACACACAGAAATGATTATGTTCTGTCAAAGATATACACTCTTTCATACAACTCTACCCTTATTCTTCTATTCCTTCTGCTTTGACCATTCTGAACTCACTCTGTCAACTTTTATGCATTCCTCAATGAAAATATTTTCAATTTTATGAAGAATTTATCAGTCTGATTAAAAGGATGAGATCATTTTTACCTCTTTTTTTTTAAACTTCTAGAAGACCATGTAACTTCCTCTATTGTAGCACTTAACATATACAACTGTAACTGCCACTGGAAAATAGTAAATCCATAACTGTAAATATATATATATATATATATATATATATATGTATGTATATATATATATATACACCAGTGCCACTGGAAAATAGTAAATCCATAACTGTAAATATATATATATATATACCACAAAAGGATTTATATCAATAAGTAAGTACATAATTACAATCTTTCTGAAAGTAGTTGGACTCTATTCCATAGAACAGTTAATTGTGCTATTACCTAGAACAGCTAATAATGAGCTAATCTCTCATATCATTTAAAATCTCTAAAAGTGACAAAATTTGACATTAATCTACATCATCAGAAATACAAATTTAATTATTCTGAGAAAGAAATAACAGAATCTAAAGAAAACCAATTTCTTTTATTTCCATCATCATATTTGAAATAATTACATATAATGCAAATCGTGTTTTCAAATTAATAATATATAAAATATATTAAAATATATAAAATATATAAATAATATATAAAAATCTATTAAATTATATTTAATTTCTCTATTAAAAATTAATATGAAAACAATCACCTACTTTTCAGAATTTAATAAATACTTAGAGAAATTAAATAACACAGTTTTTTTCTTTCTTTTTTTTCTAAATCCTTCTTTGGTTTTCTTGATGTACATGTGGCTCATTGTTTCTATGGAGCACAGTACAACACAAAAGTTACTTCAGTCCTTCTCCTGGCTTTCTTTATGAAAGTTGTAAATCTCAGAAATGAACAAATGTATCAGTCAAGTTACTTCCTACATCTTTTATTAAATCTTTCAAATCCTTTTTTTTAACTTTCAAAAACCATAGTGAAGGATATTTTGTTTTTATGTTTGTTATGTCTTTTATAAAGAAGAAAACAAATAGCTAATGAGTTGGATGTTAGAACCAATTTCCTGAAGGACTAAGCCACTTTGAAATCTGTGTCTGTGTGAGCGACATGGTTAACTCTTTAACAGATCCGGCACCTCCACAATGGTCTAGAACCTGTTTTCCTCCACCTGCATCTTTAGTTTCTGTTTTAGCAGATGTGAGTCGTTTGTGTTTAATTAAAAATAAGAATGGGCAACAAACGCCCTCATATTTGACTTTGAATTTGCCATTTGAATCACCCTTACATTATAAACTTGACTATTGACCAAAAGTTTTAGAGAGAAAATATCTCCATTTGCTTTGCTTGTAAGGATCTCCTAATAACAAAGAAGCTGATTAAACAATATTTTTAAATTTCTCCATATCCTGTAAGAATTTCAGAAACAATTCATCTCAGGGATTTTAAGCTTGCATTCAACTGTCCTCTTTGATTTGGATTTTATGCAATGTATTCAAATGATAGATCTCCATTGGCATTCCAATGTGTGTATATATGTACATATATACATGTGTGTGTAAATGTATATATATGCACAAGTAATATAAGCTTTCATTGTTTTTTAAATATTCATCTTACCCAATTTGACAATGACTCTATTGTGTTTCTTTAATGATAAACATTACACCCATATAAATAAATTTATACCCAGTGAGAATTAGTTTTTCAAGTAAATGGAATTATAATTGGACTTAGACTTTCATTTTTTTTGAAATGTTGAATTAAAATTATGTGATCTTTTCAAAACATATTAATGTTTTGAAGATTACTTAAAATATTCAAGTACCATTTGTAAGAAAAATAACAGAAAGGATAAAAATGAAGTGTGTTTTTGTGAGTCAAAAAATTTATTTTACTTTAATACTACTTAAAATAAAAATACCCTTTCTTCCATGAGGCATTTTAGAATGCTTTAAATGTTCAAAATTTCAAATGCAAAAGAATAACTTCTAAATATCATAATAGATTAAAACAATCAATTTTATACAAGATTTATATGAATACAAATATAAAATGAATAAATAAAACTCTAAGCCAAAATTTATAAAATGTTAGATATAAAATGTCTAAAGTTAAAGAATGTAAGTGATGAATCACTGAATTCTACTGTATGTTAACTAAAAAAATTTAAATTAAAAAAAATAAAAAGAGAGAGAAAAAAGATCTGCCAGGCGTAAAAATCTACACTGTAGAAAGAATGGAAATGGTATCTATTTAAAGGAAATACTTCTTCTTTTGTATTTATTGTTTTTGCATTTATTTTTCAGTACATAGTTTTGAAATGATCATATTCATTCAAAGTGTTTAGCACAGTGCCTGACAGACAAGTTTAGCCATTATTTATGTTCCCTCACCAATGTTCAGTTATAACTTTCTCAAAATCAGAAATAATTTCTTGATTTCAGCTAATTTTAGTGATAATAGGTTGATTTAGTTTCCTAAACAAAATACACAACTGAAGCCTTACAAAGATGAGGGTTATAATCACTTAGAGCAATAATCTTGCTTGGTATTGGATGAAACCTTTCAATGTGGAAATTTGTGAATTATCAAAATAAATTATTAGAGGAAGATGCTTATATGTAGTGAAAATATTGTAATTTAAGAATGAAAAACTGAATAAATTAAAGAGTCAAGTTAGTTGTTGGACATAAAAGGTTGGGAAAAAGTAATAGTTTACTTAATTTGTAATCTTGTATAATGTAAATTTGCATATTTCATTCTATTCTTGGCATTGATTTTAAAAACTATGTTTTCTTGTATAAAATTCAGCTTGAAGTGGTAAATAGTTAAATAATGTCTTCATTAAAATTAGTGAAAAAACAAAGTGAGAGGAAATATAGTACATTTTGAGAAAAATAGAAAAATAAGGCATCTTAAAGAAAAAATGAAGACATAAAAGCTACATTCTACAATTAAAAATGACTCTTAGGTTGTTAAAATATCTTATAAATGAGACATGCTTAGCATATGCAGAATAGATTAAATTAGAATAATAAACAGCCGTGATTATGGATGTATAAGCTAGGAAAATGCTAATCAAAAATAGAAGACAGAAGAAAGTTTTAATTGAGGTAATGCACAACTTATATTTTTTAAAAATTGTGTTTTCTAATTAAATATCTCTAAATATAAAAAAAATTTGTAAAAAGATCAATATAAATATTCTTGGTTTTAATAGATTTTGTAAGAAATGGAACAGATTACTCAATTTTAGATGGTCTATATGCTCATGTTATTTTAATGTAGAATCTAAATCTGGACCTTACAAATCAAAAATGTGCTTCCATTTTCTTTTTAAGTAGTGTTCAACACAAAGTGCTCATTACAGCACATGCTGTCCTTAATACCCATCAACGGGCTAGCCCATCCCCTCACCCTTCTCCCCTCTGAAACCCTCAGATTTTTTCCCAGAGTCCACAGTCTCTCATGGTTCATCTCCCCCTCTGACTTCCCCCTTTCATTTTTCCCTTCTTTCCTCTAATGTCCTCCATGCTACTGCTTATGTTCCACATATAAGTGAAACCATATGATAATTGTTTCTTCTGCTTGACTTACTTCACTTAGCAAAATCCCCTACAGTTCCATCCATGTCCATGCAAGTGGTGGATATTCATCCTTTCTGATGGCTGATTAATATTCCATTGTTTATATGAATCACATCTTCTTTATCCACTCATCTGTTGAGGGACACCTCAGCTCCTTCTACAGTTTGGCTATTGTGGACATTGCTGCTATGAACATTGGGGTGCATATGGCCGTTCTTTTCACTACATCTATGTCTTTGGGGTAAATACCCAGTAGTGCAAATGCTGGGTCATAGGGTAGCCCTATTTTTAATTTTTTGAGGCACCTCCACACTGTTTTCCAAAGTGGCTGTATGAACTTGCATTCCCACCAACAGTGTAAGAGGGTTCCCCTTTTGCCACAACCTATCCAACATTTGTTGTTTCTTGCCTTGTCAATTTTTGCCATTCTAACTGGTGCAAGGTGGTATCTCAATGTGGTTTTGATTTGAATTTCCCTGATGGTTAATGATGATGAACATTTTTTCATGTGTCTGTTAGCCATTTGTATGTCTTCTTTGGAGAAGAGTCTCTTCATGACTTCTGCCCAATTTCTTTACTTGATTATTTGTTTTTTGGGTGTGGAGTTTGAGAAGTTCTTTATAGATCTTGGAAATCAGTGGTCTATAGTGTCATTTGCAAATATCTTCTCCCATTCTGTGGGTTACCTCTTTGTTTTGTTGACTGTCTCCTTTGCTGTGCAGAAGCTTTTTATCTTGATGAAGTCCCAAAAGTTCATTTTTGCTTTTGTTTCCCTTACCTTTCAGGATGTGTCTTGAAAGAAGTTGCTATGGCCAATGTCAAAGGCGTTACTGCCTATGTTCTCCTCTATTTTTTGGAGATTTTGGAGATTTTGATGGATTCCTGACTCACATTGAGGTCTTTAATCCATTTTGAGTTTATCTTTGTGTATGGTGTTAGAGAATGGTCGAGTTTCATTCTTCTGTATATAGCTGTCCAATTTTCACAGCACCATTTATTGAAGAGACTGTCTTTTATCCATTGCATATTTTTTTCCTGCTTTGTCAAAGATTATTTGATCATAGAGTTGAAGGTCCATATCTGGCCTCTCTATTCTGTTCCATTGGCCTATATGTAGGCCATTGACCTATAAGTACCATGCTGTCTTGGTGATCACGGCTTTGTAATATAGCTTGAAATCTGGCAACGTGATGCCCCAAGCTTTGTTTTGTTTTGGTTTTTTTCAACATTTCATTGGCGATTTGGGGTCTATTATGGTTCCATACAAATTTTAGGATTGTTTGTTCCAACTCTTTGAAAAATGCCAATGGTATTTTAATGGGGATGGTGTTGAAAGTGTAGATTGTTCTGGGCAGCATAGACATTTTCACAATGATTATTCTTCCACAATGATTATTCTTCCAATCCATGAGCATGGAATGTTTTCCCATCTTTTTGGGTCTTCTTCAATTTCTTTCATAAGTGTTCTGTAATTTCTAGAGTATAGATCTTTGCCTCTTTGGTTAGATTTATTCATAGGTACCTTATGGTTTTTGGTGTTATTGTAAATGGAATCGATTCCCTAATTTCTATTTCTTCAGTCACATTGTTAGTGTATAGAAAAGAAACTGATTTCTGTGCACTGATTTTGTGTCCTGCCATATTGCTGAATTGCTGTATGAGTTCTAGTAATTTGGGGGTAGAGTCTTTTGGGTTTTCCACATAAAGTATCATGTCATGTGGGAAGAGAGAGAGTTTGACTCTTGATATCAGACTCTTGATATCTTGATATCAGATATTTCTATGGCAAATTCAACTCCAAAATTCTTGTATATAAAATTATTTCATTATCCCTCACAATTTTCCACGTTTTTATAAATTTTTGCACACTCATCTTGAGTGGGAGGTACCATGCACATACTTAATCATGATATGTTTCAAACAGAACTCCACTATCCATGCTGTGAAGTATGTACAAAATGTGCAGTTCCTTTTGGATGCTTTTTATGAATCATTTAACCAGGGACCCTTGTCAGAAACAATGTAACATTGACCCTTCCAACTACTTTATCTCCCACCAATGTATTGTCCAATTTTATTGATTTTTAGCTTTTTGCTATTTCTGTTCTTCCCATCTCTATATAACCCAGCTATAATTGGCCTTCCATAGGCAACCTCAAATTTCAGTCCACACTACTTGTGAACAGTACTCAAATTGCTGATGTATTCTCAGAACATTAATTTACTTCACAAACCAAGAGTTTCATACATTTTATTTTTTAAAAAGGAGAAAAAAAACTCCAAGGTTAAAATGAGATGATAGTATTTGCTAGGATGTGAATTTTTTCCAAAGCAATTTCTATTAGAATTCCCTCCTTCCTACCCCCACCCAGAACTTTCCAACTAATGAAAAATTTAGTTCTTTTTTTATCTTATCTATTTATACAATTTGCATTAAAGTTGGGGTCCCTTGAGAAACGTACACCAGGATGGAATTAAAAGTGCAAGATATTTATTGAAGGAAGGAACAGGAGAAGGTGGAGAAGTCTTCAGACCATGATGTGGGCCTTACACCTGTGGCAGGAAATAGGGAAGGGAAGTGGATTGGAGTAAAGAGACATGGACTGCAGCACAATTCCAAGAATGTGTTGTCCAGACCAGTGGGGATTCCTCAGGCCAAAGTCAGCTATTGGAGAATCTTTCATTTCAGTGGAATGGGCCTAACATAGAATTCCTTTTTTGCTCTATGACCTGTAGAAACATGACCACTGAACAAGTGTAGTCATGTTCACAGAGGAAAAGAAGCCAAGGCTGTCATTCAGTTATGCTCTCTGTAGCAAGATATTTGAGTTGCAAAATTTCATGGTCACTCCAATCCCCCCTTGCTTTAAGTACTACATAAGTATACCTCTTAATATAGGTTCTCCACACTAGCTCCTCCATAATTTCCATGGGCCTCTTCTTCCTGATAGGAGTCAGAAAAGGAAGGCTAATGAGACAAACCCCCACACCTGCTAGAACAGTTAATTTCAATGTTGCCTCTGAATGTCCAACTTTTTTTGTGTACATGTGGTGTGTGTGTTCATTTTTGCTTCTTTTGTGGAAAGGTAGCACAATTTCCTCCTGTTGATCAGAGTCAGTTATGCCTGCCTCAATGGTGATGCCTCTTCTTGCTTTTTTTTTCTGGACACAAAGACTCCAAAGTGCCTAAGAGAGCCTTATTTGAGACCAGGGCCAGCAAATCCTACAGAACCCAGAGTTTCAGAGACTACAAATACAAAATGCCTTAAAGGATCATTGGGAATAACATTAAGTGAGGATATTCTTCCTTCTTCCTTTTGTTTCCTGGACCCGTATATTTTTCCTATTGAAGAAACACTATCATATAGAGATCTATGAAAAAATACAGATACTGCTTCCTGAAGGATAGTACCCTTTTGCATTTAGAATGTTTCCTTCAAGGTAGTGCTTTAATTGTGTCTTCAGAATGCTTTAGCAGCACCTTATGAGTCCAGCTGCTTTTCATAGTGTGGTATGTAATATTAACAGTAGATTCCATGGTAACAGGCCCATTTCCACATATCATTCACTGTGTACCCTGGTCGGATACTATATTGTGTGGGATTTCATACCTATGGATCAGACATTCTGTATGTCTCAAACAACCAAATAATAAAGTGAGCAAGAGATTTGAATAGACATCTACAATAGAAGATACATGAATGACCAATCAACACTAAATATGCTAACATCATAAGTCATCAGATAATAGAACTTTGAATCAAAATACAATAGCACTACACCAAAACCATAATGGATACAAAAAAGGAGTAAGAATACCTAGTATTTGAGAAGACTAGTATACTCTGAACTCTGTCACACACACTGCTGGTTAGAATATAAAGTGATATAATTATTTTGGATAGCCATTGGCAGGTTTTCTTTTTTTTTAATAAGCTAAACATACACTTACTATTCGACCCAGATATTCTATCCCTAGATATTTATTCAAGAGAAATGAAAACATGTCTACAAATGAACATAGCAGCTTTATATGTTCTATCCAAGGATTGAAAAAATGTCAGAATGCTTTTCAACAAGTTGAAGCATAAACATATTGTGGTATTTCTGTATGGGAAGAACCCAACTCATGAATCACTAAATTCTGCCCCTGAAATTAATTTTAAAAAAACTATATGTTAACCAAATTGAATTTAAATAAAAAATTTCTAAAAATGGGAAGAACCACTGGTTTGTGCAACAGCATGGATGGATCTTCAAATCATTATGATGAAAGAATGACACACAAGTGTACATATTGCACAATTTTATTATGAAATTCTGTAAATTGAATTTAGAGTTTCAGGTTGCAGATCAGGGATGGCCTAGAACCAAAAGTCTGAGTAAGGACAGACTGAAAAGGAATATAAGGGAAATTTTTGAGTGACAGAAATCCTCAAAATCTTGATTATGGTGATAGTTACACAATTGCATATGTTTGTCAAAACTCATTAAACTCGCTACTTAATTCAGGTATATTTTATTTTATTCAAGTTAAACTTCAAATAGATTTATTTCAAAAATTCACTGGATTCCAAAAAGAAAAACTGCTTTAACCCACTATATCTTTTTTCACATTCTAAAATAATGTTCTTCTACATGGAGCACTGAGTGTTTTAAGAAAACAATGAATCATGGATCACTACATCAAAAACTAATGATGTATTGTATGGTGACTAACATAACATAATAAAATAAAATAAAACTAAAAAAATAAAATAAATAAAATAATGTTCTTGGAAAACCTGTAATAGAAACAAAAAATACCAAATTCATGAGGGAAATTTCCTTAAGAGGGTGGTTTGAGGGAAAATGTTTAAAACAAGTAAACCTGCATTCATTTATCATAATTGAAACAAAAGATTTAAAATATATGAAGAATAATCAGTCAATAAATAAAAAGCTTTGTTTGCTTCTCATACTAGTGTCAATAAATTTTTCTGATTATCTCCCCATGTTAAACTCATATTGCTTATATTGCCATGAAATGCAATTATGTGTAAGCTATAATATACACCTGAATTACACAATTTGTATGCTCTTCTGCTTCAAAAGGAATTTATACATGGGGCCAGAGAATTGAACTATAAGAACTGTCTTCCAAATTCTGGATACCATAACTGTATTGTGGGAAATGATTCAATAATCTTGTTTCACTTCATTCTTCATGCAGACATAACATATTAAATACAACTCTTAGCTATATTTTATGTTCTTACTGTAGCCTTCTGATTGGAGATTTCAAATCATGATTAATTTTGGTGTGTTTGGACCAGAACAAAGGCATTTCCTCTTTGATGATATAGATGTATATATTTTTTGTTTCAGGGGGCTCTGTATGTAATATAATTTACTGCCAATAAATTGACATTGTTTCAAATCTAAATTGTACTTTTTCTCTTTTCAAAAATGAGGTTTTATAATGTTATAATTATATAATTATATATTTTTTATGATTTCCAAAGCCTTTTTAGGAACATCATTCTCAAATGAACGCTACATCAACTTTGTGAGATAATCATAGGTAATTATTACCCCATTATTACTCCATTTTTCAACTGAGTAAGCAGAGTCCAATAGTTGTTAAGTTATTAATCAGGATTTTGGGCCACTATTTTATGTAACCGAGCTTTGATTTGTTGTTCTTCTCCTTATCATTTTGGAAAGAATCTACTGATTGTTATAACCTGTAAATTTTTTTTCTTTGCTTGAAAACAGGAACTGTGGGGATTATGCATAAACAGAAAGAGTGGGAATTATGTGCAATATATGTGGAGTAGATTATTTTGGCTGGACAAGCATATGTCACTGAATGTATAAACTGAACTGAGCTGACGAGTCCAATTACTTTGCCAAGTTTGTTTCCCTTCATATTAACGAACCATAAAATGCAGAGATGGCACTTCTAACTTCTAATTATTTAAGAAAATAAATATGAAGGATCACCATTTCCTTTTAGATACATTCACAAAATTCCCAGCTGATACATCATGAAAGATTGTGATTTACAACATCTGTATAAATGAAACTTCCTAAATAGACACATCTACAAGGAATGTGAAATACCACTATATTTACATGGTCACTTTCTCATACATCATTTTAAGAACTAAAGAAAAATGATGAAATATTTTTAAAGCTGCATTATAGGGCTTTGGGAAGTAAAAGAGAGATTATTCCAGTATGATATTTTCATATTTTACCTACTCAAACTACATTATAGGAGACGTTTCAAACAGTAGATAATAATAAAAAAAAAAAAACAGTAAATAAAGTCTCTGTATCTTGTAGTCAAGAAACAGTGAACCAAGTCACAAGTACATAAAGAAATCTGAAATAAATATTACTAAATATAGCCTTTTGGATATGATTTTTCTTAACTAGTTTATTGAATTTGTCTGCTTATAGTTTTCTCACTCAACCCTACCTACTACCTTTTAATTAAATAAGCTGATAAAATTTTATCTAAGTACAGAATTTCCTTTGCTTGGAATAATGCTTTGTTCTATTGCATTTCACCTGCCCTGGCTTTCTATTGTATAGATGTTTACAAAGGGATAGGCTGTAACTCAAGTATATGCAGAAGGTTCTTTCATTGTTATAAGTCAAATTGGTTTAACCTGTGATTGGGTTAAAGGTGTTCCCAGCTTTCTGATGACTGTGCTCCCTGCTGAAAATTGCAAGGTTGCTCCCCCCCACCCAAAACCTTTACTGGGTTTGGACTTTTGCTTTTATATATAGTGCCATTTTAATTGATGTGAACTTCTTGGTTGCAGGTATTGGATTACTTCATAGTTCTTTATTATAATCAGCGGGGTGTTAATTTGATTTTTTAACTCCTGAATTCTGTCATTCTCATTACTAGTTTTTTAATAAAAATAGAGGAAGAAAATAAATAAAACCCAAATATTATAATTCTAAAAACCTATTATTTTGGAATTCTATAGTCATTTGCTTTTAGCATTCATCAAGCCATGTCTGGGTTGTAGTAATAATTAAGAAAATATTATAATTTTTTTTTGCAATAGGTATAGAATACAAAATACAAAACCAACTGCCACTTGTATATGAGCTCAGAGTAAGCATGCATATTCTTCCTCAGCATAAATTAAGCATATGGAAAATACCTGTGACAGAGAAAATACAAACTGAGGCATAGAAATGCATTATATTAGTTAAATGGTAATACCTCTGATGAAAATTTGGGTTTATTATAAAATTGGTTTTTTTGGTTTAGATAAGTTTAATTATTTCTGTAATTTTCTGGGACAAATGAACATCTTCAACAGTTGCACTTAACAAATTAGAGAATTAGAAGAAAAAAAAATGCTACCATAAATAATCACCTCCTGAGAAGTATGTTTAGAAAGTTCTGTGTTCTTTCCTCTTCAAAATAAATATATTGGCTCTCTGTTTTAATTCTTAACATCAGAATTACCTAAAAATTTTCATTGGCAACATGATCAAGGCTTGAAGGAAATTCAAAATGATACAGAGCCATTTTTAGGTGAAAAGAGTATGGAACTATAATTTTCAAATTTAAAAGTAAGAAAAACAATCTTGGGTAAACAGTGAAAGGAATATGATATTGATATATACTATGTAATTCTGAGTATGCAAATAGGTATATATTTATATGACAGACATATTTATTGACCCAGAATTTTCTTGAAATTGATAAATACTGGCAAAACAATGCCTAGTATTCAGTTGACTATAATATCAGGTTTCATTAACATCTGATCAAGAAAATAAAAATGTTAATGGCAATTGCATACTTTGTGTAAATAAATAATAGTTCTGTTTAGTTCTACTTCTTTTGAGTTGTGTCACACTGACACACAAATACATGTCTATTTTGAATTCATGAGTAAAATTAGAGTAATATGTTTCATAGGAGGACATGTAGAGTTAATATATTTATTATATATTAGTAAAATTATAATAAACACTAACATCAAACTCTTATTATATACCACATATGGTTCTTTGACCAAAATGGACTGTTTCAACAGAAATTTATAACTAGAACTAGTCATTAATGCCAGAAACTAAACAATTTAATGATTAGCAGAGAAGAATATATGTATACATATTTAAAATTAAATATCCCTTTTTCTCCTCAATTAATATTATTTGGATGTCAGTACATTTACAGATGGTGTCATTATACCATATAATCATACACTAATTTCAAGAAATTCATTTTAACAATTGTACTACCTTAAAGCCTACATATTTTTCTCATTAACAACTAAGATTATTTGAGGGGAGGAGTCCAAGATGGTGGAGGAGTAGGAGACCTTAATTTTGTCCAATACCAGGAATTCAACTAGATAGCTATCAAACCATTCTGAACACTTGAATAGCTGCAACTCTACAAATAGAAAAGCAACCATTTTCTGCAAAGTAGGAGGTGTGGAGAAGTGAATCCAAGATGATATATGGGAAGATAGACCACAGTGGGAGGGAGCCTCCATCAGCCAGCTACTGGCAAGTGATAGAGCAGCAGAGCACAAAATCAGAACTTTTACAAGTCGGCTCTAGTGAGGGACATTGCTCAGGTGGCTAAGCAAGGGAGTGGAACCCTCATTGGGACAGTGTGGTCTCAGACTCCTTGGGATCACAGGAAGACGGGGGGTGCCTGAGTGTGGCACTTGCCTCTGAGTGCTCACAGAGGAGTGGGGACCTGAGCTTTCAGCTCCAGGGCCAGAGATTGGGAGGCCACCATTTACATTCTCATCCTCTAAAGCTGTGCAGTAAGCCTTCAGGGAATAAAAGCCACATAGAGCAAACCAGGGCAGATTACTTAGCCTGGTGCCAGGCAAGGGCAGAGCAATTCTGCCTGAGGCAAAGACATTTGAGAATCAATGCAACAGACCCCTCCCCCAGAAGATGGGTGAGTCTGTGGAGTTTGGTAAGTGCAGAGGTGGAGACAGATTGACCTGAAGGATTTGTTGAGGGGGTTGGACTGGAACATTGTGGCTCCTGGCTGGAGATTCCCACATGGTCATATTTGCTCTCATCCTCTAAAAAGAAGTGGAAATATGCCAGGGAACAAAAGCCAAACAACCAACCAGGTCACATTAAGCCCATCCCCCTGAAAAAGAGGGGGGCAACTCCACCCAGGTAAAGATGCCTGAGAAGTCAAGCAGCAGGCCCCTCCCCCAGAAGGCAGACTGGAAGAACAGGTAAATAATAAGCTTATTTCACACAAAACTGTAAATCTCTAGTGCCAAGGGAAAATAATATAGGGAGCTCCTGGTGTTCCCTCACGACTCACTTATATTTCAGGTGAAAATTTTCCATATCTTTTCTAGTTTCTTTTCTTTTTTTTTTTTAAGATTTTATTTATTTATTTGAGAGAGAGAGAATGAGAGAGAGCACATGAGAGGGGGGAGGGTCAGAGGGAGAAGCAGACTCCCTGCCGAGCAGGGAGCCGGATGCAGGACTCGATCCAGGGACTCCAGGATCATGACCTGAGCCGAAGGCAGTCACTTAACCAACTGAGCCACCCAGGCGCCCCATCTAGTTTCTTTTCTTATTCTTTCTTTCTTTTTCTTTTTTTTTAAACCCTGCTCCCATTTCAAATAGATTCTTATTTCCCACCTTATGTTTTTAAGTTGCTTCTCAAATTTTATTTTATTTTTTCACACACATGTTTCATAGATTTATGCCCCATACCAGCCCATTTTTCACTCTGTTCAATTATATATAATGAGGCAAAAGAATGTATTAGTGATCTAGAAGATAAGCTGAGAGAAAGCAATGAAGCTGAGGAAGATAGGGATAAGCAGCTAGTAGCCCATGAGAATAGACTTAGACAGATCAATGACACCATAAAATGTTCCAATGTCAGAATTACTGGGATCCCTGAGAGGGTGGAGAGAGAGAGAGGACTAGAAGGTATATTTGAACAAAACATAGCTGAGAACTTCCCTTATCTGGGGAAGGAAACAAGCAATCATGTCCCAGAGGCAGGGAGGACTTCTCCCAAAATCAATAACAGATCAACACCCTGACATATAATAGTGAAGCTTGCAAATCTTAGAGCCAAGGAAGCTATCCTGAGAGCAGCTGGGGGAAGAGATTTTTTATATACGGAGGGAGGAACATCAGAATAACGTCAGACCTATCCACAGAGACTGGCAAGCCAGAAAGGGCTGGCAAGGCATATTCAGAGTACTAAATGAGAAGCACATGCAACCAAGGATACTGTATCCAACAAGGCTGTCATTCAGAATGGAAGGAGAGATTAAGAGCTTCCAGGACTGGCAGAAACTGAAAGAATATGTGACCACCAAGCTGGCCCTGCAAGAAATATTAAGGGGGATTCTATAAAAGAAGAAAGACCTCAAGAGTAACATAGACCAGAAAGTTACAAAGACAATCTATAGAAACAGGCAATATGATAGCACTAAATTCTCAATGTGAATGGGCTGAATGCCCCCATCAAGAGACACAGGGTTTCAGATTGGATAAAATAGCAGGACCCATCCATATGCTGTCTCCGAGAAACTCATTTTGAACCTAAAGACACCTCCAGATTAAAAGTGAAAGGATGGAGAACAATTTACCATGGCAACAGACCACAAAAGAAAGCTGGAGTAGCAATTCTCATACCAGACAAATTAGATTTTAAAACAAAGACCACAGTAGGAAATGTAGAGGGAAACTATATCATACTTAAAGGGTCTATCCAACAAGTATATCTAACAATTGTAAATATTTATGCCCCCAACATGGGAGCAGCCAACTACATAAACCAACTAATAACCAAAATAAAGAGTCATATCGATAATAATACATTAATAGTAAGAGACTTCAACACTCCACTCCCAGCAATAGATCATCTAAGCAGAAATCAACAAAGAAACAAGAGCTTTGAAGGACACATGGGACCAGATGGACTTCACAGACATATACAGAACTTACCACCCTAAAACAACAGAATACTCATTCTTTTCGAGTGCACACAGAACGTTCTCCAGAATAGATCACATACTAGGCCACAAATCAGGTCTCAAATGATACCAAAAGATTGAGACAATTCCCTGAATATTTTCAGACCACAATACTTTGAAATTGCAACTCAACCACAAGGAAAAACTTGGGAGCAATGCAAACACTTGGCGGTTAAAAGTATCCTGCTATGCAATGAATGGGTTAACCAGGAAATTACAGAATAACTTAAACATTCATGCAAACCAAGGAAAATGAAAAAACATCAGTTCAGAACCTATGGGATACTGCAAAGGCGGTCCTAAGAGGGAAGTACATAGCCTTCCAAGCCTCTCTCAAAAAATTAGAAAAAGACCAAATGCACAAGCTAACCTTATACCTAAAGACTCTGGAGAAAGAACAACAAATAAAGCCTAAGCCAAGCAGGAGAGGAGAAATAATAAAGATTAGAGCAGAGATCAATGAAATAGAAACCAGAAAAACAGTAGAACAGATCAACTAAACTAGAAGCTCGTTCTTTGAAAGAATAAATAAGATCAATAAACCTTGGCCAGACTTATCCAAAAGAAAAGGGAAAGGACTCAAGTTAATAAAATTATGAATGAAAGGGGAGAGATCACAACAAATACCAAGGAAATAGAAACAATTATTAGAAATTACCAGGAACTATATGCCAACAAATTAAGCAATCTGGAGGAAATGGATGCCTTCCTGAAAACTTACAAACTACCAAGACTGAAACAGGAAGAAATAGACAATCTGAACAGACCAATAA
Source organism: Neomonachus schauinslandi (assembly GCF_002201575.2). Taxonomy (NCBI): domain Eukaryota; kingdom Metazoa; phylum Chordata; class Mammalia; order Carnivora; family Phocidae; genus Neomonachus; species Neomonachus schauinslandi. The sequence continues at coordinate 104,219,550 of NC_058407.1, read as the reverse complement.
CCATCAAGGAAATTGAAACAGTAATTAAAAACCTCCCAAAAAACAGGAGTCCAGGGCCAGAGGGCTTCCCAAGGGAATTCGACAAAACATTTAAAGAAGAAATCATACCTACATATTCAAAAAATAGAAACAGAAGGAAAACTTCCAAACTTCTATGAGGCCAGCATTACCCTGATCCCAAAACCAAGCAAAGACCCAATCAAAAAGGAGAATTACCGGACAATAACCCTGATGAACATGGATGCCATAATACTCACCAAGATAATAACCAATAGGATCCAACAGTACATTAAAAGGATTATTCACTATGACCAGGTGGGATTTATTCCTGGGGAGCAAAGGTGGTTCAACATTTGCAAACCTATCAATGTGATAGAGCACATTAACAAAAGAAGAGACAAGAACCATACGATCCTCTCAATTGATGCAGAAAACAGCGTTTGACAAAATACAACCTCCTTTCCTGACTAAAACTCTTCAGAGCGTAGGGATAGAGGGAACATTCCTCAATTTCATAAAAGCCATCTATGAAAAGCCCACAGTGAATATCATTCTCAATGGGGAAAAACTGAGAGCTTTTCCCTTAAGGTCAGGAACACGACAGGGATTGCCGACTCTTGCCACTATTGTTCAACATAGTACCAGAAGTCTTAGCATCAGCAATCAGAACAAAAAGAAATTAAAGGCATCCAAATTGGCAAAGAAGTCAAACTCTCTCTTTGCAGACGACATGATACTTTATGTGGAAAACCAAAAAGACTACACCCTAAAATTGCTAGAACTCATACAACAATTCAGCAATATGGCAGGACACAAAATCAATGCACAGAAATCAATTGCTTTTCTACACACTAACAATGTGACTGAAGAAAGAGAAATGAAGGAATTGATTCCATTTACAAAAGCACGAAAGCCATAAGATACCTAGGAATTCACCTAACCAAAGAGGTAAAGGACCTATACTCTAGAAACTACAGAACACTTGTGAAAGAAACTGAAGAAGACACACACACACAAAAATGGAAAAACATTCCATGCTCATGGATTGGAAGAATAAATATTGTGAAAATGTCGAAGCTGCCCAGAGCAACCTACACTTTAAATGCAATCCCTATTAAAATACCATTGACATTTTTCACAAAGCTTTAACAAATAATCCTAAAATTTGTATGGCATAATAAAAGACCCTGAATCTCCAAGGAAATGTTGAAAAAGAAAAATAAAGCTGGGGGCACCATGATGCCTTACTTCAAGTTATATTACAAAGCTGTGATCAAGACAGCATGGTACTGGCACAAAAACAGACACATAGACCAATGGAACAGAATAGAGATCCTCGAAATGGACCCTCAACTCTATGGTCAACTAATCTTTGACAAATCAGCAAAGAATATCTAACAGAAAAAAGGCAGTCTCTTCAATAAGTGGTGCTGTGAAAATTGGACAACCACATGCAGAAGAATGAAACTGGACCATTCTCTAACACCATACACAAAGATAAACTCAAAATGGATGAAAGACCTCAATGTGAGTCAAGAATCCATCAAAATCCTAGAGGAGAACATAGGCAGTAACCTCTTTGACATTGGCCACTACGAGCTCTTTCATTACACATCTCCAAAGGTAAGTGAAACAAAAGCAAGAATGAACTTTTTGGGACTTCATCAAGATAAAAAGTTTCTGCACAGCAAAGGAAACAGTCAACAAAACTAAGAGTCAACCCATGGAATGGGAGAAGATATTTGCAAATGACATTAAAATAAGGGCTGGTATCCAAGATCTATAAAGAACTTCTTAAACTCAACACCCAAAAAACAAATAATCCATCAAAAAAATGGGCAGAAGACATGAACAGACATTTCTCCAAAGAAGACATATGAATGCTAACAGACACATGAAAAAATGTTCAACAGCATTAGCCATCAGGAAAATACAAATCAAAACCACATTGAGAACCACCTTACACCAGTTAGAATGGCAAAAATTAACAGACAGGGCAAAAGAATTGTTGTCAAAGATGTGGAGAAAGGGGAACCCTCTTCCACTGTTGGTGGAAATGCAAGCTGGTACAGCCACTTTGGAAAACAGTGTGGAGGTGCCTCAAAAAATTAAAAATAGAGCTATCCTATGACCCAGCATTTGCACTCTTGGGTATTTACCCCAAAGACACAGATGTAGTGAAAAGAAGGGCCATTTGCACCTCAATGTTCATAGCAGCAATGTCCACAATAGCCAAACTGTAGAAGGAGCTGGGATGTCCTTCAACAGATGAATGCATAAAGAAGATGTGGTCTGTATATACAATGGAATATTACTCAGCCATCAGAAAGGATGAATACCCACTTTTGCATTGGCATGGATGGAATTGGAGTGGATTATGCTAAGTGAAATAAGTCAAGCAGAGAAAGACAATATTCATATGGTTTCATTCATATGTGAAACATAAGGAATAGCACAGAGGACCACAGGGGAAGGGGGGAAAACTGAATGGGAAGAAATCAGAAAGGGATACAAACCATGAGAGACTCTGGACGCCAGGAACAAAATTGAGGGTGACAGAAGGGAGGGGGCTGGTGGGATGGGGTAACCGGGTGATGGGTAATAAGGAGGGCACGTGTTGTGATGAGCACTGGGTGTTATACACAGCTAATGAATCTTTGAACACTGTATCAAAAACTAATGATGTACGATATGCTGGCTAATTGAACATAATTAAAAAAAAAACAACTAAGACTAGTTCAAAATTTAACCTTAAGCGTGATATTACCAAGGTGACAACATAGATTGTTCCTGATTTTCTTTCTCCTCACAAAAAGAACAATTATCAATTACTAAATAATAAGACAACACTGAGAGAATCTTAGAACATGGAAGTGTTGCTGAGGCAAGTCCCTGCACCACAGACATGAATACAGACTGCATTAGGTAATAAAAGAAGCAGCTATAAATTGACAACATTGACCCTCTCCCAGCCAGCATAGCACCATGCAGAGAGGTCTCCCTTAAGCTTCCAGTTCCTCCAGGGGGAGAGAGAAACCAGAGTGGACAAACAGCCCCCCAAGCATGGTGGGTCACTTTGCAGGAGCCCCTACTCTGATGTCACACCATGGTAATTATAGGGGAATTTATGACACTAAACTCCTAGGAATCTCAATGTGACAGAGAAGTGGCAACAGTCTTGCAAACAATCAGCACATGGATATTTGGAGACTAATTTCACACTTGCCGTGCCCAGGTAACAGAGACCTTGCTTATTGCAGAATCAAGATGGGGGTACATTCTGACCAAGGAACTTGGCAGGATGCAGATCTGTATGATTCAGATTCTCACACAAGGAATTTTGCTAGTCCCAGAGCCCAGTTTGCCACATCCAAGAAAGGAAGTGACTCAAAGACTCACCTTTTCTAGAGAATGTCTTCTGGAACCATCTGTCTAGAAAGGCTAGTGACAACTCCTGAGAACCGCACATCCCAGGGACTATCCAGTCAGGATGCAGGATCACCCCCAGAGCAAAACCAGTACCAGGCATGGTGGGTTCCTATTCTACACATAAGCAGAGGGATTCATTCATAGCCAAGGTTCAGTGTATTTCCAAACCCCTATCAACCAAGAGTTTACTTGAGAAACTGAAAGTGGCCTGGAGTGGCTTCTCCCCGACCTGTTAAGGGAGCTGAGATATAGCCCCACACTCTGTGGAGAGTGTTTATTTATTTATTTATTTATTTATTTATTTATTTATTTATTTATTTATTTATTTTAGAGAGCATACATGTGTATGTGCAATAGAGAGAGAGAGAGGGTGAGAGCAAGGAGGGGTGGTGTAGAGGGAGAGGGATAGAGAGAATTTGAAGGGACTATGCACTGAGTGCAGAGCCCTATGAAGGGTCCGATACCACCACCTTGAGATCATGACCTGAGCTGAAATTAAGAGTCTGATGACTGACTGAGACACCCAGGTGCCCAAGGATGTCTTCTGGTTTGATCTGACTAGAAAGGCTGGATACAAATGGAAGATGTGCAGCCCAAAGGGACATGAGTTGAGAGGCAGGTAGAACTAATAGCTTGCAAAGCCAAGCCAGTGGCCTTGTTCAGTCAGGAAACTTGGGGTGCAGGTTGCCTTGAGTTAAGACAACAAACAAAAAGCTTTACCAGCTTTAGACTGCTTCCTTTGCTGTGCCAATGCAAAGAATATAATTTGTAGCCTTGCTCATTGCTAAAAACAGTCTTCAGTCTGCCTGACCATGTAACCTAGCCAGAGCACATAGGAAGCTGCACAGCTCATTCAACAGCCCCGTGTACAGTAGCACATGAACAGAAAGCACAACCTATGGCTTCCCATGTCTGCAGAGCAAAACTGATGGCCTCACATGACCAGGGAATTCAGTACACATTCTGATTCAGAACTCCAAACAATGAATTGTACAGGCTCTGGGTCCCATCCTGCTGCCTGCCAACACAGATAAGTTAATTCATAGCTTCATTAATTACTGAATATAGTGAAACCATAAAAATCATTCTACACCCTCACTTGAGTAGGAAAGCAAGCCAGCCATCCTATCCAACTGTTCTCAACGAGAGGCACAACCCAATCCTCACCATCAGAGCTTGAGCAGTTGTTTCACTACAAAATGAACATAATAGTAGGACCCAATTGCCCAAGGACATTACCAGCAGACTCACCCAGACACCAAAACTGAGCCTACTGATAAATAACTCTCTCTGTCAAAGCAAACCTATAAACTGTAGAAAAGGACCCTGATGACTCAGATGTGCAGATACCAATGCAAGGAATCAAGTATCATAAAATATCAGGTGAATATGCGGTGCTCGGTGACACCACCAAAGGAAAATTTAAAAACCTTAATAACTGACCATAAGGAAATGGAGATCTCTAAAAGGTCAGAAAAATCCTTTTAAGGAAATTTAGTGAATTACAAGAAAACACAGACAACTGGACAAAATTAAGAAAACAATGCATAAACAAAATGGGAAGTTCAACAAGGAAACAGCAAACATTTAAAAATATCCTCAGAGATCCTAGAGTTGAAAAATACAATTACTGAACTGAAAAATTCAGCAGAGAGTTTTAGAAGTAGACTTGACTATGGAAAGAAAGAATAAGTTACCCAGAGTATAGGACATTGGAAATTACCCAATCAGAAGAGCAAAAAAGAGAAAGAATTAAAGAGTGAAGAAAGCCAATAGGAATTATGGGACACGATGAAAAGAAACAATATTTGCATTATGAAAATTTCAGAAAGAGAAGAGAAAGAGAAAGGAAAATAAAGTATATTTAAAGGAAGAAGAGCTGAGAACTTCCCAATCATGAGAGAGAAATGGACATCCAATTTTATGAGGCCCAATTGATCTCAAATAGGTTGAACCTGAATAAAGATACATCAAGACACATTATAATTCAATTGTCAAGAGTCAAAAAATAATAATTTTAAGAGCAAAAAGAGAAGAGAAGTTATATACAAGGGAACTTTCATAAGGCTATTTGTGGATTGTTCAACAGAAATTTCTTAAGCCATGAGTGAATGGGATGATATATTCAAAATATTGAAAAAAAAAAACTGTCAACTAAGAATTCCATACCTGGTGAGGCTGTTGTTTAAAAATGAAAGGAGTGGGGGCGCCTGGGTGGCTCAGTTGGTTAGGCGACTGCCTTTGGCTCAGGTCATGATCCTGGAGTCCCGGGATCGAGTCCCACATCTGGCTCCCTGCTGAGCAGGGAGTCTGCTTCTCCCTCTGACCCTCCTCCCTCTCATGCTCTCTCTCATTGTCTCTCCCGCAAATAAATAAAATCTTAAAAAAAAAAAATGAAAGGAGTGATAAAGATTTTCCCATTCAAACAAAAACTGGGGGAAATCATTACCATCAAACCTGCCTTATAAGAAATGCTAAGAGGAGTCATAGAGTGGAAGTGAAAGAACACTAATTAACATCATAAAAACATAAAGAAGTAACATAAATCTCACTGGTAATGGGGAATATATAGTTACAGGTAAATTCTGCAATATGGCAATGGGTGCATAATTCACTTAAAACTTTAAAAGATTTTGAAAAATGATCATAGTAAAAATAACCATAATTACAACAATTTGTTATTAGTTACACAATATAAAAAACATGTAAATTGTAACAGCAATAACTTTAAATTAAACATCCTCCTGAATAACCAATGAATCAAAGAAGGAAATTAAAGCCGAAATAAAATTTTCTTGAAACAAAACCAGAAACACAACATGCCAGCACTTGTGGGATGCAGCTAAAACATTTCTAATAAAAAAGTTCATAGTAACAACACATATATTAAGAAGCAAGACATATCCTAAATAAACAACATAACTATGCCTTCAGGAACTAGAAAAAAAGCACAAATAATCCAAAGTTAGTAGAAAAGAAATAATAATGATTAAAGCAGAAATAAATGAAATAGAGAACAGAAAAACAAGAGAAAAGATTAACCAAAGTAAGAGTTGGTTCTTTGGAAAGATAAAATTGACAAGCCTTTAGCTAGCTTAACAAAGGAAAAAAAGAGAAGGGACCCAATTCAACAAAATTACAAATGAAAAAGGACACATTACAACTGATACCACAGAAATTCAAAGGATCATAAGAGGCTACTATGAACAACTATATGCCTACAAACTGGACAACCCAGAAGAAATGGAAAATTTCTTGGAAACATGCAACTTACCAAGATTGAATTAGGAAGAAATAAAAAAATTTTAATAGACCAATTAGTAATAAGGAGATTGAGTCAGTGATTTAAAATCTCTTGGTGGTGAGGGGATGGTTGTTGTGGTGGACATGACCATAAGCTTCACTGACCTTTTAACCAAATATTTAAAGAAGAATTAACACCAACCCTTATCAAACTCTTCCGAAAAAATCAGAGGAGGGCACCCTCAAATGCATTTTACTAGACTAATATTATCCCAAAACAAAACCAGAAATGGACACAACTAGAAGAGAAAGTATAAGCAATATGATCATCTCAATAGAGAAAACACTTTTGAAGAAATTCAGCATCCATTAAGGATAAAAACTTTTAACAAATTAGGCATAGAAGGAATATATCTCAATGTAACAAAGGCTATTTTGACAATGCCATAGTTAATATCATACTCAGTGATAAAAAGTTAAGCACTTTTACTCTAAGATCAGGAACAAGACAAGGTGACTGTTCTTACCACTCTTAGTCAACATAGTACTAAGTTTCCTAGCTAGAGCAATCAGGAAAAAAAAGAAATAGACATTTTCAGTATTGGAAAGAAAAAAGTAAAATTATCTCTATCTGCAGATGACATGATTTTTTTAAAGATTAAATTTATTTGTTTGACAGAGAGAGAGAAAGAGAGCACAAGCAGACAAAGTGGCAGGCTCCCTGCTGAGCAGAGAGACCTGATTAGGGCTCGACCCCTAGGACCCTGGGATCATGACCTGAGTCAAAGGCAGATGCTTAACTGACTGAGCCATGCAGGTGCCCCGACATGATTTTTATATAAAGTCCTAAAGACTCAACCAAGAAACTGTTAGATCTAATCAAATTTAGTAAAATTGGAGAACACAAAATTAACACGGAAAAATCAGTAGTGTAAACAAGGAATTTTTTGAAAGAGATTTAAAGAAATCATTTCCATTTACAATATCATAAACACCAATAAAATAATTAGTAATAAATTTAACTAGGGGGGTAAAAGATCTCAATTTTGAAAACTGCAAAAAATTGATGAAAGAAATCAAAGAAGACACAAATAAAATGAAAGGTATTCTATGTTTATGGATTGGAAGAATTAATATTGTTAAAATGTCAATACTATCAATACTATCAAGAGCCGATCTATAGATTCAATGCAATCCCTAACAAGATTTCAATGGCATTTATTGCAGAAGTAGAAAAAACTCTTCTAAAATTTATAAAGAACTACAAAAGACCCTGAATAGCCAAGAAATCTTTAAAAAGAATAGCAAGGCCAAGGAGCATCACATGCCCTGATTTCAAGCTATACAGTAAAGTTATAATCATCAAAATTGTATGGCTATTGGCATAAAAACAGACAAATAAGCCAATGGAACAGAATTGAAAACCCAGAAATAAACCCAGGCATAAATGGTCAACTAATATTTGACAAGGGAACCAAGAATACTTACTGGATAAATGACAGTCTCTTCAATAAATGGTGCTAGGATAATTGGATATTCACATGTAAATGAATGAGACCAGATTCATATCTTGCACTACTCACAAAAATTATTCAAGGTGGATTAAAGACTTAAATGTAAGACCCGAAACCATGAAACACTTAGAAAAAAAATAATAACAAAGCTCCTTGACATGGGTCTCGGTATTGATTTTTTGGATATGACACCTAAAGCACAGGAAAAAAAATTTATCAAAAAGGAACAAGTAGGACTATATCAAATAAAAAGCTTCTACACACACAAAAAAAAAACCGTCAACAAAGAAAAAAAACAACCTACAGAATGGGAAAAAATATTGCAAAACATATATCTGATAAGGGGTTAATATAAAAAATATAAAAAGAACTCCTACAACTTATTACCACAAAATAACCCAATTAAGAAATGGCAGGAGCGAAATAAGTCAAAAAGAGAAAGACATGTATCATATGACCTCACTGATAAGAGGAATTCTTAATCTCAGGAAACAAACTGAGGGTTGCTGGAGTGGGGGGTGGGGTGGGAGGGATGGTGTGACTGGGTGATAGACACTGGGGAGGGTATGTGCTCTGGTAAGCGCTGTGAATTGTGCAAGACTGTTGAATCTCAGATCTGTACCTCTGAAACAAATAATGCAATATATGTTAAGAAAAAAAAAGAAGAAGGTAGCAGGAGGGGAAGAATGAAGCAGGGGAAATCGGAGGGGTAGACGAACCATGAGAGACGATGGACTCTGAAAAACAAACTGAGGGTTCTGCGGGGGAGGGGGGTGGGAGGATGGGTTGGCCTGGTGGTGGGTATTGAGGAGGGCACGTTCTGCATGGAGCACTGGGTGTTATGCACAAACAATGAATCATGGAACACTACATCTAAAACTAATGATGTAATGTATGGGGATTAACATAAGAATAAAAAAAATTAAGAAATGGCAGAATATCTGAGTAAATGTTACATTAATGAAGATATATGAAAGGCCAACAGGTACAGGAAAATACATTCAACATCACTAGTTGTTGGGGAAATGCGAATTAAAACCACAATGAGATATTATGTCATGCCTCAAGAATGTCCATAATCAAAAATGTAAGTAGCAATAAATCCTGGCTGGATTTCAAGAAAAGGGAACACTTGTTCACTGTTAGTGGCAAATTGGTATAGCCACCATGGAAACGGCATGGAGAATTCTTAAAAAAATAAATAAATAAAATAAAAATAAAAGTACCATATGATCCAGCAATTCTACTCTTGGGAATATAACCAAAGGAAATAAAAATACTAACTCGAAAAGGTATCTGCACCCCCATATTCATAGCAGTATGATTTATAGCACCATAAACATAGGCATAGAAACAACCTAGGTTTCATTGATGGATAAATGGATAAAGATGTTATGAGGGGTGTGTGTGTGTGTAATAAATAAACATATAAGGAACATAATGTGCAACATGATGACTATAGCTAACATGCTGTACAATATATAGGGAAGTTGTTAAGAGACTAAATCCTAAAAATTCTCATCAAAAGGAGAATATTTTAAATTTTTCTTTCTCTCATTTTGATTTTATCTATATGAAAAGATGGATATGCACTGAATCTACTGTAGTAATCATTTCACAATATATGTAAACCAAATCATTATACTGTAGAACTTTAATTTATACAGTGTTTGTTGTATGTCCATTATTTCTCAATAAGACTGGGGGAAATTATCACTTGTTTTGAGATGTATAAATGTCACATATATAAATGATTTACTTGACATGAAAGCCTTTTTTATCATTTTTAAAATGATATTTTACTTTTCATATGTGGTAGACATACATGTGTTTGCATTCTCTCCATGTAGTGTGTGCATGTGTGCCTATGTTTATTTATTTATATATACCATGGAGTGAAAATTTGTTCCCTGAATAGTATCCCATCTTGGCTGTACTACACATTAGGGAGGCCTGGACAGAGCCATGATAATAATCTCACAACCAACACATAATCTCTTATCTTAGTCTCTGTATGAAAAATTTCCTTAAAATCAAAACTTCACACTATAAATATTTGTATAGCAATAAGACCTCATTAAGACCTATATAATTTCAGGTCTATTTTAACACAGCTGTAAAACTTTTACTTCTATTCCATAAAAGTCTTGTATTTGATCTCAGTGATTTTAAATAGAAAACTTAAGCTCTAGAAGAAAAAGAAAAAAAAAAGGAAATGACACAGCAGAAAATGTTAAGGGGTCCTGCAATGCATTGTTTAGATAGCTAATTGAAGCCAGACAGAGTGATGCTGTCCTGAAGACTGTTTTCTTCTGTCTGGTGGTGACAACTGCTAAGAGGTAGCTACATGGAAGTGAGAGAGTCAGAGCACAGTCCAGCTTCACCCTATATTCTCTGCATAAATTTATCATCTTCAGTATTAAGGCCATATAGCCTTGTATTCTGAGAAACAGAGTTGAGAAACACCTCTTAGCCCTGTGGCAAGTTGACTAGTTTAAAATGTTATAGAGGGGAGGAGCAAGATGGCGGAGGAGTAGGAGACCTGGATTTCTTCTGCTCCCAGGAATTCAGCTGGATCAAAGAAAGAATACCAACAACTCTCTGAACAGAAAAGCAACTACTTTCTGGAAGGTAGGACATGCAGAGAAGTGAATCCAAGGCAATATTCGGGAAGATAGAGGGTGGGGGAAGGGACCTCCATCAGCCGTTTCTGGCAAGTAATAGAGCCACGGAGCACAAAATCAGAACTTTTAGAAGTCTGCTCCCCTGAGGGATGTCGCTCCAGTGGCAAAGCGGAGGTGAGGGTGGGGGGTGGAACACTCACTGGGACAGTGTGGTCTCAGGACCCTCGGGGTCACAGGAAGACCGAGGGTGCCTGAGTGGGGCAGAGCTCCCAGGTATCAGAGCAGGAAAGCCAGCAGCAGAGACAGAGCTGAGGAGAGGGCTCTCAGCTCGGGGTTGCCATAAACTGTGATCTGCAGCACAGTCAGGCCACTGCTCCTTCAGCAGGGACCCAACAAATGGCAGATCTGGGAAGACTGCTTTTCCTGCCCTGGGAGGAGTGGTGTAGGAGTGCACCACAGGGATCTGCTGGGTTTGGAGATTCCACATGGGTTCATGGGCCAGACATAGAAATGCTCGGTCACAGGCCAGGTGAGCACAGAGTGTGGCCAGAGACCGGGGAGAGGGGAGTGACTGATTGCTTTCCTCTGGGGGCTCACTGAGGAGTGGGGCCCCCGAGTTCTCGGCTCCTCCAGAGTGGAGATTGGGAGTCCACCATTTTCACTCTTGACCTCCAAATCTGTATGGAAAGCTTGCAGGGAACAAAAGCTCCTGAGAGCAAACCCGAGCAGATTACTTAGCCCGGACCAGCAAGGGTGGGGCAATTCCACCTCCAGCAAAGGCATTTGAGAAGCAGGGCAAAAGGCCCCTCCCGCAGAGGACCAGGAAGAACAGCCAGCCAAGACCAAGTTTACCGATCAATGAGAATGGCAGAACTCCAGCACTAGGGGAATACTGCACATAGAATTCACAGCTTTTTTCCCATGATTCTTTAGTCTTTCAAAGTTAATTTTTTTTAACTATCTTTTTTTTTCCTTTTCACTTTTCAAACCAACATCTTATCACTCCCCTTTTTAAAAAAACCTTTTTTATTTTTCATTTTTAGAGTCATATTCTATCCATTCATCATAGTTACTCTTATTTTTGGTATATATATATATAAGTTGTTCTCTCTTTAAAATTTTAGGATACAGTTTCTTCTAACAGATCAAAATATACCCTAAATCTCTAGTGAATGGCTTTGTTCTAGTCTCCTGCCAGATCACATTCTCTCCCTTTGTTTTTTTTTAAATCCTCTTTTTTCAACCAGCTTCTTATCTTATTAATTCCTTTTATAAAATCTTTTATAATATTCGTCTTTACAGTCATATTCCATCCCTTCATCGTATTAACCCTTATTTTTGTACATATAAAAGTTTTCCTTTCTTTAAGATTTTGGGAGGCACTTTCTTCTAACAGACCAAAGTACACCCAAAATCTAATGTGTAACACTGATCTATTTGCCAGCCTGATCATATCATATTTGATCATATTCTGTTTCATTGTTTTGTTTTGTTTTTGTTTGTTTTTATCTTTTTCTTTTTCTTTCTTTTTTCTTTTTTCTTTCTCTCCCTTCCCCCCCCCCCAGTTTCAGGGCTTTTCTGATTTGTTTAGTGTATATTTTCTGGGGACATTGCTACCCTGTTAGCATTTTGTTCTCTCATTCATCTATTCTCCTCTGGACAAAATGACAAGATGGAAAAAATCACCTCAACAAATAGAACAAGAGGCAGTACCGACTGCCAGGGACCTAATCAATATGGACATGAGTAAGATGTTGGAACTAGAGTTCAGAATGATGATTTTAAAGATACTAGCTGGGCTTGAAAAAAGCATGGAAGATATTAGAGAAACCCTTTCTAGAGAAATAAAAGAACTAAAATCTAACCAAGTCGAAATCAAAGAGGCTATTAATGAGGTGCAATAAAAAATGGAGGCTCTAACTGCTAGGATAAACGAGATAATTAATGATAGAAAGGACCAAATGATGGAAAATAAAGAAGCTGAGAAAAAGAGAGATAAACAACTACTGGATCACGAGGGCAGAATCCGAGAGATAAGCGATACCATAAAACAAAACAACATTAGAATAATTGGGATCCCAGAAGAAGAAGAAAGAGAGAGAAGAGCAGAAGGTATATTGGAGCAAATTATAGCAGAGAACTTCCCTAATTTGGGGAAGGAAACAGGCGTCAAAATCCAGGAGGCAGAGAGAACCCTCTCAAAATCAATAAAATAGGTCAACAGCCCGACATCTAATAGTAAAACTTACAACTCTCAGAGACAAAGAGAAAATCCTGAAAGAAGCTCGGGACAAGAGATCTGTAACCTACAATGGTAGAAACATTAGATTGGCAACAGACCTATCCACAGAAACCAGGCAGGCAGAAAGGAATGGCATATTTTCAGAGCACTAAATGAGAAAAAAACGCAGCCAAGAATACTATATCCAGCTAGGCTGTCAATGAAAATACAAGGAGAGATAATAAGCTACCAGGACAAACAAAAACTAAAGAAATTTGCAAACATGAAACCAGCCCTACAAGAAATATTGAAAGGGGTCCTCTAAGCAAAGAGACAGCCTAAACGTAACATAGACCAGAAAGGAACACAAACAATATATAGTTACAGTCACCTTACAGGCAATACAGTGGCACTAAATTCATGTCTTTCAATAGTTACCCTGAATGTAAATAGGCTAAATGGTCCAATCAAAAGACACAGGCTATCAGATTGGATAAAAAAACAAGACCCATCGATATGCTGCCTGCAAGAGACTCATTTTAGACCCAAAGACACCCCCAGATTGAAAGTGAGGAAGTGGGAAACCATTTAACATGCTAGTGGACACCAAAAGAAAGCTGGGGTGGCAATCCTTATATCAGACAAATTAGATTTTAAACCAAAGACTGTAATAAGAGATGAGGAAGGACACTATATCCTACTTAAAGGGTCTATCCAACAAGAAGATCTAACAATTGTAAATATCTATGTCCCTAACATGGGAGCAGCCACTTATATAAGCCAATTAATAACAAAAGCAAAGAAACACATTAACAGCAATACAATAATAGTGGGGGGCTTTAACACCCTCCTCACTGAAATGGACAGATCATCTAAGCAAAAGATCAGCAAGGAAATAAAGACGTAAATGACACACTGGACCTAATGGACTTCACAGATATATTCAGAACATTCCATCCCAAAGCAACAGAATACACATTCTTCTCAAGTGCCCATGGAACATTCTCCTGAATAGATCACATCCTAGGTCACAAATCAGGTCTCAACCAGTACCAAAAGATTGGGATTGTTCCCTGCATCTTTTCAGACCACAACACTTTGAAATTGGAACTCAATCACAAGAGGAAAGTTGGAAAGAACTCAAATAGGCTAAAGAGCATCCTACTAAAGAATGAATGGGTCAACTGGGAAATTAAAGAAGAACTAAAAAAATTTCAAGGAAACATATGAAAATGAAAACACAACTGTTCAAAATCTTCTGGATGCAGCAAAGGCAGTCCTAAGAAGAAAGTATATAGCAATACAAGCCTTTCTCAAGAAACAAGAAAGGTCTCAAAACCACAAACTAACCCTAAACCTAAAGGAGCTGGAGCGAGCACAGCAAATAAAGCCTAAACCCAGCAGGAGAAGAGAAATAATAAAAATCAGAGCAGAAATCAATGAAATAGAAACCAAAAGAACAGTAGAACAGATCAACAAAACTAGGAGCTGGTTCTTAATTAACAAGATTGATAAACCGCTGGCCAGACTTACCAAAAAGAAAAGAGAAAGGACCCAAATAAATAAAATCATGAATGAAAGAGGAGAGATCACAAAAATACCAAGGAAATACAAACAATTATAAGAACATATTATGAACAATTATATGCCAGCAAGTTAGATAATCTGGAAGAAATGGATGCATTCCTAGAGATGGAAAAACTACCAAAACTGAACCAGGAAGAAATAGAAAACCCGAACAGACCTATAACCACTAACGAAATTGAAGCAGTCATCAAAAATCTCCCAAAAAACAAAAGCCCAGGGCCAGTTGGCTTCCCAGGGGAATTCCACCAAACATTTCAAGAAGAATTAATACCTATTCTTCTGAAACTGTTCCAAAAAATAGAAATGGAAGGAAAACTTCCAAACTCATTTTATGAGGTCACCATTACCTTGATCCCCAAACCAGACAAAGACCCCATCAAAAAGGAGAATTACAGACCAATATCTGTGATGAACACGGATGAAAAAAATTCTCACCAAAATACTAGCCAATAGGATCCAACAGTACATTAAAAGGATTATTCACCACGACCAAATGGGATTTATCCCTGGGCTGCAAGGTTGGTTCAACATCCACAAATCAATCAATGTGATATAATACATTAATAAAAGAAAGAAGAAGAACCATATGAACCTCTCAATAGATGCAGAAAAAGCATTTGACAAAGTACAGTATAGTTTCTTGATTAAAACTCTTCAGAGTGTAGGGATAGAGGGTACATAGCTCAAGATCATAAAAGCCATCTATGAAAAACCAACAGCGAATATCATTCTCAATGTGGAAAAACTGTGAGCTTTCCCCCTAAGGTCAGGAACAGGGCAGGGATGTCCACTATCACCACTGCTATTCAACATACTAGTAGAAGTCTGAGCCACAGCAGTCAGACAAGAAATAGAAATAAAAGGCATCCAAATCGGCAAAGTCAAACTCTCACTCTTTGCAGATGATAGGATACTTTATGTGGAAAACCCAAAAGACTCCAACCCAAAACTGCTAAAACTCATACAGGAATTCAGTAAAGTGGCAGGATATAAAATCAATGCACAGAAATCAGTGGCATTCCTATACACCCACAACAAGACAGAAGAAAGAGAAATTAAGGAGTTGATCCCATTTACAACTGCACCCAAAACCATAAGATACCTAGGAATAAATCTAACAAAAGAGGCAAAGAATCTGTACTCAGAAAAGTATAAAATACTCATGAAAAAAATTGAGGAAGACACAAAAAAATGGAAAACCATTCCATGCTCATGGATTGGAAGAACAAATATTGTGAAGATGTCAAAGCTACCTAGAACAATCTACACATTCAATGCAATCCCTATCAAAATACCATCCACTTTTTTCAAAGAAATGGAACAAATCATCCTAAAATTTCTATGGAACCAGAAAAGACCCTGAATAGCCAGAGGAATGTTGAAAAAGAAAAGCAAAGCTGGCAGCATCACAATTCCAGACTTCAAGCTCTATTACAAAGCTGTCATCATCAAGACAGTATAGTCCTGGCACAAAAACAGACACCTAGATCAATGGAACAGAATAGAGAGCCCAGAAATGGACCCTCAACTCTATGGTCAACTAATCTTTGACAAAGCAGGAGAGAATGTCCAATGGAAAAAAGACAGTCTCTTCAACAAATGGTGTTGGGAAAATTGGACAGCTACATGCAGAAGAATGAAACTGGACCACTTCCTTACACCACACACAAAAATAGACTCCAAATGGTTGAAAGACCTCAATGTGAGACAGGAGTCCATCAAAATCCTAAAGCAGAACACAGGCGGCAACCTCTTCTACCTCAGCCGCAGCAGCTTCTTCCTAGAAACATTGCCAAAGCAAGGGAAGCAAGGGCTAAAATGAACTATTGGGACTTCATCAAGATAGAAAGCTTTTGCACAGCCAAGGAAACAGTCAACCAAACCAAAAGACAACCGACAGAATGGGAGAAGATATTTGCAAATGACATATCAGATAAAGGGCTAGTATCCAAAATCTGTAAAGAACTTAGGAATCTGAACACCCAAAGAACAAATGATCCAATCAAGAAATGGGCGGAAGACATGAACAGACATTTTTGCAAAGTAGACATCCAAATGGCCAACAGACACATGAAAAAATGCTCAACATCGCTCTCCATCAGGGAAATCCAAATCAAAACCTCAGTGAGATACCACCTCACACTAGTCAGAATGGCTAAAATTAACAAGTCAGGAAAGGACAGATGTTGGCGGGGATGCGGAGAAAGGGGAACCCTCCTACACTGTTGGTGGGAATGCAAGCTGTTGCAGCCACTCTGGAAAACAGTATGTAGGTTCCTCAGAACGTTGAAAACAGAGCTACAGTACAACCCAGCAATTGCACTACTGGGTATTTACCCCAAAGATACAAATGTAGGGATCCGAAGGGATATGTGAACCCCGATGTTTATAGCAGCATTGTCCACAACAGCCAAACTGTGGAAAGAGCCAAAATGTCTATCGACAGATGAATGGATAAAGAAGGTGTGGCATATACATACAATGGAGTACTATGCAACCATCAAAGGAATGAAATCTTGCCATTTGCAATGACGTGGATGGAACTGGAGGGTATTATGGTGAGTGAAATAAGTCAATCAGAGAAAGACATGAATCATATGACCTCACTGATATGAGTAATTCTTAATCTCAGGAAACAAACTGAGGGTTGCTGGAGTTGTTGGGGTTGGGAGGGATGGGGTGGCTGGGTGATAGAGACTGGGGAGTGTATGTGCTATGGTGAGGGCTGTGAATTGTGTAAGACTGTTGAATCACAGACCTGTACCTCTGAAACAAATAATACAGTATATGTTTAAAAAAAAAAAAAGAAGAAGAAGATATCAGGAGGGGAAAAATGAAGGGGTTAATCAGCGGGGGAGACGAACCATGAGAGACTATGGACTCTGAAAAACAAACTGAGGGTTCTAGAGGGGAGATGGGTGGAGGGATGGGTTAGCCTGGTGATGGGTATTAAAGAGGGCACATTCTGCATGGAGCACTGGGTTTTATAGGCAAACAATGAATCATGGAACACTACATCAAAAACTAATGATGTAATGTATGGTGATTAATATAACATAATAAAAATTTTAAAAAAGTAAAATGTTATAGAACTTCTCCCGTATCATTAATCTAAAACACTCTACTTATTGAGACTAGAGTAGAATCCCTGAATTTGGATAAAACAACTTTGAATCATAAAATCAGAAAAGATTCATCTATCCTCACTAACATATAGGATGGCACATTTCACTTTGCATATGAATATATATTTCATCTTATACATATATAACTAGGATCAATTTCAGATTGATCTCTTTCTTTGTGGACAACTTATAAATACTTTTTAAAGTAAAGTTAAATTTTTAATTCAATTTTAATTTATGACATTGCTTTTTTTTGGTGACATTAAATGTTACTGACTCAATAAAGGTTTTTATTTATATATTACAAAAATATGAAAATTTTAGAGTCCATGCCTGTCTGCATCAATTTAATTCAATTGAACTTAAAAAACATTTATTGAAACTCTAATAAGATCCCTTTACTAATTCACTGATGTAGGTTTTGAGGATATAATATGGTCCCTGCTCACAAAACCAGACATATGGACAAATAAGGTACCATGTATTAAAGGTAAGAATAGAATTTTGCTGAAGAGCCTGGGAAGATGACAGAGTAGGATTACCCTAAGGTCACCTCCTCCCAAAGATATACCTAGATAACAGGCATATCAAGTAACCCAGAAAATGCCCCCATATTCTCCTATGGACTCTCCATCCAACCCACCCAACTCAGCAGGAGTCCCTCCCAAGTAGTGCCTAATGATTCATTCTGCAAGCAGCCCTGTTTTGACCAGTGCCACTCCAAGGTCACTCCTGCCCTGGAGAGAGAGAAGAAGATAACCACATACACAACACAAGAAGAGAGCCCTGCATTTAGGGGTCACTGAGACCCCAAAAGATGGACTAGAGGTAGACATTTGGTCTGACTACAGGGCCCACCCACCAACAAAAGCCTCTTAGGAGACAATTCAGGGAGAGAACACTCTGGTTCAGTGTGGCAAATGGGCTAAGGGCCAGCATCTGGTCTGAACCAACTACAAGCCCAACATGGCTCCATACTTGCCCCTTAACATAGGGACAAAAATCCTCCTCACAACAGGTAGAGGAGGCCATTGCAGCCAACTGGACTGAAGGCAAATGTAGCTCAACCACAATAGTAGGGTGCATGCAACACACATAGGAGACACCCCTGAAACACCAGAGGTGCTCTGGAAAGTATACTGTGTACTATAGAAACAATAAAACATTGATGAAAAAAGTTGCAGATGACACAAACAAATGGAAAGATATTCCATGCTCATGGGTTGAGAAAACTATTAGTTAAAATATACAATAGTTAAAACTATTTGTTAAAATGCTCATATTACCCAAAGTAATCAACAGATTTAATTCAATTTCTATCAAAATATTAACATTTTCCATAAAACCAGAATAAACTTAATTTTGTATGAAACCACAAAAGACCCCAAATAGCCAAAGAATCTTGAAAAGAATGAACAA
The DNA here is from genome assembly GCF_002201575.2 of Neomonachus schauinslandi. Classification (NCBI taxonomy): domain Eukaryota; kingdom Metazoa; phylum Chordata; class Mammalia; order Carnivora; family Phocidae; genus Neomonachus; species Neomonachus schauinslandi. The sequence continues at coordinate 104,200,388 of NC_058407.1, read as the reverse complement.
AACTGGAGGTATCACAAACCCACATTTCAAAGTTTACTAATCTGTAGTAATAAAAACAGTATGGTACTGGCACAAAAATAGACACATAGATTAATGGAACAGATTAGAGAATCCAGAAATAAGCTCATTAGTTGATTAACCTATGACAAAGGAGACAGAAATATACAATAGGAAAAAGACAAGTCTCTTCAATAAATGGTGTTGGGAAAACTGGGCAGCTAGGTGCAAAAGAATGAAAGTGGACCACTTTCTTACACCATACACAAAAATAAACTAAAAATGGATTGAAGAGCTAAATGTGAGACCTAAAACCATACATTCCTAGAAGAAAACATTGGCATCACTGGTAGAAACATTTTCTAGATATGTCTCCTCAGGTAAAGGGAAAAAAGCAAAAATAAACTATTGGGATTACATCAAAACAAAAGTTTTGCACCGTGAAGGAAACCATCAACAAAACAAAAATATAGGGCACCTGGGTGGCTCAGTTGGTTAAGCGGCTGCCTTCGGCTCAGGTCATGATCCTGGGGTCCGGGGATCAAGCCCCACGTCCGGCTCCCTACTCAGCGGAGAGCCTGCTTCTCCCTCTCCCTCTGCCTGCCACTCTGCCTAGTTGTGCTCTCTCTTTATCTGTCGAATAAATGAATAAAATCTTTAAAAACAAAACAAAAACAAAAATATAACCTACCAAATGAAAGAAGATATTTGCAAATAATATATCTGATAAGGGGTTAATATCCAAAATAAATAAAAATCTTATACTGGTCAACATTGAAAACACCCATGAATAATCCAATTAAAAATGGGCAGATGACATGGAATAGACATTTTTCCAAAGAAGACATACATGTGGCCAAGAGACACATGTAAAAATGCTCAATATTACTCATCACCAGGGAAATGAAAATCAAAAGGACAATGAGATATCACCTAATACCTGTCAGAATGGCTTCAATAAAAAAAACACAAGAAACAACAGTGTTGGCAAGGATGTGGAGAAAAAAAGAACCTTTGTGCATTGTTGGTATGAATGCAAGCTGGTGCAGTTACTGTGGACAACAGTATGGAGGTTCCTCAAAAAAAAAAAAAATTACTATATGATCCAATAAGTCCACTACTGGGTATTTATCCCTCCCCAAAAAGAAATGAAAACAGTAATTTAAAAAGATATATGCACCTGCACCCTTATGTTTATTGCAGCGTTATTTCCAATAGCCCAATTATGGAAGCAGTCCAAGTGTCCACTGATAGATGTATGGATAAAGATGTGGCATATATATACATAATGTATATATACATAAGTACATATATATAATGGGCTGTTACTCAGCTATAACAAAGAATTAAACTTTGCCATTTGCAACAACGTGGATAGACCTAGAGAGCATAATGATAAGTGAAATAAGTCTGTGAAAGAAAGATAAAGACTTTAGGCATGTGGAATTTAAGAAACCAAACAGATGAACAAAGAAACAAAGAGACAAACTAAAAAATATAGAGAACAAATTTCAGTTGCCTGAGGGGAAGCAGATAGGGAACGGGTGAAATAGGTGAAGGGGATTAAGAGAACACTCATTGTGATATCACTGAGTAATTTATAGAATTGTTGAATCATTATATAGTACACCTGAAACTAATATAACATATGTTAATTCAACTTGAATAAAAAAAGATAAAAAAATAAAATAATTGAATTTTGTTGAAGATAAAATGACAGTACAGATGACAAAATGGTTGACTTTACCAAGAATCATTGAGATTTGAGAGGGTTCTGGAGGGTTTGATATTCAGATCTGTTTTGAATGATGAGTAAAAAATTTACCTGATGAAGAGAAGATTTTTGTGGTGGAAAGCATAGTATGTGCAAGGGAATACTCACATAAGGCAGAATGTGGATTTTTAAAATAGTCAAGTCATGGTAGCTAAGTGGCAAAGGATAAGAAACAAAAAGAAGATAAAGAATGTTTTTGTTTTTTTTTAAACTTGATATGTTTTCAATATATTTTTAAAATAATTATTTTTACAGAATGAAGGCTTCAATGGAAATATAAAATCTCCAATTAATGTTAGAACATCTCAATAAAATTGCAAAATCTTTTAAATTAAGTTAACTTGCTAGTAGCAATTCTCTGTGTGATTTTGCATATCTCCCAAGGTTATTGTGATGGTTGAATTGAATATGCATGTAAAGTCCTAAATTCTAATCAAGTTTGATACTCTTTTTATTTTATTTTATTTTATTATGTTATGTTGGTCACCATACAGTACTTCATTAGTTTTTGATGTAGTGTTCCATGATTCATTGTTTGCATATAACACCCAGTTCTCGATACAATATATCCCCTCCTTAATACCCATCACCCCCACTCCCTCCCCTCTAAAACCCTCAATTTGTTTCTCAGAGTCCATAGTCTCTCATGATTCATCTCCCCCTTCCAATTTCCCACCCTTCATTTTTCCCTTCCTTTAGGAGTCCTCCATGCTATTCCTTATGTTCCACAAATAAGTGAAACCATATGATAATTGACTTTCTCTGCTTGACTTACTTCACTTAGCATAATCTCTTCCAGTCCCATCCATGCTGATGTAAAAGTTGGGTCTTCATCCTTTCTGATGGCTGAGTAATATTCCATCATATATATGAACCACGTCTTCTTTATCCATTAGTCTGTTGAAGGATATCTTGTGTCCTTCCACAGTTTGGCTATTGTGAACATTGCTGCTATGAACATTGGGGTGCATATGGCCCTTCTTTTCACCACATCTGTCTCTTTGGGGTAACATATTCTTAGAATTTCCTTTCTTTTTTATCTCTGTATCTGTGTCTACTATGCTCCTTTTCCCAAGGAAATGTTAACTTTATATTCCTCTTAGTTTATTACTCAGCACTACAGTTCATTCTTTGTTTTGCCATTGTAATCCTGGTTATGCAAGGGAACTTAGCTCCTCATCAAAAAAGATCCTCAAATTTGTATTTCTAAACAACAAAAAACTTCTCCCGTAGGAATTTCTTTGAGGGGAAGATGGCGGCAGAGTAGGAAGACTCTAGGCTCAACTCATCTCACAAATTCAACTAGATAACTGTCATCTTAAATACCCCAGAAATCAACCTGAAGACTGGCAGAACAAACTACACAACTAAAGGTAGAGAAAAGGCCATGTTGAAGAAGGTAAGAAGTATAGAGAAGAAGTTTGGGAGAGAAACTGATTGTGGTTGCTGCAGTGGGAAGGGAGGTGTGGTCGTGGAGAAGGGCAAGAGACAGACTAAATGCAGGGGAGCAGCCTGGGAAAACAGATCCCCATAGCAATTAGCTTGGAAAGTGACAGGGACTAAATTTCATGAGTTCTTGCAACCAGTGGGGCTTAAAGCCTGGAGTTTTAAAGGTCAGCAGGCTTGGCTTGGGGAGAGCCTGGACTCATTGGGGCTACTCTTGGAGAGAAGGCAAGGCAAACAGCATTTGGACATACACTGTGGAAATAGCTATCTGAAGAGTGCCTGCACTCTTCAAATGGGGAGGTTATTTGCTCATCTTATAGTGTGTCCCAGAGAGGCAGAGTTCATGGAAAGATCTCTCCAGGAACAAAGAAACTAGCAGGTGCAAATTTCTTGCCCCTCCTATCAGCAGAGACATAGACCACCTGAGGGAACCAGTTCAAGTACTAACACTTGCTACCTACCTAGCTTAAACCAAGCCCTGTCCACACCCTGTACTCCAGTGGAATTGCCCTTCCCACTCATGATTGCCTCAGTTCTAGGGTAGTGGGCCCCCTCCCCCAGAAGACCAGGTCAAACCTCTGCCCATATTGCATCTCCTGACCCAGGAGTTTTGCAGAGCCTTGATTCCTGCAGCAGTAGCAACAGGTTTCATTTCATAAGCAGACCAGAGCACACCTACTTAAAATGCAGCATATTCAGGCCAGGGACCAAACACTGCCTACAACAAGCAAAGAGAGTCTACAGACAACTGGCCTGAAGGACAAAGCAAGTGGCCAGAACACAACAATAGAGTGCACCAAGCACCCATTGGAGCACCAAGCACTCCTTGAAGTGCCAGGCCCTGGGGAACAGGAGGCCCTACACTGCAAGGTACTACAGGACCTCTTCTTCATAAGGCCCTTACCCTCAAGAACACAAGATGTAGTTGACTTCCTTACATACAGAAGCAGGCACAGAGACTTAGACAAAATGAGAAGATAGAAGTTTATTCCAAATGAAAGAAGAGTACTGGGCCATGGCCAGAGACCTAAGTGAAACAGATATAAGTTTTAAATTTTAAGAAACCAAACAACTGGGCATCTGCTTGCACCATCTGCTCATACAGGACTGGAGATGGGAGTGGAATGGGAATGGCAGGGGGGGAAGGGGAGAGACAAAAGTAGGGATGGATAAGAAATGGAGGTAAGAGTGGAATATAGAAAGAATAGGATGGTTAGAAGTATCAGGACATGGAGAAATGCTGGTCCTGGAGCATTTTGCATAACAAGGAGAATCCTACATACCTACTCAGTAGGCCAGGAACAAAGAAGAGTCCATTGGTATAACAAAATGATTTTACCTTGTTGGTACTATTGAAGATATGTACCTTCAATTTGAAGATTGTATACTCTTTATTTTTTTTTAATTTTTAACAAAATAAATTAATACAATATTGATAAAAAAAACAAACAAATAAGGGAGAGGAAAAAAAAAGAGGGAGAGAGACAAAATAAGAAATAGGCTCTTAACTAAAGAGAACGAACTGATGATTATCAGAGAAGTTGGTGGGGGGATGGGTGAATTAGGTGATGGAGATTAAGGAGTGCTCTTGTCTTGCTGAGCACTGGGTGATGTATAGAATTGTTGAATCACTATGTTGTACACCTGTAACTAATATAATATGGTATGTTAACTAACTAGAATTAAAATAAAAACTTTAAAAAAATAATTTTTAGATTATTGGAGATTTATCATTTTAAAATTTTACATATATTTCATGCTAATCACTTAATGATTTTATCAAAAACAGAAAAAATGTATATTTACTAGATATTTGTGTAAATATTTCAATGTTATTGATTTATTTACCAGGATTTCTGTCATTTACATGGGAAGAGAATTCTATGAGTGAACATAGTAACTTCATTATCAGAACTTTTACACAATAATGGACTTCAAAAAAAATTTTTAGAGCAAACCCAAAGCCAATACTTCAGAAAAAAATAATCGTTTTTAATAATTTATGTTACTATGCTTTTTAAGTCTTTATTTTAATTCCAGTTGGTTAACATACAGTGTTATATTAGTTTCAGGTGTACAATATAGTAATTCAACACTTCCAAACAGTATGCTGTGCTTATCATGACAAATGCACTCCTTGATCCCCATCACCTATTTAACCCAGCCCCCACTCCCCTCCCCTCTGGTAACCATATATTTTGTTTTCTATAATTAAGAGTATTTGTTGCTTTGTCTTATCTCTCTCTTATTTTTTTCCTTTTGCTTGTTTTTTTGTTGTTCTTAAATTGCACATATGCCTGATATCATATGGTATTTGTCTTTATCTGACTTATTTCACTTAGCATTATACTCTAGCTCAATCCACAACATTGCAAATGGCAAGGTTTCATTCTTTTTTATGGCTGAATAAAATTCCATTGTATATATATACACTTCTTGCTTATTCATCAATCGATAGATAAGGGCTGTTTCCATAATTTGGCTATTGTAAATAATGCTGCAATAAATGTAGAGATGCATATATCCCTTTGAATTAGTGTTCTTGTATTCTTTGGGTAAATACCCAGTAGTAAGATTTCTGGATCATAAAGTAGTTCTATTTTTAAATTTTGAGGAACCTCCAAACTATCTTCCAGAGGGGCTGCACCAGTTGGCATTTCCACCAACAATATAAAAGGGTTTCTTTTCCTCCAAATCCTCTCTAACACATGTTGTGTCTTGTGTTGTTGATTTTACCTATTCTGACAAGTGTGAGGTGATACCTATCACCTTGTAGTTTTGATTTGCATTGCCCTGTTGATGTGTGATGTTGCACATCTTTTCATGTGTCTCTTGCCATTTGCATATCTTATTTGGAGAAAAATGTCTGCTTATGTCTTCTGCCCACTTTTAATTGGATTATTTGGTTTTTAGGATGTTGAGTTGTATCAGTTCTTTATATATTTTGGATACTAACCCTTTATCAGATATGTCATTTGCAAAAATTTTCTCCCATTCTATAGGTGGCCTGTTAGTTTTGCTGTTTCCCCCACCATACCGAAGCTTTTTATTTTGATGTAGTCCTAATAGTTCATTTTTGCTTTTCTTTCCTTTGCCTCAGGAGACCTATCTAGATAAAAGTTGCTATGACCAATGTCACAGAAATTATTGCTCTCTTTTAGGATTTTTATGATTTCAGGTCTCACAGTTAGGTATTTAATCCATTTTGAATTTATTTGTGTATGATGTAAGAAAGTAGTCCAGTTTCATTCTTTTGCATTGCTATCCAGTTTTCCCAACACCATTTTTTGAAGAGTATGTCTTTTGTCCATTTAATATTCTATCCTGCTTTGTCAAAGATTAATTGACCACATATTTGTGGGTTTATTCCTCAACTTTCTATTCAGTTCCATTGATCTATGTGTCTATTTTGTGCCAGTTGTATTACAACTTTGTAATATATTTTTAATATATTACAACTTTGTAATATAACTTGAAGTCTGCAATTGTGATGCCTCCAACTTTGATTTTCTTTTTTAAGATTGCATTGGCTATTTGGGGTTTTTTGTGGTTCCATACAAAATTTAATATTGTTTGTTCTAGTTCTGAAAAATACTGTGGATATTTTGATAGGGATTGCATTAAATGTGTAGATTGTTTTAGGTAGTAGAGACATTTTAAAAAAAATTTTCTTCCAATCCATGAGCATGGAATGTCTTTCCATTTCTTTGTGTCATCTTCAATTTCTTTAATCAGTGTTTTATAGTTTTCAGAGTACAGGTCTTTCACTCTTTGGTTAGGTTTATTCCTCTTTGGTTAGGTTTTCTCATTTTCTCTTTCTGCTGCTTCATTATTGGTGTATAGAAATGCAACAGACTTCTGTAAATTGATTTTGTATCCTATAAATTTACTGAATTTGCTTCTCAGTTTTAGTAGTTTTTGGTAGAATCTTTTGGGTTTCTATATAGAGTATCATGTCATCTGCAAGTAGTGGAAATTTTACTTCTTCCTTGCTGATTTGGGTGCCTGTTATTTCTTTTTGTTGTCTGATTGGTGGGGCTAGGATTTCCAGGACTATGTTGAATAAAAGTGATGAGAATGGACATTCTTGTCTTCTTCCTGACCTTAGGGGAAAAGGTCTCAGTTTTTCTCCATTGAGGATGATATTTGCTATGGGTTTTTGATAGATTGTCTTTATTTTGTTGTATGTTCCCTTTAAACTTAATTTGTTGAGGGCTTTTATTATGAGCAGATGTTGTACTTTGTCAAATGCTTTTTCTGCATCTATTGAAATGATCATATGGTTCTTAACCTTTCTTTTATTAATGTGATGTATCACACTGATTGATTTGCAAATGTTGAATCACTCTTGCAAGCCAGGAATAAATCCCACTTGGTAGTGGTGAATGATTTTTTTAATGTATTGTGGATTCAGCTTGTTAGTATTTTGTTTAGGTTTTTTGCATCTATGTTTATCAGGGATATTGACCTGTAGTTTTCTCTTTTTTAGTGGTGTGTTTATCTGGTTTTGGTATTAAGCTAATGGTGAGTTCATAGAATTAATTTGAATGTTTTCCTTCCTTTTCTATCTTTTGGAATAGTTTGAGAAAAATAGGTATTAATTCTTCTTTAAATGTCTGCTAGAATTTGTTTTTGAAGCCATCTGGTCCTGGACTTTTGTTTTTTGGGAGATTTTTGATTACTGATTCAATTTCTTTACTGGTTGTTGGTCTGCTTGAATTTTCTATTTCTTCCTGTTGCAGTTTTAGTAGTTTATATGTTTCTAGGAATTTATTCATTTCTTTTAGGTTGTCCAATTTTTTGGCATATAGTTTTTCATAATAAATCTCTTATGATTATTGTTTTTGTGTGGTGTTAGTTCTTTCTCCTTTCTTATCTGTGATTTTATTTATTTATTTGAGTCTTAGCTCTCCTTTTTGCTTCATTAGTCCGGTCAGAGGTTTATCAATCTTATTTATTTTTTTTCAATGAGCCACCTCGTGGTTTCATTGATCTGTTTTTTTGGGTTGGTTTGTTTGTCTGTCTGTTTTTTAGATTCTGTATCATTTATTTCTTCTCTAATCTTTATTATTTCCTTCCTTCTGCTGTTTTTAGGTTTTGTTTGTTGTTCTTTTCCTAGCTCCATTACGTGCAAGTTTAGGTAGTTTATCTGAGATTTCTCTGGCTTCTTGAGTTAGACTTGTACTGCTATAAACTTCCCTCTTAGAACCACCTTTGCAGCATCTCAGAGGCTTTGGATCATTTGTTTTCATTTTCATTTGTTTCCATGTACTTTGTTATTTCTTCCTTCATAGGGGTTTTGGTTGACCCATTCATTGTTTAGTAGCATGTTCTTTAACCTCCATGTATTTGTGATATTTCTAGATTTTTTTCTTATGTTGACTTCCAGTTTCATAGTGTTGGGGTCAGAAAATGTACTTGGTATGATTTGGCCCTCCTGAATTTGCTTACCACTTTTGTTTTTGTTTTATTGCTTTTCCTTTTTTATTTTTTATTCTCTCACATATGGACTTTACTTCCACTCAAAGATTCCCCTTTAACATTCCTTTTTTTTTTAATATTATGTTAATCACCATACATTACATCATTAGTTTTTGATGTAGTGTTCCATGATTCATTGTTTGAGTATAACACCCAGTGCTCCATTCAGTACGTACCCTCTTTAATACCCATCACCAGGCTAACCTATCCTCCCTCCCCCCTCCCCTCTAGAACCTTCAGTTTGTTTCTCAGAGTTTATAGTCTCTCATGGTTCATCTCCATCTCCGATTTCCCCCTTTAACATTTCTTGTTAAATGATCTGGATATCCTTTAGTTTTGTTTGTCTGGGAAACTCTTTGTCTCTCCTTGTAGTCCAAATGATAGCCTTGATGGATAGAGTATTCTTGGTTGCAGGTGTTTTCCTTACTGAACTTCACACATCATACCACTGTCTTCTGGTCTGCAAAGTTTCTGCTAAAAAAATCAGCTGATAGCCTTATGGGGTTTCCCCTATATATAACTGTCTTCTTTTGTCTTGCTGCTTTACAAAATTTTTCTTTATCACTCCATTTTGCCATTTTCTTTACAGTATGTCTTGGTGTGGATCTGCTTTTGTTGATTTTGGGGGGGAGTTCTCTGTGCCTCCTGCATCTGGATATTTGTTTCCTTCCCCAGATTTGGGACATTTCAGCTATTATCTCTTCAAATAAATATTCTTCCTCCTTTTCTCTCTCTTCTTCTGGGACTCCTATAATAGGAATGTTATTACATTTGATGGAGTCACTGAGTTCCCTGAGTTTATTCTCATTTTGCACAATTTTTTCTCTTTTTTCAGCTTGATTATTTTCCATTACTCTGTCTTGTAGATCACTAACACATTCCTTTGCCTCTTCCATCCTGCTGTTCATTCCATCAAGCATGTTTCTCATTTTGTTTATTGTGCCCTTTATCTCTGCTATGTTATTCCTTATCTCTGTGTTTTTTGTTTGTTTGTTTGGTTGGTTGTTGTTGTTGTTGTTGTTTTAATTTTTAAATATTATTTTATTATGTTATGTCACCATACAATACATCATTAGTTTTTGATGTAGTGATCCATGATTCATTGTTTTTGTATAACACCCAGTGCTCCATGAAGTACTTGCCCTCCTTAATACCCATCACCAGGCTAACGCATCCCCCCACCCCCTCCCCTCTAAAACCCTCAGATTGTTTCTCAGAGTCCATAGTCTCTCATGGTTCATCTCTCCCTCTGATTCCCCCCACCTTCATTTTTCCCTCCCTTATTTCTGTGTTAAAGGTCTCACTCATATCTTCCTTTGTTTTCTCAAGTCCAGTGAGTATCCTTATGATCATTTCTTTAAATTCTCTATTAGGCATGTTACTTATATCTGTTTCACTTTGATCTCTGGCTGTGGCCTTGTCTTATTCTTTCATTTGAGGTAAATTTCCATCTTCTCATTTTTTTCTGCCTCTCTGTGTCTGTTCCTGTGTTTTAAGAAAGTCAGCTATGTCTACTGCTCTTGAAAATAGTGACTTCATGAAGAGGAGGTCCTGGAGTGCCCTGCAGTGCAGTTTCCCCTGTTCACCAGAACATGGCACTTCAGAAGAGTATTCTATATGTGTTGCTTATACCCTGCTATTGTGTCTGAGTCACTTTATCTTTCAGTGCAGTTGTCTGCACTCTCTCTGCCTATTGTGGGCTATGCTCACTCTGAGATGTTAATGGAACCCAGGCAGGTCAGCTTTGAGTGACATGCCCATGGAGGAAATTGGGAGCAGGGTGGTGGTGTTAACAAAATTTGTGCTGGGCTACCAATCCTATGCCAGATCCCCTAAAGCACTGCAGCACCTAAGGCCTTCATGTCAGGGTGGCCCAAGCTCAGGGCTGGGTGCAGTGCATGTTTGAGCCTGAGGTGGCAGATGGGCACAGTGTGTGGCACCACACCCACTGGCAGCTGGGTGTGGTACATGAGGGCACCTAGGGGTGCATGGCTGTACAGGCTTGCAGCTGGGCAGGCATGTGATGATGGCTGGAGAAGCATACCTGGGTGTGGCAGGGTGAATGGCATAGTGTAGTGGCAACAGTGCACCTGAGGGCTGAATGGTACACATACAAAGCTTTAATAAAATCTGCCCTGAGCCCAGGGCCAAGGCTAGCAAGCTTGAAGTGGGCAAGTACTCAAAAGGACTCTTGAGCATGACACACTGGTAGCCTGTTAGGCATCCAGTGTCTGTGCACCCCACCTCCTGCAGGTGTGTCTGTGTTTATGATGGGGGTTGGGGAGGGAAATGGAACCTGCCAAATTTGTCTCCCATTTGCCCTGTGCTGTTGTGTAAACTGCCATTTTCATGTTGCCTCTTTAGGCAGGCTACTCTCTCTTCAAGGGCAGAGTCCCAGCTATCATTCACCCTTCAGGCTTGTAGAGTGCTGAATCAGCTGACTTTTAAAATTCCAGTTTCCAAGTCCCACTGGTTTTACAATCTTATGGAATTTAGCCCTTCTGATTTTTTTTAAAGATTTTATTTATTTATTTGAGAGAGAGAATGAGAGACAGAGAGCACGGGAGGGAAGAGGGTCAGACGGAGAAGCAGACCCTCTGCTGAGCAGGGAGCCCGATGCGGGACTCGATCCCGGGACTCCAGGATCATGACCTGAGCTGAAGGCAGTCACTTAACCAACCGAGCCACCCAGGCGCCCGCCCTTCTGATTTTTAAAGCCAAATATTATGGGGATTAGTCTCCTTGTATGAACTCCCTGGTGGGAGGGCTCATTTCTCTGCCCTCTCTGTGTGCACAGATCCCTCCCTTCTGCAGGCAGCCTCCCTCTGCCTTTCTGACCTTCCTAATCTTTCAGAGGCAACTTCTCTGATATTTAGTTGTGGAGTTTGTTGTGCCAGGCTTTGGATCACTCTCCTATTTATTGACTTGGATATGGACTGATATCTGATTGAAAACATGGGACAGATGAGCTCAGGGTGCTTCTACTCCCCCATCCTTCCTTAAGTTACTATTTTTTTAATCATTAAGTCTTGTGAGTTAAGATAGTTTTAGACTTATAATTCAAAGATAATAATTTAGCATGCATTTATCCTTATATTCAGTATCTATCCATCCCTAACTATTTCATCTACAGTCTCTGAATCCTCATGACAAAGCTGATCTTCCATTTGTTCACTCATGTTTATTTATAGATCAGACAGTACAAATTCATATAAATTCACAATTTTCATTTAAAGATATTGAATAATTCTTCCTGACATTTCATCTAAACAATTTACCACGTCGTATTCTTCATGAGAGATAAAGACTTTCTCAATATAGTCATATTGATGTCAGCAACAGATTATATACTTAATGTAGTACCTTAAAGAAACTAGCCCTGATTTCGTAAACTGTCTCTTTTAGAAGGTTTAAGGATTAATTTCTTTGGTTTCTTTAATTACCCATTTCAAATTTCTCATGGTTGTTTATTATTTGAATCCTAAATATCAGCCCAAGACTCTCATGAGGTTCCTATTGTGTTTTTGTTTTAATTTTATATCTCTATTTTAATAAAAAGAGTCATACACCTTGTATATGCACAAAGAAGCCTGTTTGTGCATTCACATCTTTTTTTTTTTTTTTTAGTGGTTCTCAGATGAGGTCTCCAAGGATAGTTTTAGCTGGAATTGGAAGGATTCAGATGAAAGAAACATTTCATTTTCAACGTGTCTTGGGATGTATATGTCTGTGTGAGTGTGTGTAATTTAGTGCTAGAATTTAAGTGGAATCCCTACTATTGTTGCTTTCTCTCCATTTATGTCTCATCTCCTATACTCAATAAAGATTCTTTTGAATTTTATGTTAATTTTTGTTCATCTGGGATCACAGAATGTTACTTTTTTTTATTATGTTAGTCACCATACAGTACTTCATTAGTTTTGGATGTAGTGTTCCATGATTCATTGTTTGCATATAATACCCAGTACTCATTGCAATATGTGTCCTCCTTAATACACATTACTGGGTTAACCCATCCCACCACCCCTTTCCACTCTGAAATGCTCAAGCTGTTTCCCACAGTCGATAGTCGCTCATGATTCCTCTTCCCCTCTGACTCCCCCCCCTTCAGTTTTCCCTTCCTTCCTTTAATGTCCTCTGTGCTATTGCTTATGTGCCACATATAAGTGAAACCATATGATAATTGTCTTTCTCTGCTTGACTTATTTCACTTAGCATAATCCCCTCCAGTTACATCCATGTCAGTGCAAATGGTGGGTATTGATCCTTTCTGATGGCTGAGTAATATTCCATTGTTTATATGAACCACATCTTCTTTATCCATTCTTCTGTTGAAGGGCATCTCGGCTCTTTCCATAGTTTGGCTATTGCAGACATTGCTGCTATGAACATTGGGTGCATGTGCCACTTCTTTTCAGTACATCTGTGTCTTTGGGGTAAATACCTAGTAGTGCAATTGCTGGGTCACAGGGTAGCCCTATTTTTAACTTTTTGAGGAACATCCATACTGTTTTCAAAGTGGCTGCACCAGCTTGCATTCCTACTGACACTGTAGGAGGTTTCCCCTTTCTCCACATCCTCACCAACATTTGTTGTTTCCTCCCTTGTTAGTTCTTGCCATTCTAACTGGTGTAAGGTGGTATCTCAATGTGCTTTTGATTTGAATTTCCCCGATGGCTAATAATATTGAACATTTTTTCATGTGTCTGTTAGCCAGACATATGTCTTTGGAGAAGTGTCTGTTCATATCTTCTGCCCATTGTTGACTTGATTATTTGTTTTTTGCTGTTGATTTTGAGAAGTTCTTTATAGATCTTGAACACCAGCCCTTTATCTGTAATGTCATTTGCAAATGTCTTCTCCCATTCTGTGGGTTGCCTCTTTGTTTTGTTGACTTTTTCCTTTGCTGTGCAGAAACTTTTTATCTTGATGAAGTCTGGAAAGTTCATTTTTACTTTTGTTTCCCATGCCTTTGGAGATGAGTCTTGAAAGAAGTTGCTATGGCCAATGTCAAAGGGGTTACTGCCTATGCTCTCTAGGATTTTGATGGATTCTTGTCTCACATTGAGGTCTTTCATCCATTTTGAGTTTATCTTTGTGTATGGTGTAAGAGAATGGTCGAATTTCATCCTTCTGTATATAGCTGTCCAATTTTCCCAGCACCATTTATTGAAGAGGCTGTCTTTTTTCCATTGGATATTTTTTCCTGATTTGTCAAAGATCAGTTGACCATAGCATTGAGGTCCATTTCTTGGCTCTCTATTCTGTTCCTTTCATCTATGTGTCTGTTTTTGTGCCAATACCATGCTATCTTGGTGATAACTGCTTTGTAATATAGCTTGAAATCAGGCCACATGATGCCCCCAGCTTTGTTTTTCTCTTTCAACATAACCTTGGAGATTCAGGGTCTTTCTGGTTCCATACAAATTTTAGGATTGTTTGCTCCAGCTTTTGAAAAGTGCCATTGTTATATTGATTGGGATGGCATTGGAAGTATGGATTTCTCTGCGCAGCATAGACATTTTACCAATGTTTATTCTTCTGATCCATGAGCATGGAATATTTTTCCAACTTTTCCTGTCTTCTTCAATTTCTTTCATAAGTGTTCTGTAGTTTCTAGAATATAGATCCTTTACCTCTTTGGTTAGGTTTGTTCCTAGGTATCTTATGGTTTTTGGTGCTATTGTAATTGATTCCCTAATTTGTCTTTCTACAGTTACATTGTTAGTGTATAGAAAAGCAACTGATTTCTGTGCATTGATTTTGTATCTTGCCATGTTCCTGAATTGCTGTATGAGTTCTAGCAATTATGGGGTGGAGTCCTTTGGGTTTTCCACATAAAGTATCATGTCATCTATGAAGAGAGAGAGTTTGACTTCTTTGTCAATTTGAATGCCTTTTATTTCTTTCTGTTGTCTGATTGTTGATACTGGGACTTCTAGTACTATGTTGAACAATAGTGGTAAGAGTGGGCATCCTTGTCATGTATCTCAATATCATGAGAATGATATTCGCTGTGGGCTTTTCATAGATGGTTTTTATGAAATTGAGTAATGTTCCCTCTATCCCTACACTCGGAAGAGTTTTAATCAGGAAAGGAGGCTGTGTTTTGTCAAAAGTTTTTTTCTGCATCAATTGAGAGGATCTACGGTTCTTGTCTCTTCTTTTATTAATGTGTTCTATCACACTGATTGATTTGCAAATATTGAACCACACTTGCACCCCAGAAATGAATTCCACCTGGTTGTGATGGATAATCCTTTTAATGTACCATTGGATCCCATTAGCTAGGATCTTGTTGAGAATTTTGGCATGCATATTCATCAAGGATATTGTTCTGTACTTCTCCTTTTTAATGGGGTCTTTGCCTGGTTTTGGGATCAAAGTAATGCTGGCCTCATAGAAGTTTGGAAGTTTCCTTCTGTTTCTACTTTTTGAAATTGCTTCAGAAGAATAGGTATTATTTCTTCTTTGAATGGTAGAATTCCCCTAGGAATCCATCAGGCCCTGGACTCTTGTTTTTTGGGAGGTTTTTTATATTGCTTCAAATTCATTACTGGTTATTTTTCTATGCAGATTGTCAATTTCTTCCTCTTTCAGTCTTGGTAGTTTATAGGTTTCCTGGAAGGTATCTATTTCTTCTAGGTTGCTTAATTTGTTGGCATATAGTTGCTGGTAATAATTTCTAATAACTGTATTTCTTGGTGTTAGTTCTGATCTCCCCCCCTTTCATTCATAATTTTATTAACTTGGGTCCTTTCTCTTCTTTTGGATAGGTCTGGCCAGAGGTTTATTGATCTTATTAATTCTTTCAGTGAACCAGCTTCTAGTTTTGTTGATCTGCTCTACTGTATTTATGGTTTCTAATTCTTTGATCTCTGCACTTATTTTTATTATTTCTCTTCTCCTGCTTGGTTTAGGTTTTATTTGTTATTTCTCCAGTTCCTTAAGTTGTAGAGTTAGCTTGTGCATTTGGGATTTTTCTATTTTTTGAATGAGGCTTGGATGGCTATGTATTTCCCCCCTTAGGACTGCCTTTGCAGCATCCCATAGGTTTTGGACTGATGTATTTTTGTTCTCATTGGTTTCCATGAATGTTTGAGTTCTTCTTTAATTTCCTGGTTGATCCAGTCATTCATTAGCAGGATGGTCTTTAGCTTCCAAGTGTTTGAATTCCTTCCAAATTTTTCCTTGTGATTGAATTCCAGTTTCAAAGCATTGTGGTCTGATAATATGCAGGGAATAATCTCAGTCTTTGGTATTGTTTGAGACCTGATTTGTGACCTAGTATGTGGTCTATTTTGAAGAAAGTTCCATGTGCATTTGAGAAGAATGAGTATTCTGTTGTTTTAGGGTGGAATGTTCTGTATATATCTATGAAGTCCTTCTGGTCCAGTGTGTCATTCATAGCTCTTGTTTCTTTTTTGATTTTCTGCTTAGATGATCTGTCTATTTCTGAGAGTGGAGTGTTGAGATTTCCTACTATTGAAGTAATTATCAATATGTTTCTTTATTTTGGTTAACAGTTGGCATATGTAGTTGGCTGCTCCCATGTTGGTGGCATAGATATTTACAATTGTTAGACTTTCTTGTAGGATAGACCCTTTAAGAATGATATAGTCTCCTTCTGTATCTCTTACTACTGTCTTTAGCTTCAAGTCTAATTTGTCTGATATGAGAATTGTTACCCCAGCTTTCTTTTGAGGTCCGTTGGCATGAAAAATAGTTCTCTATCCCCTCACTCTCAGCCTGGATGTATCTTTAGGTTCAAAATGAGTCTCTTGTAGATAACATATGGATGCATCATGTCTTTTTATCCAATATGCAACCACATGCCATTTCATGGGAACATTTAGGCCATTCACATTGAGAGTGATTATTGAAAGATGAGTTTATTGTCATCATGTTGCCTGTGAAGTCCTTGCTTGTATAGATTGTCTCTGTAAATTTCTGGTTTATATTACTCTTGGGGGTCTTTCTTCTTTTATAGAATCCCCCTTAATATTTCTTGCAGGGCAGGCTTGGTGGTCACATATTCTTTCATTTTCTGCTGGTCTTGGAAGCGCCTTGTCTCTCCATCCATTCTTAATGACAGCCTTGCTGGATAAAGTATCCTTGGCTGCATGTTCTTCTCATTTAGTATCCTGAATACGTCTTGCCAGCCCGTTCTGGCTTGCCAGGTCTCTATGGACAAGTCTAATGTTATTCTGATGTTCCTCTCTCTGTATGTAAGAAATCTCTTCCCATTTGCCACTTTCAGAGTTGTTTCCTTGGATCTAATAATTGCAAATTGTACTATTATTATATCGGGGCATCAGTCTGTTCTCATTAATCTTGGGAAGGGTCTACTTTGCCTCTTGGACACAAATACTTGTTTCCTTCCCCAGATTAGGGAAGTTCTCAGCTACAACTTGCTCAAATATATCTTCTAGACCTCTCTTTCTCTCCATCCTCTCAGGGATCCCAATAACTCTGACATTGGAACACTTCATGGTGACATTAATCTCTCTCAATCTGATCTCTTGGGCTTTAATCTGTTTTACACAGCTTCCTCAGTTTCCTTCTTTTCTATCAGTTTATCTTCTAGCTCACTAATTTGTTCTTCTGCCTCGTTTACCCTGGCAGTCAGAACATCCAGTTTAGACTGCATTTCATTCATAGCATTTTTAAGTTCAGCCTGATTAGATCTCATTTCTGCCCTTAGAGATTCTATATTGTCTCTAATGTTTTTCTCAAGCCTAGATATCAACTTCATAATTGTTACTCTGAAGTCTATTTCTGACACCCTGCTAATATCCATATCCACTAGATCTGTGGCTGAAGCCACAGTCTCTGAATCTTTCCTTTGTTGGGGATTCCTCCTCCTAGTCATTCTGTTGGGGGGTGGGTGAGGGAATGTACAGAGTCCAAATATTAACCATGACCCAAGCAAGATGCACCTGTTTTATAGGGATCTTGGGGTTGTTGTCCTCTTGTTCTTCCAGCCTGTCTTTCAGTGGGAGGGGCCTGCTGCACTATTACTCAGGTGACCCTGCTTGAGCAGAGTTGCCCTGCCCCCTGTGGGGGGGGGGTGGGCTCAGTGAAAACCTGTTTTTTGGGCTTTTGTTCTCTGGTGGCTTTCCCTGGTGGCTTTCCATGTCTCTTCAGAGAGTCAGAACAGAAGTGACCACATCCAAACCTCTGTCAGAACAGAGAGATCACAGTCTGCTCTTCACTGAGCTCTCCAGGACACACAGTCTCTGTTTCTGTCTGTGCTGCTAAAAACCACAGACTGCCTGGTTGTGAGCCCAACAGCAACACTTCCAGAGGTGGATTCCAGGGCCGGGCATGTCTCTGCCCTTTGTGCTTCTAAAACCGTGAGCTGTCCCTGGTTTGCATGCATGCACCTACAGCTCCTGGATCTTGTCAGGGGGCTGGACTAAAGCCTTTTTCCCGCCACTACTGGTCTGCAAGTTTGTGCCCGGTCCCCAGCACAGGATGCTTTTGCACTCCAGTGTTATATCACCTTCCCAGCATTAGCTTATGGTGGCTCCCTCCTCCTTCTGAGTCATGGCTCCATGCTTCATGCTTCAAGACCACCAGAGATATTCTGTTCTAGAGACCCAGATATATATTCTTACATCTTGGGCTAATTTCATGGGTGTTCAGAATGGTTTGGTAGATATCCAGCTAAATTCAAGGGACTGGTTGAAATAGGGTCCCCTACTCCTCCGCCATCTTTCACCCTCCTAGGATCATAGAATCTTAGAGCTAGAAAGAACTTCAGTAAGTACAGTATAATAATTAATAATGAGATCTCTATAGTCAGCTTAAATCTATTTTCTCACTTTCCAGTTATATGACCTTATGCAGTTACATAAATTATATGTGTTTATTTTTCTCATTTATAAAATGGAAAACTCATGGTGACTATATCTGAGATTAGATTGTGGTATGGGTAAATAAATTAATTTGTGTAATAACCATAAATCAATGTTTGGGGCACAATTTTCTCTCTCTGTCTCTCTCTATCTTTCTCTGTCTCTGTCTTTCTGTTTCTCTATCCATATATATATAATCTTCAGTCATTTTAAGAATTATCATACATCATGCAATTATCATACCTATCTTCATTTCTAACACTAATTAATATTTGATTGTAGATTCCTATAATAATCATTTGTGTATATAAAGTTTGTATAATTTACAAAACATTTTACATATCCTATCATATTCTATATGATGAAGAATTTTGAGAAATCTGTGGACATATGGTATTTATTCTTTATGGTAATCACATAAACATTCTATTAAATCACCACACTTTATATAACTTGACTATATCACTAAATCTAGAGTTTTTAAATAAAGTTAACCTGTACCCTAATAGTAACTAATAGCAATGATATTGTGACAGAATTCAATATGATTTAAATATTTTACATAAAAATCAAAAACATATATTTTCCATTAAAACATTAACAGTTTCTGAATCTTGTTGTATTGCTCCAACTACACAAAATAGAATTTTAAAATACAGTAAAAATATTGCATATATTTTTTAATGCATTGAAGACATTTGGATACAAAAAGTCTAAAGGAAATAGGTTCTAAGAAGAAAAAAGTCCTTCCAATCGGTCAGAAATTTGGGGTAGCTGGAAGTGTCGCCAAGTCTGAGCCTGTGCTGAAGGAACAGGCCTTCCATGGGTAGACAAAATTTACTTCTCTTGAGAGACCATTCATGGGCTTGGAATTTGTAGAATCCCTATACACAGACTTAGGACAACTGGCCTTCTTACCGGTTGTCCACAAAAAATAGAAATGTAAGTTAAAAAAATAAAAAGGTTATTGTGTCTTTAAAGCAGTTGGTAATAGCAATGTATTGAAGGATTTATAATATATGTAGGGGGGGAGCAAGATGGTGGAGGAGTAGGAGACCTGGATTTCATCTGGTCTCAGAAATTCAGCTGGATAGGGATCAAACCATTCTGAACACCTACAAACTCAACAGGAGATTGAAGAAAAGAATAGCAACAACTCTCTGAACAGAACAGCGACCACTTTCTGGAAGGTAGGACGTGCAGAGAAGTGAATGGCGATATTCAGGAGGATAGACGGCGGGTCAGGGGGTCTCTGTCCACCACTTCTGGCAAGTGATAGAGCAGCAGAGCACAAAATCGGAACTTTTAGAAGTTGGCTTTGCTGACGGATGTTGCTCCAGTGGCTAAGTAGGGGGTGGAAACCTCACAGGACAGTGTGGTCTCAGGACCCTCGGGGTCACAGAAAGACCAGGGGTGACTGGGTGTGGCAGAGGTCCCAGGTATTGGAGGTATCGGAGTGTAGAAGCTGGCTGCAGAGACGGAGCCGAGGCATGGGGTCTCAGCTCAGGGTTGCCATAAACCGTGATCCACAGCAGTCAGGCCACTACTCTTCCAGCAGGGACCCAACAAGCGGCAGATCTGCGGAGACTCCCCTTCCTCCCCCAGGAGGAGCTGTCCGGGAGTGCACCACAGGGATCTGCTGGGTTTAGAGACTCCACACCGGGTCGGGTGCCAGAGACAGAAATGCTCGGTCACAGGCTGGGTGAGCATGGAGTGCAGATGGAGACCGGGGAGACAGGAGTGACTGACTGCTTTTCTCTGGGGATGCACTAAGGAGCGGAACCTCAAGTTCTCAGCTCTTCTGGGGCAGAGATTGGGAGGCCGCCATTTTCACTCTCATCCTCCAAAGCTGTACGGAAAGCTTGCAAGGAACAAAAACTCCCGAGAGCAAACCGAGCAGATTACTTAGGCCAGACCAGCAAGAGCAGGGCAATTCCGCTTCCTGCAAAGACAATTGGGAACCATGGCAATAGGCCCCTCCCCCAGAAGATCAGCAAAAACTGCCAGCCAAGACCAAGTTTACCGATCAATGAGAACAACAGAACTCCAGCACTAGGGGAATACTACAAATAGAATTCATGGCTTTTTTCCCATGATTCTTTAGTCTTTCAAAGTTAATTTTTTTAAGTATCTGCCTTTTTTTTAATTTTTCTTTTTCCTTTTTCAACCAACATCTTATCAATCCCTTTTTTAAAAAAATCTTTATTTTTCATTTTTAGAGTCATACTCTATCCCTTCATAGTAGTAACCCTTATTTTTGGTGTATATATATATAAGTTGTTCTCTCTTTAAAATTTTGAGATACAGTTTCTTCTAACAGATCAAAATATCCCTAACTGTCTAGTGTATATCTTTGTTTTAGTCTCCTGCCTGATCACATTCTCTCCCTTTTTTTCTTTTTTTTTAAATCCTCTTCTTTCTTTTTTCAAACAACTTCTTATCAATTCTTTTTATAAAATTTTTTATAATTTTCATCTTTACATTCTTATTCCATCCCTTCATCGTATCAACCCTTATTTTTGTACATATATAAGTTTTTCTTTCTTTAAAATTTTGGGAGACACTTTTTTCTAACAGACCAAATACACCCAAAATCTAGTGTGTGCAACTGATCTATGTACCAGCCTGATCATATTTGATCATATTCTTGTTTTTTTTGTTTTGTTTTGTTCTGTTTTTGTTTGTTATGATCTTTTTTTTTCTGTTTTTTTTTCTTTTTCTTTTTTCTCTCTTTCCCTTTCTTTTCTCCCAGTTTCAGGTCTTTTCTGATTTGTTTAGAGTATATTTTCTGGGGACATTGTTACCCTGTTAGCATTTTGTTCTCTCATTCATCTATTCTCCTCTGGACAAAATGACAAGATGGAAAAAATCACCTCAACAAAAAGAATAAGAGGCAGTACCGACTGACAGAGACCTACTCAATATGGACATTAATACGATGTCAGAACTAGAATTCAGAATGATGATTTTAAAAATACTAGCTGGGCTTGAAAAAAACAGGGAAGTTATTAGAGAAACCCTTTCTGGAGAAATAAAAGAACGAAAATCTAACCAAGTTGAAATCAAAAAGGCTATTAATGAGGTGCAATCAAAAATGGGGGCGCTAACTGCTAGGATAAATAAAGCAGAAGAGAGAATTAGTGATCGAGAAGAGGAAATGATGGAAAATAAAGAAGTTGAGAAAAAGAGAGAGAAACAACTACTGGATCACGAGGGCAGAACTTGAGAGATAAGTGATATCATAAGATGAAACAACATTAGAATAATTGGGATCCCAGAAGAAGAAGAAAGAGAGAGAGTGGCAGAAGGTATATTGGAGCAAATTATAGCAGAGAACTTCCCTAATTGGGGAAGGAAACAAGCATCAAAATCTAGGAGGCACAGAGAACCACTCTCAAAATCAATAAAGATAAGTCAACACCCTGACATCTAATAGTAAAACTTACGAGTCTCAGAGACAAAGAGGAAATCCTGAGTGCAGCTCGGGAGAAGAGATATGTAACCTACAAGGTAGAAACATTAGATTGACAACAGACCTATCCACAGAGACCTGGCAGGCTAGAAAGGACTGGCATGATATATTCAGAGCACTAAATGGGAAAAATATGCAGCCAAGAATACTATATCCAGCTAGGCTGTCATTGAAAATAGAAGGAGAGATAAAAAGCTTCCAGGACAAACAAAAACTAAAGGAATTTGCAAACACGAAATCAGCCCTACAAGAAATATTGAAAGGGGTCCTCTAAGCAAAGAGACAGCCTAAAAGCAACATAGACCAGAAAGGAACACAAACAATATACAGTTACAGTCACCTTACAGGCAATACAATGGCACTAAATTCATATCTATATCCTACTTAAAGGGTCTATCCAACAAGAAGATCTAACAATTGTAAATATCTATGCCCCTACCATTGGAGCAGCCACTTATATAAGCCAATTAATAACAAAAGCAAAGAAACATATCAATAACAATACAGTAATAGTGGGGGGCTTTAACACCACCCTCACTGAAATGGACAGATCATCTAAGCAAAAGATCGGCAAGGAAATAAAGATTTAAATGACACACTGGACCAAATGGACTTCACAGATATATTCAGAACATTCCATCCCAAAGCAACAGAATACACATTCTTCTCAAGTGCCCATGGAACATTCTCCTGAATAGATCACATCCTAGGTCACAAATCAGGTCTCAACCAGTACCAAAATTGGGATCATTCCCTGCATCTTTTCAGACCACAACGCTTTGAAACTGGAACTCAATCACAAGAGGAAAGTTGGAAAGAACTCAAATACATGGAGACTAAAGAGCATCCTACTAAAGAATGAATGAGTCAACCAGGAAATTAAAGAAGAATTAAAAACATTCATGGAAACACCTGAAAATGAAAACACAACTGTTCAAAATCATTGGGATACAGCAAAAGCAGTCCTAAGAGGAAAGTATATAGCAATACAAGCCTTTCTCAAGAAATAAGAAAAGTCTCAAATACACAACCTAACCCTACACCTGAAGGAGTTGGAGAAAGAACAGCAAATAAAGCCTAAACCCAGCAGGAGAAGAGAAATAATAAAGATCAAAGCAGAAATCAATGAAATAGAAACCAAAAGAACAGTAGAACAGATCAACGAAACTAGGAGCTGGTTCTTTGAAAGAATTAACAAGATTGATAAACCCCTGGCCAGACTTATCAAAAAGAAAAGAGAAAGGACCCAAATAAATAAAATCATTCATGAAAGAGGAGAGATCATAACCAACACCAAAGAAATACAAACAATTATAAGAACATATTATAAGCAATCTATGCCAGCAAATTAGATAACCTGGAAGAAATGGATGCATTCCTAGAGATGTCTCAACTACCAAAACTGAACCAGGAAGAAATAGAAAACCTGAACAGACCTATAACCACTAAGGAAATTGAAGCAGTCATCAAAAATCTCCCAACAAACAAGAGCCCAGGGCCAGATGGCTTCCCAGGGGAATTCTACCAAACATTTAAAAAAGAAATAATACCTATTCTACTGAAGCTGCTCAAAAAATAGAAACAGAACTAAAACTTCCAAACTCCTTCTATGAGGCCAGCATTACCTCAGAAACCAGACAAAGACCCCATCAAAAAGGAGAATTACAGAACAACATCCCTGATGAACATGGATGCCAAAATACGCAACAAGATCCTAGTTAATAGGATCCAACAGTACATTAAAAAGATTATTCACCAGGACCAGGTGGGATTTATTCCTGAGATGCAAGAGTGGTTCAACATTCATAAATCAATCAACATGATACATCAGATTAATAAAAGAAAGGACAATAACCATATGATCCTCTTAACTGATGAATAAAAAGCATTTGAAAAAAAACAACATCTGTTCCTGATTAAAACTGTTCAGAGTATAGAGATAGAAGGAACATTCCTCAATATCATAAAAGCCATCTATGAAAAACCCACAGCAAGTATCATTATTAAAGAGGAGAAGCTGAGAGCTTTTCCCTTAAGGTCAGGAACATGACAGGGATGCCCACTCTCACCACTATTGTTCAACATAGTAGTAGAAGTGCTAGCCCCAGCAATCAGACAACAACAACAAAAATAAATAAAAGGCATCCAAACTGGCAAAGAAATCAAACTCTCTCTTTGCAGGCGACATGATACTTTATGTGGAAAACTCAAAAGACTCCACCCCCAAATTGCTAGAACTCATACTCAACTCAGCAATGTGGCAGGATAGAAATCAATGCACAGAAATCAGTTGTTTTTCTATACAAAAACAATGTAAATGTGGAAAGAGAAATTAAGGAATTGATTCCATTCACAATAGCAATAAAAGTCATAAGATACCTAGGAATAAACCTAACCAGAAAGGTAAAGAATCTGTTCTCTAGAAACTACAGAACACTTATGAAGGAAAATGAGGAAGACTCAGAAAAATGGGAAAACATTCCATGCTCATGGATTGGAAGAATAAATATTGTTAAAATGTCTATCCTGCAAAAATGAAGGGGGGGACATTAGAGGGGAAGACGAACCATGAGAGACTATGGACTCTGAGAAACAAACTGATGGTCCTGGAGGGGAGGGGGGTGGGGGGATGGGTTGGCCTGGTGATGGGTATTAAAGAGGGCACATAATGAATGGAGCACTGGGTGTTATATGCAAACAATGAATCATGGAACACTACATCAAAAACTAATGATTTATGGTGATTAACATAACACAATAAAAAAAATGTCTATCCTGCCCAAAGCAATTTACACTTTCAATGTCATCCCTATTAAAATACCGCTGGTATTTTTCAAAGAGCTGGAACAAACAATCCTAAAATTTGTATGGAACCAGAAAAGACCCTGAATCACCAAAGGAATGATGAAAATGAAAAACAAAGCGAGGGGCATCACATTGCCTAACTTCAAGCTACAATACAAAGCTGTGATCGTGAAGACAGCATGGTACTGGCACAAAAACAGACACATAGATCAATGGAACAGAATAGAGAACCCAGAAATGGACCCTCAACTCTATGGTCAACTAATCTTTGACAAAGCAGGAAAGAATATCCAATGGAAAAAGGACAGTCTCTTCAACAAATGGTGCTGGGAAAATGGACAGCCACATGCAGAATGAAATTGGACCATTTCCTTACACCATACACAAAGATAGACTCAAAATGGATGAAAGACCTAAATGTGAGACAAGAATCCATCAAAATCCTAGAGGAGAACATAGGCAGTAACTTCTTTGACATTGGCCACAGTAACTTCTTTCATGACACATCTCTAAAGGCATGGGAAACAAAAGCAAAAATGAACTTTTGGGATTTCATCAAGATAAAAAGCTTCTGCACAGCAAAGGAAACAGTCAACAAAACAAAGAGGCAGCCCACAGAATGGGAGAAGATATTTGCTAATGACATTACAGATAAAGGGCTGATATCCAAGATCTATAAAGAACTTCTCAAACTCAACACTCAAAAAACAAATAACCCAGTCAAAAAATGGGCAGAAGACATGAAGAGACTCTTCTCCAAAGAAGACATACAAATGGCTAACAGACATATGAAAAAATGGTCAACATCACTAGCCATCAGAGAAATACAAATCAAAACCACAATGAGATACCACCTTACACCAGTTAGAATGGCAAAAATTAACAAAACAGGAAACAACAAATGTTAGCGAGGATGTGGAGAAAGGTGAACCCTCTTACAGTGTTGGTGGGAATGCAAGCTGGTACAGCCACTCTGGAAAACATTATGGAGGTTCCTCAAAATAGAGCTACCCTACTACCCAGTAATGGCACTACTAGGTATTTACCCCAAAGAAACAGAGGTACTGAAAAGAAGCAGCACATACACCCTAATGTACATAACAGCAATGTCCACAATAGCCAAACTGTGGAAGGAGCTGAGATGTCCTTCAACAAATGAATGGATAAAGAAGATGTGGTACATATATGCAATGGAATATTATTCAGCCATCAGAAAGGATGAATACCCACCATTTGCATTGACATGGATGGAATTGGAGGGGATTATGCTAAGTGAAGTAAGTCAGTTAGAGAAATACAATTATCATATGGTTTCACTGAGGTGTGAAACATAAGCAATAGCACAGAGGACTACAGGGGAAGGGAGAGAAATCTGAAAGTGGAGAAATCAGAGAGGTAGATGAACCATGAGAGACAGTGGACCCTGGGAAATGAACTGAGGGTCTCAGAAAGGACAAGGGTGGGGGCAGGGGTAATGGATTGATTGGTATTAAGGAGGATATGTGTTGTGATGTGCACTGGGTATTATATGTAACTAATGAATCATTGAACTCTACATCAAAAACTAATGATACAGTGGCTAACTGAACATAATAAAAAAAATAAGAGCACAGATAGATTGTAAGTTAAAAGATGGAGAATAACATGCAAACCATAGTAAAATTGGTGTGACTTAACTAAATTAAATTAAATTTAAGCCACAATGACACATGATTACCTACTTATTAGAATGGCTCAAATCAAAAAAACACAGACAAAACTATTTGTTGTAAAAGATATGAAGCAACCGAAGCTCTCATACACCAGTTGTGGAAGTAAAAAGTGGTACATTATTATTCAAAAAAGCCTGGCAGATATTATTATAATCAAACATATTCTTAGAAATTCCATTCTTAAAAAAATAGTGTATATGCTCTAAATAAATAAATAAAAATTATATGCAAGTAAATCGTTCATAGCAGCTATTCACAATAGTCCAATACTAGAAAAATTCTGGATGTCCATCAACAAGAGCTAATAAATAAATTGTGATATATTTGTACAATGACATATCACACAGTAATATAAAAAAGAAACTATTATTAGTTGATTAGTTGAACCAACATAGATTAATCTCAGTGTAACATGTAGTGTAAAAAAAACAAAACCTCAGCATACAGTAGTATATATTGTATAATTCCTTGTTTATAAATTTTAAATATAGACTAAACTAATGGATGATAAGAGAAATTAAATTAATATTTAAGGGACATCAGTAATATAAGGGACAGGAGATAATTTTCTGAAGGAGGTTACATGGACATTTGAAACACATATGGTTACATGGACATTTGAAACACACATAAATGCAAGTAAAAATTAAGCCGGGGCCCCTGGGTGGCTCAGTCATTAAGTGTCTGCCTTCGGCTCAGCTAATGATCCCAATGTCCTGGGATCTAGCCCCGCATCAGTCTCCCTGCTCTGCGTGGTGTCTGCTTCTCCCTCTTCTACTCCCCCTGCTTGTGTTCCCTCTCTGGCTGTCTCTCTCTCTGTCAAATAAATAAAAATAAAATCTTTTTAAAAAATTAAGCCATATACTTACTCTTTGTATATTTTATTATGTATGAATTGTACTTTAAATAAAAATATAAAGGAAAATAAACACTTTCAAGAAATCAAATTAAATATAAAATTACTCATTCTCAAAATCTGTCTTATATTTATTTCCTATCTCTGTAAAAAGTATCAATAATCCAGACTCAAAACCTCAGAATTCTATGAAATTATTTTATTTCCTTACTTCTCTCTTTTAACTGGTCACCAATTTTCCCTCTATAATGGTTATTTTTTTTTTATTGGCAAAATTCAAAATATAGTGATGATAATAATTGAGTACAATTTTTGTAATACAGGTCTAAGAGTAAATTCTCGGGGCACCTGGGTGGCTCAGTCAGTTAAGTGTCTAACATATATTGCATCTATAATGGTTATTAATTGTGTCCCATTCTTTCACTTAGAAAAATCGTTTCCTGGATTAGGCTCTTAGTTTAGTCTATTTTTAAAATATTTCTAACTTTACTAAAAGTTTTATTTCTTCTTTGTTCCAATACTTACTACATTTCCTATAATTTGCTTTTTCTTTTTTTTCAAAAATTTTATTTATTTATTCATTTGAGGGAGAGAGAGAGAGAGAACAAGAGAGAATGCATGGGCAGGGGGAAGGGCAGAGAGAGAAGCAGACTCTTTGCTGAGCAAGGAGCCCTATGCAGGACTTAATCCCAGGACCCTGGGATCATGACCTGAACCGACAGCAGATGCTCAACTGACTGAGCCACCCAGGCGCCCCAACATAGCCAATAATTTTTAACTATCATGCATGTATTTAAACCATCTGACCACCTGGAATTTCGTGTCTTCTCCCTGAAGCTTAGTTCGGAAAATTCAGTACTATATCTTCCATAAACATGGCTTTAAGCCCTTCTGAAACTAATTGGCATCTTCCATGATTTCCCCAGCCCATGGTGTATATGTAATGTAGCAATTTAGTACTCACGTTATTCTGGCTTATTTTTCAGTTAGTTAATGGCTTCTCTCTTGTTATAAAATAGTAATGTCTTTTTATTATTTATATTCCTTGCTGTCTCACAGAGCTCTGTGCACGTATAATTTGCTAGATTAATTTTGAATTAAATAAATTTTATTGGTGAATTCACCTATCAATTGTCCTTTTCAAGTATTTTCCTTCAGAAATCTTTGTCTTAATGAATTCTAACTTCTCAAAGAAAATTAATTTGATTTTTGAGCATCACATTTTCAAAAGATAACAATGGAAACTACCATGAATTTCTAATGCTGGTTATGGGTAACATTTAAAATGGTTCGCCAAGAGAAGAAAAATCTTAGAAAATGCTACAATCAAAAACAGAGGGAATTATACACTATGCACAATTTTAATTCCAACATTGCCATTTTTTTGTGGTTTGAGGGCAAAATGTTCACATTTATCAATTTTTGCTTCTTGTTTCTCCTCATGTTAACCTTACACATAGCATGCTGTACAATTAAAACAACAAAATAACAAATGATATATTAAAAATGTAGCATTTTTGCAACAATTCCTTAAAATGAATTTTCAATTGCAGTGGCACCATTTTTTAATCACTAGGAAAGATCCTAAGTGTACTAATGTTCCTTTCAGTTCAAATAAAAAATGATAAGATCAAAGCTTGTTCTAATCTATGTCTTACCTTGTTTTGACTGAATCTCAGGATGAAAATATGCAGTTTCTCTTTATTTTGGTTAAGTCTTTGATCTTTTTAAAACAGGCATATCTGGTAAAGGAAATAGCTAGAAAAGGTAAAAAACACATAATAATGTTTACTACTTGTGCTGTAAAATGGGTTCAAGTTTGTTAAGTGTTTGAGGTAAATATGAATTCAGAGTGTTTAGGTTCCTGGTCACTTAGTTTTGGTTGAGGTAAATACCTAAAGCTATCTAAATTTTTAAAGACTTCAGTAATGTAAGTAAATGTTGTTTTTAGTTTGGATGTCTGCATGTAATACTATGTGGAATCTTAGGAAAGAAAAGCAAAATAATAGAATTAAAAGCAGTTTAATAGTTCAGTCTGTATCTTAAGAATAAACTTAATATCCTACTTTAAACAAACAGGTAATGTAGTATTCTTTTTTTTCTTATTTTCTTTATTTACTAACAACTGCTTTTATATTTACTTAATATACTTTTAGTCCCATGTGTCCCTTTTGTATCTGTGTTTGGGCCTAGAGTTTGAGTTGAAAAAAGGAGAACAAATCAATTCGCAATCTGGTTTTTATACTATATATATGCACACACACACTGTAACTTCTATTTGTTTGGAAAAGTAAATTGATAATACATTGATTGCCTATAATTTTGAAGAAATATATGTATATGCATGTATATATATGTATATATATGTATATACAGACATACACACTCAAAGAGATGATCCTTTCTTATTTAAAAAAACCATACCAGATAAGGTAATTAACAATTTTTATAAGAACAAGCATCTTACAATATTTAAACATTTATACTACACTAATATCATCTTTAAAATTATTGGCAATCAATATATCATCAATTCACTTTTCCAAACAGATAGGATTCACTTCTATTATCATGGATCAGTCTTTTCTAATGATGATAAAATAGCTGGGTATAACTCACCACTTGCAAATGTGATGTTTAATCTAATCTCTTCATTTGCCTTTTTATTATGTTTACTATTCTCCTTGTATTAGTAGTTCTATTCTTTGCACATCTCTTCCTTAAAAAGTATGTTTTCTAAATGGTAAGTATATTTTTAAGAGAGAAGTTTCCTCAAGTCTATACCTGTGTTTTATTTGTTAGTTTTGTTTTATTTTGTGTTTTGTTTTTTTTCAGTCACTGATCTGCCCCAAGAAAAAAAGTGTTGCTCTACTGATTGTGATATTATCCTTTTGGGGGGATGCCTGCAAGTTATTTCAACTGGGAATTTTGTAGATGTTTGCATTAATCCTTTTCCTTGAGAGCAGAGACTAACTTTGCTTTGCTGGCACACATATATCTCAGAAATCAACAAATTATTTCAATATCCGTCTGTTTAATACTTATTTGTATCTACTGTTCACAAAGAGTGGTTCTAAGCCTATCCCATGATCTGAAAGCTTTAAATGATTTCATGAAACTCTATTGCAAATACCACCACAAAACACTTACAGAGACATAACTGGGTATTTCACATTTCACTAGTTTAGTTTTAAACCCTCTTAAGACCAATCAAGTTATCTTTTACAGTACAGATAGAAGAACTTTTTAGGTAAGAAGACCCCTTTAGAGAAGTTTCAGAATAAAAAAAAATAGGCATAGTTCTGTGCCTTGGGAGTAGAGAGAAAGAAGAATGGATACACATTCTTTGTTGGTAAAGTATTTTTTGGTTGTATTTTGTCTTTTAAAATCTGTCTACTGCCCCAACCTACCAATAGACAATGGTCACCTGACCCTAAGAGCCCTGAATGATATTTCAACACCCATAAATCCTCTTTAAAGCATGAGAATAAATTAGAACATTCTGCAATTAATAGAGTGTGATATTTACAAAGCCAGAGTACTTTTCTAAGAGCTTAATAGTAGAACTCTCACACAAATAAAATGAACCTGTATCAACATTTATTTTATTTTTCATGAGGTAATCAGTGAAATGGGAAAGCTGGTTCCAAAAACATGTGAGAAAGAAAAAAATTGTGGACTTAAAAAAAAAAAACAAGAATGTTAGAATAAGATAGCTAGCTTAGAGTTAAAACTGTTTAATATCTTTCAACAAATGGTTCTGGGAAAACTGGATATTCACCTCCAAATGAACAAGTTGGGTCCTTACTTTACATAATATACAAAGATCATCAATAATATCCAAATGTTATCCTTGATCCCTCCCAAAATTACTCTTACTATGTTTGGCCCTGATTATTTATGTAGATGTAGAAAGAGGTAGTAAAACTTATGGGTGAAGATATCCCTCCTCAAGGTTCTCAAGTATGCTAAGATCTGTGGCCTTGTAGAAGTGACTTCCTTATTACTTATGAGGCTGAACCATAAGCAAGTATCAACCTTTTCCTGGGAGAATTTGGTAGGCATTGGATCAACATTTAGAGTGCAATCTTTGTTTTGTTTTTAATAGTGGAGTTTTAATAACAAAGATGTATAGCCTGGGATGTCCAATTCAATCCCAGGTAAAAGAACAGATCCTTAATGAAATTATGGAAATAATATATTGCCAGTTAAAGTATATTGTTCTGAAAAATAAATAAAGTATATCGTTCTTAATTTTCTGAGTAAAATAAAAAGCAGATCCTGTTTAAATGACATACATCAGTTATGGGAATAAGTTAAAAAAGGAAGGAAAGCACTCTAGTATAACCATTAGAAAATAAAACAGTAAAACAACATTGCTACTGAGGAGGAGGAGTTAAGATGGTGGAGAAGTAGGGAGACCCTGGGCTTTCCTAGTCCCTTGAACACAGTTGTGTTGAGGTCAAATTACTTGGAACATCCAGGAAATTGATCTGAGGATTGGAAGAAGCATCTCCACAGTTGGAGGGAGACAGCATGGCATGTGTGTGAAAGTGAATTGGGGGAGAGGAAAGCTTGTGCCATGAAGGGGAGGGAATACTTCCTGTGGAGAAAGAAAAGGGAGACTGGAGAGAGGGGTTGAGAGAGTGCATCCTTGGACTCACACAAGAAGAAAACCTTTCGGACCACGGACTGGGGAGCTGGGGAAACTGAGTGGTGCAGGTTTATTTTCAGCGAGTGAAGCTCAAATTCTGAGTTTAGGAAGTGCACAACTTTCATTGGAGTGGAACTATAGCATGTGCTCCTGGAGGGAAGGAGGGCTTTGGCCTGGGAGGGTGCAGAGTGGTGTAGCAATATCTTGGGTCACACTGCAAGGGATTGTTCCCCTTCCTGGAGTACATTTGGAAGAGGTTACATTGCCTCTCCAAGGACAAAAAACTCTGTATAGACACCAGCAAATGGCCTTTCATCTGCCGAGAACAAAGAAGTGCACAGAGGGTGGATAACATGGTTGCTGCTTTTCCAGGTGACGCACCATAGATTCTGTGCTCATCACAGGAAAGGGCTGTTTTTCTGGGATAGAGGGCACAAGTTGAGCACAGCTAGGCTCTAATTGGGAGGAGGGAGTGGATCCAAGTGATACAAGCTCTTTTAAGATTTGGAGTTTTGCAGTTTTACCAGCCATGCAAAAAGTAAAATGCAGGAGCGCTGGGCCCTGGGTGCCTGGACACTCATTTTTCTGTGATGGCTTCCTGAGCAGCAGGGGGAGGGGGAGGTAAGATTCCCTGTCTGGGGATGAGAGAGTGAGGGTGGTGCCATATTACCTCTGCTACCAACATGGTTTGACTTCAAAGAGCAATAGAGTGGCCCCCAGTGGAGGTGGAAGCTGCTTACATCAAACCCTGTCCCACTGTGCTTGGCAAGTGCTTTTTTTTTACTGGCACAGGAATAAATCTGAGCCAGTGCAATGGGTCTCTCCCCCAGAAGAGCAACATAGGCAACACATTGCATGCACCAAGTCTACTGATCATACAGTGCTTCAAAGCATCCCCTTTAGTTCTGGAGGAAATAGAACCAAGCTGTATTTTTTTTCCTTATTCTTTTTCTTTTCTTTTCTTTTCTTTTATCTTTTTTCCCCTTTGGAATCAGGCCTATAATTATTCTGTTTGTTTATTTGATTTTTTTTTTCATTTCCCTCTCTTTTGGATGTGACTTTTTTGTTGTCTTCTTTTTCTTTATTTCTTTCTTTTTTTCCTTTGGAATCAAGCTTACAGTTTTTTTTTTTTTTTTTTAAGATTTTTTTTTTTGACAGAGATAGCGAGAGAAGGAACACAAGCAGGGGGAGTGGGAGAGGGAGAAGCAGGCTTCCCGCGGAGCAGGGAGCCCGACGCGGGGCTCGATCCCAGGACCCTGGGATCACGACCTGAGCTGAAGGCAGACGCTTAACGACTGAGCCACCCAGGCGCCCCAAGCTTACAGTTTTTTGATTGTCTGTTTGCTTTTTTTCTTTCCTTTGCCTTATCTCTTTTTTGGGTGGATCAAGCTTTTTTTCTTTTTCTTTTTTCTTTTTCTCTCTCTCCTTTTTTTCAAGTTTTTTTCAACAAATAAAATCAAAGCACACCCAGATAGATAAAGGTCCAACACTCCCCACTGCAAGCAAGGGGGAACTCTGCAGAGAACTGATCAGTGAGAAAGAACAGCCAAAATGCAAAAGAAAAGTGCACACAGCAAACTCCAGAAATACTTTCTGAAGTGCCAGGACCTGGACAGTGTATGACCCCTTTTTAATATAGCATTACTCTGAGGTACAGGAAACATAATAAGCTTTCAAACACACAAAAGACAGAAACTTAGCCAAAATGACAAGACAGAGGAATTTTCCATAAAAGAAAGGACAGGAAGATATCACAGCCAGGGACTTGATGAAAAAAGATATAATAATTATATCTGAACCATAGAGAACTGGCAAGCCAAAAAGACTGGCATGATATATTCAATGTGCTAAATGGGAAAAATATGCAGCCAAGAATACTTTATCCAGCACGGCTGTCATTCAGAATAGAAGAGATGAAGAGTTTCCAAGACAAGCAAAAACTAAAGAAGTACGTGAACACTAAACCAGCTCTGCAAGAAATACTAAAGGGGACCTTATGACCAGGAAGGAGAGACCAAAATTAACAAAGACTAGAAAGGAACAGAGACAATTTACAGAAACAGTGAAGTTATAGGTAATACAATTGCACTAAATGCATATCTTTCAACAATTACTCTGAATGTAAATGGACTAAATGCTCCAATCA
Source organism: Neomonachus schauinslandi (assembly GCF_002201575.2). Classification (NCBI taxonomy): domain Eukaryota; kingdom Metazoa; phylum Chordata; class Mammalia; order Carnivora; family Phocidae; genus Neomonachus; species Neomonachus schauinslandi. Next base: position 104,166,185 of record NC_058407.1, on the reverse strand, counting down.
AAAGATATAGGGTACCAGGAATGGATAAAACAACAACAAAAACAACAACAAAATCCATTGATATGCTGCTTACAAGAGCCTCATTTTAGACCCAAAGACACTTCCAGACTGAAAGTGAGGGGGTGGAGAACAATTTCTCATGCTAATGTACATCAAAAGAAAGCTGGAGTAGTCATCCTTATATCAGACAAATTAGATTTTGAACAAAAGACTAATAAAAGATGAAGAAAGACATTGTTTCATTACAAAGGTTCTATCCAACAAGAAGATCTAACAATTGTAACTATTTATGCCCCTAACTTGGCAGCAGCCAAATATATAAATCAGTTAATAACAAACTTAAAGAAACTCATTGATAATACTACAATAATAGTAGAGGACATTAACACCCCACTCACAGCAATGGACAGATATCTAAGCAGAAAATCAACAAGGAAACAAGGGCTTTAAATGACTTACTGGACCAGATGAACTTAACAAATATATTCAGGGCATTTCATCCTAAAGCAGCAGAATACACATTCTTTTTGAGTGCATACGGAGCATTCTCCAAAATAGATCACATACTGGGTCACAAATCAGACCTCAACAAATAAAAATAGATTGACATCATACCATGCATATTTTCAGACTATAATGCTTTGAAACTTGAAATCAACCATAAGAAAAAAATTAGGAAGAACCACAAATACATGGAGGTCAAAGAACATCCTACTAAAGAATGAATGGGTCAACCAGGAAATTAAAGAAGAATTAACAAAAATACGTGGAAGCAAATGGACATGAAAACATGACAGTCCAAAATGTTTGGGATGCATCAAAGGTGGTCCTAAGTGGGAAGTATACAGCAAAACAGGCCTTCCTCAAGAAGCAACAAAAGTCTCAAATACACAACCTCATAAAACTAAACAAGCTGGAAAAAAGAACAGCAAACAAAACCTAACCCAGGAAGAAAATTCTCAAAAGTACGACCTCATACAAATAAAGCCTAAATCTAGCAGGAGAAGGGAAATAATAAAGATTAGAGCAGATATCAAAGATATAGAAATTAAAAAAAAAAAAACAGTAGAACAGATCAATGAAACTAGGAACTGGTTCTTTGAAATAATTAATAAGATTGATAAACCCCTAGCAAGATTTATCAAAAAGAAGAGAAAGGACCCAAGTAAATAAAATCATAAATGAAAGAGGAGAGATCACAACCAACACTGAAGAAATACAAACAAATATAAGAGAACATTATGAGCAACTATATGCCAACAAATTAGGCAATCTGGAAGAAATGGATGCATTCCTAGAAAATATAAACTATCAGAACTGAACAGGAAGAAATAGATAATCTGAACAGACCCATCACCAGCAAGGAACTTGAAGCAGTAATCAAGAACCTCCCAACCAACAAGAGTCCTAGACCAAATGGCTCATAAGGGAATTCTACCAAACATCTAAAGAATTAATACCTATTCTTCTGAAACTGTTCCAAAAAAATAGAAATAGAAGGAAATCTTCCAAACTCATTCTCTGAGGCCACATTACCCTGATCCCCAAACCAGAGAAAGACCTCACTAAAAAGGAGAATTATAAACCAATATACCTGATGAACATGGATGCAAAAATTCTCCATAAGATACTGGCTAATTGGATCCAACAGTACATTAATAGGATTATTCACCATAAAGAAATGGGATTTATTCCTGGGCTGCAGGGGAGGTTCAACATCCACAAATCAATCAATATGATTACAGCCCATTAATAAAAGAAAGGATAAGAACTATATGATCCTCTCAATAGATGTAGAAAAAGCATTTGGCAAAATTCAGCATCCTTTCTTGATAAAATCCCTCAACAAAGTAAGGATAGATGGAACATACCTCAACATCATAAAGCCTATATATGAAAGGCCCACAGCTAATATCATCCTCATTGGGGAAAAACTGAGAACATTTCCGCTAAGGACAGGAACACGAAAGGAATATCCACTCTCACCACTGTTGTTCAACATAGTACTGGAAGTCCTGGCCTCAGCAATCAGACAACAACAACAACAACAAAAATAAAAGACATCCAGCCCAGCAAGGAAAAGTAAAACTTTCACTCTTCACAGTCAACATGATCCTCTATGTAGAAAACCCAAAGGACTCCACCAAAAAATTGTTAGAACTGATGCAGGAATTCAGCAAAGTTGCAGGATATAAAATCCACACATAGAAGTCTGTTGCATTTCTGTACACCAGTAATGAAGCAGCAGAAAGAGAAATCAAGGAATCAATCCATTTACAATTGCACCAAAAACCATAAGATACCTAGGAATAAACCTGAGAAGGTAAAGAATCTGTACTCTATAAACTATAGAACACTTATGAAGGAAACTGAGGAAGACAAAAAGAAATGAAAAACATTAATTGCTCATGGATTGGAAGAAAAATATTGTTAAAATGTGTAAGCTACCCAGAGCAATCTGCACATTCAATGTAATCCCTATCAAAATACCATCACCATTTTTAATACAGCTGGAACAAATAATCCTAAAATTTGTATGGAACAAAAAAATACCCCAAATAGCCAAAGGAATGTTGAAAAAGAAAACCAAAACTGGTGGCATCACAATTCCATACTTCAAGCTGTATTTCAAAGTTGTAATCATCAAGACAGTATGGTACTGGCACAAAAACAGACACATAGAACAGAATAGAGAACCCAGAAATGGACCCTCAACTAACCTCCAACAAAGCAGGAAAGAATATCCAATGGAGAAAAGATAATTTCTCCAACAAATGGTGTTGGAAAAACTGGACAGCCACATGCAGAAGAATGAAACTGGACCACTTTTTTATATCATACACAAAAATGAACTCAAAATGGATGAAAGACCTAAATGTGAGACAGGAATCCATCAAAATCCTAGAGTAGAACACAGGCAGCAACCTCTTTGACCTCGGTGTGGCAAATTTTTACTAGACCTTTCTCCAGAGGCCAAGGAAACAGAAGCAAAAACAAACTATTGGGACTTAATCAAGATAAAAACTTCTGCATAGTGAAGGAAAGAACCTACAGAATGGGAGAAGGTATTTGCAAGTGACATGTCAGATAAAGGGCTAGTATCCAAAACCTATGAAGAACTTCTCAAACTCAATACCCAAAAAACAAATAATCCAATCAAGAAATGGGCAGAAGACATGAACAGACATTTCTCCAAGGAAGACATACAAATGGCCAACAGACACATGAAAAAATGCTCAACATCACTCTGCATCAGGGAAATACAATCAAAACCACAATGAGATACCACTTCACACTGGTCAGAATGGCTAAAATTAACAAGTCAGGAAACGACAGATGTTGGCGAGGATGTGAAGAAAGGGGAACCCTCTTACACTGTTGGTGGGAAGGCAAGCTGGTGCAGCCATTCTGGAAAACAGTATGGAGGTTCCTCAAAAATTTAAAAATAGAACTACCCTATGACCCAGCAGTTGCACTCCTGGGTAGTTATCCAAAGGATGCAAACATAGTGATTTGAAGGGGCACATGCACCCCACCAATGTCCACAATAGCCCAAATATGGAAAGAGCCCAGATGTCCATGTAATATGACTTTTTAAATAGAAAATATTTGAGGGGTGCCTGGGTGGCTCAGTCGTTAAGTGTCTGCCTTCAGCTCAGGTCATGATCCCAGGGTTCTGGGATCGAGCCCCGCATCGGGCTCCCTGCTCGGTGGGAAGCCTGCTTCTCCCTCTCCCGCTCCCCCCCTGCTTGTGTTCCCTCTCTCGCTGTCTCTCTGTCAAATAAATAAAATCTTAAAAAAAAAAAAAAAGAAAGAAAATATTTGAGCAGTAATGTCCACAATAGCCAAAATAAGGAAAGAGCCTACATGACCATGTAATTTGAATATTTAAATACAAAATATTTGAGCTTAATTCTTCATTAAGATAAAAATTAATTTGACCTTTCTTAACCTCTTTTATTATTTACTAATTAGATAATTTAATATGCTTAATATGAAACATGGCAAAATATAAAATTTTAATTGAATTGGATTATTATTCTGACAACTTATATAACAACAGTCATTATGTTTTAAAGTGTATGAAACTATGGACTCTGAGAAACAAACAGGGTTTTAGAGGGGAGGGGGAGGGGGGATTGGTTAGCCCGGTGATGGGTATTAAAGAGGGCACATACTGCATGGAGCACTGGGTGTTATACGAAAACAATGGCTCGTGGATCACCACATCAAAAATAATGATGTATTGTATGATGACTAACATAACATAATAAAATAAAAAAATAAAAATAAAAAAATAAAGTGTATTAGCTTAAACATAATTTTCAAGATTCTTAATTAATTTAGGATTTGGACTAGTACTAGAGTTAATTAACATCAATAATTTCAAAATCAGATATAATACCATAACTTTGCAGAGTGACACAATTATACCATTTATAAAGGTATAAAAGGGCTGTATATGTCTTTAGAGAATTATTTTACATGCTGGTCTGCTTTAAGTGTTGCATAAGCTTCTTAATTTTATACTTCTCTGTTCTCTGTAAAGGAAAGATATTTTGGTTAAAAGTTACAATTAATAAGGGGGCACCTGAGTAGCTCAGTTGGTTGAGCATCTGACTCTTGATTTCAGCTGAGGGTCGTGATCTTGGGGTCATGAGATCAACCTCCACATTGGGCTCTGTGCTCAGTGTGGAATCTGCTTGGGATTCTCTCTTTCCCTCTGCCCTTCCCCCCGCTCTCTTCCTCTCTCTCTTTCTATCAAAATAAATAAATAAAATCTTCTTTTTTAAAAGTTACTTAATAAGAATAGTTGTAATTGAGCAAGAATATTTATGGCAAATTATATGTGACAATAGGATGTATTTTTAAAGATACTTTTGTGGAGATTCAAAATATGAAAGAGCATAATGAAGGAAAAAAGTTGAATGTGTATAGCAAGTTGTAGAATGACTAAAGAAATATTTATTTCCCTTTGATTATAATACCTTGCAAATGATGACTCTGAAAGACAAAATGAAATGTATATTAATGTAGCTAAAGTTGGCTCAAATTTGGTAGCTTTCTTATTAAAATAATTTAAATTCTTTAGTGCTAAATGTTATATTAAAGCAAAACTGGAATTTTGATTTTTCTCTCAATTCATTAAAATGAAAACTTAATCTGGTAATATTCATTCTGCCTCAGGAGTAATAAAGGATCATTATTTCCCATTTGGGAATCTTCTTTAGGATATTCTAAATCTTAATGTGCTTCAAACATCATAAGTTAATTTGAAGCCTATAAATTTCCTTACAATTATAATTACATTTATTTCAAAATACTATATTGCACTTCCATGATTAGACAGCTACTGCCACCATTAGATACTCAGCATTTATACTATATTAATCAACTGACAGATTTTTCTCTTGATAACATTTTTTATTTTTGCCCTGCCAAAATTATATCCTAAATTCAGAAAAATAGAACTTCTAGTATTTGTTTTAGGCCCAAAAGGATATCTTTTAGATTTCCTAGAGGACTCCAAAAAAATCATAAAGATTTTTCCCTACATAGTGAGTAATGCCAGGAGAAATTACACTTTTTTCTTCATTAGCTTTACACATTTGTATAAATTACATGAAAAAAATTGCCAAATCTAAAAAGGTCAGCCTTCCCTGGTTAATTTTACGCAGGTGAAGTATTATTGATATAAATGTTTCAGGGACTGTATATATTACCAAATAGATTGGAGGTTGTCATAGCCCTGATATGTTCATGCCTTCAGGTGAAACATTGACAAAATCTTTATGAAATAATGAAGTATTACACCCCAATGTAGAACTTTATCTTCTTCATTTTGATATTCTTGGTACTGTAATAAATTCAGCACAGACATTTAGTCCCATCTGCAGGTAGATTATGCTTTCCTCCAACACTTACTTGAGTGTTTTGTTATAAAGTAGCAACCACACTGTTAAATCTTGTTACTTCAAAGGCTCAGAAGCACGTAACATTATGAAAGGAGAGGGATGAGACATAATCTAGTGGAATAAATATTAATTGCACAGGCTAAAAAGAATTTATGAGGGAAATTCAAATGTGGATAGAAATTGTTTATACTAGAAATGTTTCTTTTTTTTTCCTTTTTTAAAGATTTAATTTAATTCAAGTTAGTTAACATACAGTGTAATATTAGTTTCAGGGGTAGAATTTTCTGATTCATCAGTTACATATAACACCCAGTGCTCATTATGTCAAGTGCCCTCCTTAATGTCCATCAACCACTTACCCCATCCCCCCACCAGCCTCTCCTCCAGCAATCCTCAGTTTGTTCCCAATAGTTAAGAGTTAATTATGGTTTGTCTCCCTCTCTGTTATTATCTTATTTTATTTTTTCTTCCCTTCCCTTATGTTCATCAGTTTTGTTTCATAATTCCACATATGAGTGAAATTATATGGCATTTGTCTTTCTCTGACTGACTCTTTAGCATAGCTTAGCATAATACCCTCTAGTTCCATCCATGTCATTGCAAATGGCAAGATATCCTTCTTTTTGATGGCTGAGTAACACACACTATATATATATATATAATCTTGTTTTTTTAAGATTTCATTTATTTATTTGACAAAGAAAGACGAGAGAGGGAACACAAGCAGGGGGAGTGGGAGAGGGAAAAGCAGGCTTCCCGCTGAGCAGGGAGCCTGACATGGGGCTTGATCCCAGGACTCTGGGACCATGACCTGAGCCAAAGGCAGATGCTTAAACAACTGAGCCACCCAGGGGCCCCTATACCACATCTTCTTTATCCATTCATCTGTCCCCTACTATTATTGTAGTATTATCAATGTGTTTCTTTAATTTTGTTATTAATTCATGCATATACTTGACTGCTGCCAATTGAAGGGCATAAATAGTTACAATTGTTAGATCTTCTTCTTGGATAGATCATTTTATAATGATATAGTGTCCTTCCTCATCTTTTATTACAGTCTTTGGTTTAAAATCTAGTTTGTCCAATATAAGGATGACTACTCCAGGCTTCTCTTATTGTCCATTAGCATGATAAATGGTTCTCCACCCCCTCACTTTCAATCTGGAGGTGTCTTTGTGTCTATAATGAGTCTCTTGTAGACAGCATATCAATGGGTCTTTTTTTTTTAATCCAATCTGATACCCTGTGTCTTTTGATTGGAGCCCTTAGTGCATTTACATTCAGAGTAATTATTGAAAGATATGAATTCAATTCATATGTATTGTATTACCTTAAAGTCACTGTTTCTGTAGATTCTCTGTTCCCTTCTTGTTTTTGTTATTTTGGGGCTCTCTCTTTGCTCAAAGAATCCCCTATAATATTTCTTGCAGGGCTGGTTTAGTGTTCACAAATTCCTTTAGTTTTTGTTTGTTGTGGAAACTCTTTATGCCTCCTTTTATTCTAAATGACAGCCTTGCTGGATAAAGTATTCTTGGCTGCATATTTTCCCATTTATCACATTGACTATATCATGCCAGTCCTTTCTGGCCTGCCAGGTCTCTGTGGACAGGTCTGCTGCCAGCCTTATATGTGTACCTTTGTAGGTTAAGGACCTTTTGTCTCAAGCTGTGTTCAGGATTTTCTCTTTATATCTGAAATTTGCAGGCTGCACTATAATATGTTGAGGTTTTGATCTGTATTTATTTTGAGGGGGTTCTCTATGCCTCCTGGACCTGAATGTCTGTTTCCTCCCCCCACCAAACTTAGGGAAGTTCTCAACTATAATTTGTTCAAGTAAAACTTCTGCCCCCCCCCACCCTTCATTTTCTGGGACTTCTATTATTCAAATATTATTTCACTTTATGGTATTGCTGAGTTCTCAAAGTCACACTTCCTGATCCAGTAGTTGTTTTTCTCTCTTCTCAGCTTCCTCATTTTCCACCAGTTTGTCTTCTATATCACTGATTTTTTTCTGCCTTATTTATCCTCACTGTTAGAGCCTCCATTTTTCACTGCATCTCAGGAATAGCATTTTTAATTTCAGCTTGACTAGATTTTAGTTCTTTTATTTCTAGTGTAAAGGAGTCTCCAGTGTCTTCTATGCTTTTTTCAAGCCCAGCTAGTATCTTTATAATCATTGTTTTGAATTCTAGCTTTGACATCTTACTTATATCCATATTGATTAAGTCCCTGGTAGTGAGTACCACATTCTGTTCTTTCTTTTGTGGTGATTTTCTCCAACTCATCATTATGTTCAGAAAAGAATAGAAGAAAGAGAGTGAAAAGACAAAATAATAACAATGAATACAGAAAAGAAACAAAGCAAACCAGAAGAAAACAAAAACAAAAAGAACAAATCAACCATGAAGTAAAACAAAACAAAACAATATAATAGATCCAGGATGTATTTTGGTCCATTTGTTAAAGGAAACTATATCCCAAAATAGGAAAGAATGAAAAACTTACACATATACAAAAATAAAATAAAACAAAATACAATGAAAGGAAACAAAAAATAAAAAGAGTATATATATATATATATATATATATATATATATATATATATACACTTTATGTATGTATGTATATACATACATATATAAATATAAAAATTAAAAAGGAATTAAAAATAAAATAGATGAAAAAAGAAAACTGAGAAGCTAAAGAATTAATAAAAAAAAAAAAAAGGAAAACTCAGATGTTATAAACTGTTTTCCCCAAGAGCTGAAGTTTTGCAGTTCTCTATGATCAGTAAACTTGGTGCTCGCCATTTATTCCTACTGGTCTTCTGGGAATGGGGTCTGTCATGCTGATTCTCAGGTGCCCTTGCCCGGTGGAATTGCACCTCCCTTGCTGGGGGTAGGTTCAGTCTAAGCAGCTCCAGATTCTACTATGTGGTGCAATTTTGCTCCCCGAAGGATTTCAGTATTCCTGGAGGGGATGAAAATGGTGGCAACCTGATCTCTATTCCCCGAGTTGTAAGTTTACATTCCCTACTCTTCAGCAAGTGCTCACAGAAAAGTAGTCAATCACTCTTGTTTCCCTGGTTTCTGTCTGAATTCTGTGTTCACCCAGCCTGTGACCAAGTGTTATCTCAGGCATGCAACCTTGTTTTGAGTCTACAAACTTTATGGACTCCTGCATTGGGGACCCACCCTGTTCCTCCCTGGTGGGGGGCAGTCTCCCCAGGCTTCTGCTTTTTTCTGGGTCCCTCCCAGGAGAGCAGTCAGTGGACCATGCGGCAGTTTCGTGGTTTACAGCAACAGTGAGCAAAAAGCCAGCACCTAGACTTTCTGTTTGCAGCTGGCTTCCCTCATCTGATGCTTGGGAACTCTGTCATACTCAGGCACCGTTGCTCTTTTTGTGACCCCAGGGATCTGGAGACAATGCTGTCCTACCTGGGATTCCACCTTTCAGACAGGAACATTCTCAACTGGAGCAGACTTCTAAAAGTTCTGATTTTGTGCTCTTCTGCTTATAATACATTCTATTAGCCAGGTTCAGGGAGCTCTCTCCCCTCTGCAGTTTATTTTATTTTATTATTTATTTTATTATATATCACCCTGGATTCATAGCTTTTCTCCTCCTACCTTGCAAAAATTGTTGCTTTTCTATTTGTAGAATTGCAACATTTCTTTTCTCAGATCTCAGGTTGATTTTGCAGATGTTCAGCATGATTTGGTATCTAGCTGAATTCCAGGGACCAGATGAACTTAGGGTTCCCTAGTCATTCACCATCTTAACCCCCCTCCCCTGAACTTTTGTATTAATCTTACAACATATTGTGACTTTTAAAAAAATGTTTTAAGAAAAAGCTCTAACAAAAACAAAAATCTAAATAAATCTAATTTTTTCCAATATCTCTTTTCTAAATACATCCCCAAATAAAGGTTACCTTTATTCCCCTTGGGTAGAAGTTGGTCTACTTTACTTTGTATTTTAGTTTCAGAGGTGGGAACACTCCCCTCATTCTTGCAATTCAGAGAACAGTTTACTAAATAAAATGTATTGAACTCCCCAATTCTCTGCCTACAGTAGACCAAAGAAACTTTATTGTGGGCATGGATAATGTACTGGATAAAATTCATGGGGAATGGGCAGAAAGAACAAGACACAAGTTGAGATTGGAAAACAGAAGTTTTCTTTTCTCAATGTAACAAAATGAGAAATAAATTGCCAGACTCTTTAAAAGCTTTTCTAAGAAGAGGAGGAGCAAGATGGCAGAAGAGTAGGAAACTAAATTTCATCTGGTCCCAGGAATTCAGCTAGATAGGTATCAAACCATTCTGAACACCTACAAACTCAACAGGAGATTGAAGAAAAGAATAACAGCAACTCTCTGAACAGAAAAGTGACTACTTTCTGGAAGGTAGGACATGTGGAGAAGTGAATTCGAGGCAATATACAGGAAGATAGACCACAGGAGGAGGAAGCCGGCTACTGGCAAGTGATAGAGCAGTGGAGCACAAAATTGGAACTTTTAGAAGTCTGCTCCACTGAGGGACATTTCTCCAGTGGCTAAGTGGGAGGTGGAACCCTCACTGAGACAGTGTGGTCTCAGGACCCTCAGGGTCACAGAAAGACCAGGGGTGAGTGAGTGTGGCAGAGCTCCCAAGTATCAGAGAGGGGAATCTGGCTGCAAAGACAGAGACAAGGAGTGGGCTCTCAGCTCGGGGTGGCCATAAACCATAATCCACAGCACAGTTGGGCCTCTACTCTTCAATCAGAGACCCAACAAGTGACAGATCTGGGGAGGATCCCCTTCCTCCCCTGGGAGGAGCAGCACAGGAGCCTGCAGCAGAAATCTGCTGGGTTTGAAGACTCCAAATGGGGTTGTGTGCCAGAGATAGAAACGTTTGGTCACAGGCCAGGTGAGCACAGGAGCACAGCCAGAGACCGGGGAGACAGGAGTGATTGACTGCTTTTCTCTGGGGGTGCACTGAGGAATGGAGCCCTGAGTTCTTGGCTCCTCTGGGGCAGAGATTGGGAGGCTGCCATTTTCACTCTCGTCCTCTAAAGCTGTTCAGAAAGCTTACAGGGAACAAAAGCTACAGAGAGCAAACCCAAGCAGATTACTTAGCCTGGCCCCTGGCAAGGGCAGGGCAATTCCTCCTCGGGCAAAGACATTTGAGAATCACTGCAAACAGTCCCCTCCACCAGAAGATCAGTAAGAAGAGCCAACCAAGACTAAGTTTACCAATCAATGAGAACTGCAGAACTCCAGCACTAGGGGAATACAGCACATAGAATTCATGGCTTTCTTTTTTTCCCATGCTTCTTTAGCCATTCAAAGTTAATTTTTTTAATTTTATTTTTTTCTTTTTCTATTTTTTTTAATTTTTCTTTTTCTTTTTTTGAACCAACATCTTATCAATTTCTTTTTTAAAAATCTTTTAATTTTCATCTTTAGAGTCATATTCTATCTTTTCATTATAAATAACATATATGTGTATATGTGTGTGTGTGTGTGTTTCTGTATTTAAAATTTTGGAATACAGTTTCTACTAACACACCAAAATATACCCTAAATCTCTAGTGTATGGCTTTGTTCTACTCTCCTGCCTGATCACATTCTATCCTGTTTTTTTTTTTTTTAGTTACTAAAAAACAAGACCCATCGATATGCTGCCTGCAAGAGACTCATTTTAGACCCAAAGACACCTCCAGATTGAAAGTGAGGAGGTGGAAAACCATTTACCATGCTAATGGACATCAAAAGAAAGCTAAGGTGGCAATCCTTATATCAGACAAATTAGATTTTAAACCAAAGACTATAATAAGAGATGAGGAAGGACACTATACCAAACTCAAAGGGTCTATCCAACAAGAAGATCTAACAATTATAAATATCTATGCCCCTAACATGGGAGCACCAAATTATGTAAGCTGATTAATAACAAAATCAAAGAAACACATTGACAACAAAAAATAATAGTAGGGGACTTTAACACGCCCCTCACTGAAATGGACAGATCATCTAAACAAAAGATCAACAGAGAAATAAAGTCTTTAAATGAAACACTGGACCAAATGGACTTCACAGAAATATTCAGAACATTCCATCCCAAAGTAACAGAATACACATTCTTCTCGAGTGCCCATGGAACATTCTCCAGAATAGATCACATCCTAGGTCACAAATCAGGTCTCAACCGGTACCAAAAGATTGGGATCATTCCCTGCATATATCTGGACCACAATGCTTTGAAACTGGAACTCAACCACAAGAGAAAGTTGGAAAGAACTCAAATACATGGAGGCTAAAGAGCATCCTACTAAAGAATGAATGGGCCAACCAAGAAATTAAAGAAGAACTAAAAAAATTCATGGAAACACATGAAAATGAAAACACAACTGTTCAAAATCTTTGGGATGCAGCAAAGGTGGTCCTAAAAGGAAAGTATACAGCAATACAAGCCTTTCTGTAGAAACAAGAAAGGTCTCAAATACACAACCTAACCCTACACCTAAAGGAGCTGGAGAAAGAACAGCAAATATAGCCCAAACCCAGCAGGAGAAGAGAAATAATAAAGATCAGAGCAGAAATCAATGAAATAGAGACCAAAAGAACAGTAGAATAGATCAATGAAACTAGGAGCTGGTTCTTTGAAAGAATTAAGAAGATTGATAAACCCCTGGCTAGACTTATGAAAAAGAAAAGAGAAATTACCCAAATAAATAAAATCATGAATGAAAGAAGAGTGATCACAACAAACACCAAAGAAATACAAACAATTATGAGAACATATTATGAGCAACTATATACTAGCAAATTAGACAATCTGGAAGAAATGGATGCATTCCTAGAGACCTATAAACTACCAAAACTGAACCAGGAAGAAATAGAAAACCTGTACAGACCCATAACCAGTAAGGAAATTGAAGCAGTCATCAAAAATCTCCCAACAAACAAGAGCCCATGGCCAGTTGGCTTCCCAGGGGAATCCTACCAAACATTTCAAGAAGAATTAATACCTATTCTTCTGAAACTGTTCCAAAAAATAGAATTGGAAGGAAAACTTACAAACTCATTTTAGGAGGCCAGAATTACCTTGATCCCAAAACCAGACAAAGACCCCACAAAAAGGAGAATACAGACCAATATGCCTGATGAACATGGATGCAACAATTCTCACCAAAATACTAGCCAATAGGATCCAACAGTACATTAAAAGGATTATTCACCACAACCAAGTGGAATTTATCCCTGGGCTACAAGTTTGGCTCAACATCCACAAATCAATGTGATACAATACATTAATAAAAGAAAGAACAAGAATCATATGATCCTCTCAATTCATGCAGAAAAAGCATTTGACAAAGTATACCATCCTTTCTTGATTAAAACTCTTCACAGTGTAGGGATAGAGGGTAAATACCTCAAGATCATAAAAGCCATCTATGAAAATCCCATAGCAAATTTCATTCTCAATGGGGAAAAACTGAGAGCTTTCCCCCTAAGGCCAGGAACAGGGCAGGGAAGTCCACTATCATCACTGCTATTCAACATAGTACTAGAACTCCTAGCCTCAGCAATCAGACAACAAAAAGAAATAAAAGTCATCCGAATCAGCAAAGAAGAAGTCAAACTCTCACTCTTTGCAGATGATATGATACTCTATGTGGAAAACCCAAAAGACTCCACCCCAAAACTGCTAAAACTCATACAGGAATTCAGTAAAGTGGCAGGATTAAAATCAATGCACAGAACACAGTGGCATTCCTATACACCAACAACAAGACAGAAAAAAGATATCAAGGAGTCGATCCCATTTATAATTGCACCCAAAACCATAAGATACCTAGGAATAAATCTAACCAAAGAGGCAAAGGATCTGTACTAAGAAAACTATAGAATACTAAAGAAAGAAATTGAGGAGGACACAAAGAAATGGAAAAACGTTCTGTGCTCATGGATTGGAAGAGTCAATATTGTGAAAATGTCCATGCTACCTAAAGCAATGTACACATTTAATGCAATCCTTATCAAAATACCATCCATTTTTTTCAAAGAAATGGAACAAATCCTCCTAAAATTTGTATGGAACCAGAAAAGACCCCAAATAGCCAGGGGAATGTTGAAAAAGAAAAGCAAAGCTGGTGGCATCAAATTCCGGACTTCAAGTTCTATTACAAAGCTGTCATCATCAAGACAGTATGGTATTGGCACAAAAACAGACACATAGATCAATGGAACAGAATAGAGACCAGAAATAGACCCTCAACTCTATGGTCAACTAATCTTTGACAAAGCAGGAAAGCATGTCCAAAGGAAAAAAGACAGTCTCTTCAACAAATGGTGTTGGGAAAATTGGATAGCCACATGCAGAAGAATGAAACTGGACCATTTCCTTACACCACACACAAAAATAGACTCAAAATGGATGAAAGACCTAAATGTGAAACACTAATCTATCAAAATCCTTGAGGAGAACACAGGCAGCAACCTCTTCGACCTCAGCCACAGCAACTTCTTCCTAGACACATCACCAAAGGCAAGAGAAGCAAGGGCAAATATGAACTATTGGCACTTCATCAAGTTAAAAATCTCTTGCACAGCCAAGGAAACAGTCAACCAAACCAAAAGACAACCGACAGAATGGGAGAAGATATTTGCAAATGACATATCAGATAAAGGGCTAGTATCCAAAATCTATAAAGAACTTATCAAACTCAACACCCAAAGAACAAATGATCCAATCAAGAAATGTGCAGAAGACATGAACAGACATTTTTCCAAAGAAGACATCCAAATGGCCAACAGACACATGAAAAAGTGTCAACAACACTCAGCATCAGAGAAATACAAATCATAACTTCAATGAGATACCACCTCACACCAGTCAGAATGCAAGTCAGGAAATGACAGATGTTGGCAGGGATGGGGAGAAAGTGGAACACTCCTACACTGTTGATGGGAATGCAAGCTGGTACAACCACTCTGGAAAACAGTATGGAGGTTCCTCAAAAAGTTGAAAATAAAGCTACCCTACGACCCAGCAATTGCACTACTGGGTATTTACCCCAAAGATACAACTGTAGTGATTCGAAGGGGTACATGCACCCCAATGTTTATAGCAGCAATGTCCACAATAGCCAAACTATGAAAAGAGCCAAGATGTCCATCAACAGATGAATGGATAAAGAAGAAGTGGTATATATATACAATGGAATATTATGCAGCCATCAATAGAATGAAATCTTGCAATTTGCAATGACGTGGATGGAACTGGAGGGTACTATGCTGAGGAAATAAGTCAATCAGAGAAAGACAAGTATCATATGATCTCACTGATATGAAAAATTCTTAATCTCAGGAAACAAACTGAGGGTTGCTGGAGTGGTGGGGGGTGGGAGGGATGGGGTGGCTGGGTAATAGACATTGGGGAGAGTATGTGCTATGGTGAGTGCTATGAATTTGTACGACTGTTGAATCACAGACCTGTACCTCTGAAACAAATAATACATTATATGTTAAAAAAAAAAAAAAAAGAAGTAGAGGAAGAAGATAGTAGGAAGGGAAAAAATAAGGGGGGCAAATTGGAGTGGGAGACGAATCATGAGAGACTATGGACTCTGAGAAACAAACTGAGGGTTTTAGAGGGGAGGGGGTGGGGGGATTGGTTGGCCCGGTGGTGGGTATTAAAGAGTGCATGTATTCCATGGAGCACTGGGTGTTATATGCAAACAATGAATCATGGAACACTACATCAAAAACTAATGATGTATGGTGACTAAGATAACATAATAAAATAAAATTTAATTAAATTTTTTTCTAGGATATTACCTCTGAAAGTAGCACTAACTCATTTAATTGGCATGTAATAAATATCTTCAATAATTTCCACCCTAGAAGTTTACATAAATAATCCCAATACTGCTTTAGCCTAACAGGTCACAGCTGGTTAACTATCATTAATAATTCCCTGACATGGATTGACAAAATGTTTTAAGCCCAGGAATCAACTCTGATCTATTTTTATCTGATGCTTAGAAGAATGCATTGAAACAATATGCTATGAGAGCTCTTTAAAAAAATAATTAATAACACCCTTAGGTTATTTTAAAAATTAAATTAATATTTGTGAAATGTTCGGAACAAGTAATGTTTAGAACATGGTAAGCATGCACTGTGTGTTCTATCACTGTTATCAGCCGATGAAATTTAGAGGACTTCACCTATCTTTTTAAAATATATTTAATGTCTAGAAAATTATACCTGGGGATGCCTGGGCGGCTCAGTCAATTAAGCATCTGCCTTCAGCTCAGGTCATGATCCCAGGGTCCTGGGATGGATCCCACATTGAGCTGCCCACTCAGTGAGGAGCCTGCTTCTCCCTCTCCCTCTGCAGCTCCCCCTGCTTGTGCTGTCTGTCAAATAAATAAATAAATAAATAAATAAATAAATAAATAAATAAATAAATAAATAAATAAAATATTTTCAAAAAACTATATCCACTTGTTTGATTTAGTAAGTATCTAATTTGGGGTGCTTGGGTGGCTCAGTCATTAAGTATCCAACTCTTGGTTTTGGCTCAGGTCATGATCTCATGGCAGTCGTGGGATTGAGCCCCACAACCTGCCCTCAGCTCAAAGTGAAGTCTGCTTCAGATTCTCTCTCCCTCTCTCTCCCACTCACCCTCTTTTTCTCTCTCAAATTAATAAATACAATAAGAATCTAATTTAACTAGTTTAATTAGTGACTTCTAAACCTATATCTCCAGATTAAAATTATCTTCTGAAATGAATATATACTTCTAAAGTTATAGATGTCTCCACATGTGTATTTCATAAGATCCTAAAGTCATCAAGCCCTCAGTTTAACTCATTTGAATCTCTTTCAATTTCTCTCTCCACTCCTTTAAAGTTGTTCTTTTTATGTCAGAAAATGATGTCACCATCCACGCAGGTATCCAGAATAAAAAGTTTGAGTTATCATCTAGTTCTACCCCTACTAACACCCAGAATAGTCATTCAACTATTTACTGCATACTTTTGGCCTATCCCTTCTACTATCACTTCTTTGATTACTTGAATCAAAGTCTTCATTTTTTTTCTCACAGAGGTATCAGCTGTCTCCAAATATTTTTTACTTCATACTAATCTATCCCATAGTTGATCAGATCTTCAATTGACTCAAGCATTTGAAACATTCCTTCATAACTTACTAGCTTTGAGAACTTGGGAAAAGTATTTGATGTTCCTCTGCTTTAATTTCCTCATCACTAAAATGGAAAAAAAAATAGTAATTAGCTTCCAAGGTGGCTGTGAGAATCAAATGAGTTGATATGTTAGAAGGCATCAAAAACTGAGTGACTGCCACATGGAAAGTGTTATTATTACTGCTCATCCAAAAGGAATTCATTTAAAAGTCGATGGAGTTTCATATAACTCAAAGAACAGATAAGTCTCAGGAAGGACAAATGTCAATTGAAGTGTCTGTCAACAGGAATATATGGACTTTCCTGTTCCAAATTAAAAATCCACCCTGATTGGCCCAGTTTAAATAAAATATCTCCTTTGGGATTGAGCAGCCATTCCTGGGAAGGGGAATTACCAGTGAGAGCCATGGTTGCTAAGAGCTCACTTTGTCATTACCAGAAAATAGCAGTCTTGGCAAACCAGGTAGGCATCCCAAAATCTATAACTAACTTGAAAAATTTGAGTAAAGAAAATTAGGTGCTATTTATTAAAATGTTATAAAAAGGGTATATTTAAATAATGCCTGGTAGAGGCTGCCCAGTGTGAAGGTTCAATTGATTCCATGTCAGTGTGATATTTAAAGTTAAAAAGAAGTGCACCCCCAAAATACCCATAATTATTGAAGATTAGACTTTCTGATATAAAGACATCATTAGAGCCACAATATGTAAAGAGCTTGGAAATTGGTCAATCTCATCCTAACCACACACACACACACACACACACACACACACACACACACACACACACCTGAACAAACAGAATTGATGGTTTTCTAGTACCCATCAGAGAATTGAGGTCACAATGAAAACTACTAACCCAAACTCTGGAAAGACAGGTGAATTCATAGTTACAACCAACACATAATTACTTAAAGAAGAAGTTACTGGTGCCAGAAAGTGATAGGAAAACTTAAATGGTAACTTTTATGAATTAATGGAAGTTGAGAGTGGACTAGCTTCAAGGAAGACTCCTGAGGGACAGATTCTAAGGGATTCTCCAACCTTCAAAGGTTTTACCTCCAGAAATCTCACCAGACAGTCATGGGGAAGAGCCAACTAAAATGCCATCATGGCTCTGACAGAAAGGGGAAAAGGAATCCTCTTGAAAATTTCCTAGAACATTCTCCAGGGAAGACTTTTCATAGTTCCATCAGACTTAGGGGAAAGGCATTGCCCTGACTCTAAGCCCTCTTAAGCTTCCCAGCCTACCTAGGGGGCGGAAGGGAGAATTAAGAAACACTTCTGGAGATCACAGCCCTCAGAAAAACGCCACCAGGAGATTGAATTTTAATTACAGTATTATAGAGTGTTTACCACATACTGACAGGGCTATAGTGTAAAAACAGTGGATTACAGGGGCGCCTGGGTGGCTCAGTCATTAAGCATCTGCCTTCAGCTCAGGTCATGATCCCGGGGTCCTGGGATTGAGCTCCGCATCGGGCTCCCTGCTCCACGGGAAGCCTGCTTCTCCCTCTCCCACTCCCCCTGCTTGTGTTCCTCTCTCGCTGTGTCTCTCTGTGTTAAATAAATAAATAAAATCTTTAAGAAAAAAAAACAGTGGATTACAGATGACAGCACCATAAAATTTATGCTCTATCTCAGGATGAATTCTTAGGGAAAAAAAGACAACAGGGGAGACAAAAACAGGAACATTAAAGAAATTTGAAGATTTTGGCACTTAAAACTATAGCAAACATTAAAAACTGGCAAGCAACTCCTAACCAGATTAACATAAAACCTAACACTAACTACCTATTTATCTCAGTTCCTATTACCCAACAAATCATTTCTGGATTTCCATAAGAAAAAAAATTTCAAGGCATACCTAAAAGGAAAGGAAAAGCAGTCTTAAGAGATAAAGCAGGCATCAGAACCATACTCCGATATGACACAAATTTTGAAATTAACAGAGAATTAAAATAACTATGATAAACATGTTAAGAGCTTTAATGGAAAAGGTAGATGACATGCAATAACATATGGGTAATGTAAGGAAAGACATTGAAACATTAGGAAAAAATTTTTTAAATATATAATTTATTTATTTGAGAGAGAAAAAGAGAGTGCATGAGAGAGAGCACAAGTGGAGGGGAGGAGCAAAGGGAGAAGGAGAAGCAGACAACCTGCTGAGCAGGGATCCCAATTCAGGACTCGATCCCAGGACCCTGGGATCATAACCCCAGCTGAAGGCAGACACTTAACTGACTGAACCATCCAGGTGCTCCGGAAAGAATCTTTTTTTTAAGTGCTACACATCATTGTATACAAATATCACATATTTATCCATTCATCTATCAGTGGGCACTTAGGTTGCCTCTGTATCCTGGCTATTGTCAATAATGCTGCAATAAACATAATGGTGCATATGTCTCTTTGAATTACTGTTTACATTTTCTTTGGGTAAATATCCAGTAGTGGAATTACTGGATCATATGGTACTTCTATTTTTAATTTTATTTTATTTTATTATTTAATTTAATTTAATTTTACTTCCAGTATAGTTACATATAGTGTTATATCAGTATCAGGAGTACAATATAGTGATTCAATAATTCCATACATCACCTGGTGCTCATCACAACAAGTGCACTCCTTAATACTCATCGACCTATTCCACTCATTCCCCCAACCCACCTCCCCCCCCAACAACCATCAGCCTATTCTCTGTAGATAAGAGTCTGCTTCTTGGTTTGTCTCTCTCTCTTTTTCTCCTGTGTTCATTTGTTTTGTTTCTTAAATTCCACATATGAGAGAAATTATGCAGTATTTGTCCTTCTCTGGCTGACATATTTGTTAGCATTATACTCTATAGCTCCATCCATGTTGTTGCAAATGGCAAGATTTCATTCCTCCTTATGGTTGAATAATATTCCATTATATATATATATATGTATGTATCTTCTTTATCTATTCATCAATTAATGGACATGGGCTGCTTCCATAATTTGGCTATTGTAAATAATGCTGTAATAAACATAGGGGTGCATGTATCCCTTTGAATTAGTGTTTTTGTATTTTGGGGGTAAATACCCAGTAGTATGATTACTGGATCATTGGGTAGTTCTGAGGGACTCCCATACTGTTTTCCACAGTGGATACATCAGTTTGAATTCCCACCAAGGGTTTACAAAGGTGTCCCTTTTCTCCACATCGTCTCCAACACCTGTTGTTTCTTGTGTTGTTGATTTTAGCCATTCTGACAGGTGTGAGGTGATAGTGCACTGTAGTTTTGGTTTGCATTTCCCTGATGATGAGTGATGTTGAGCATATTTTCATGTGTCTGTTGGCCATCTCTACATCTTTGGAAATATGTCTATTCATGTTTTCTGCCCATTTTTAAATTGGACTGTTTAGTTTTTTGGTGTTGAGTTGTAGAAGTTCCTTATATATTTTGGATACTAACCATTAATTGAATATGTCATTTGAAAATAATTTCTCCCATTCAGTAGGTTCCCTTTTAGTTTTTGTTGATTGTTTCCTTCAATATACAGAAACTTTTAATTTTGATGTAGTCCCAATAGTTCATTTTTGCTTTTCTTTTTCTTGCCTCAGGGGGCCTAGCTAGAAAAAATTTACCCTGGCCAATGTCAGAGAAGTTAATGCCTGTGCTCTCTTTTAGGATTTTTATTGTTTCAGGTCTCACATTTAGGTCTTTAACATATTTTGAATTTATTTTTTTGTGTATGGTGTAGGAAAGTGGTCCAGTTTCATTCTTTTGCATGTGGCTCTCCAGTTTTCCCAACCTCATTTGTTGAAGAGACTGTCTTTTTCCCACTGGATATTCTTTCCTGCTTTGTTGAAAAATGACCATGTAACTATGGGTTTATTTCTGGGTTTTCTATTCTGTCCCATTGAATTATGTGTTTATTTTTGTGTCACTTCCATACTGTTTTGATTACTACATCTTTTAATATACCTTCAGCTTTGCTTTTCTTTTTCAAAATTGTTTTGGATATTTGGGTTCTTTTACACTTACATATAAATTTTAGGATTTTTTTTGTTCTAGTTCTGTGAAAAATGCTGTCGGTATTTTGATAGGGATTGCATTAAATCTGTAGATTGCTTTAGGTAGTATAGACATTTTAACAATATCTGTTCTTTCAGTCCATAAGCATGGAATATCTTTCCATTTCTTTGTGTCATCTTCAGTTTCTTTCATCAATGTTTTATAGTTTTCAGATTATACGTCTTTCAGCTCTTTGATTAGTTTTATTCCTAGGCATATTATTATTTTTTGTGTGTGTGCAATTGTAAATGGGATTTTTTTCTTAATTTCTAATTCTGCTGCCTCATTATTAGTGTATAGAAATGCAACAGATTTCTGCCCATTGGTTTTGTATCTTGTGAATTTACTGAATTCATTAATCACTTCAAGTAGCTATTTGGTGGAGTCTTTGGGGTTTTCTATATAGTATCATGTCATCTGCAAATAGTGAAAGTTTTACTTCTTCTTTCCCAATTTGGACACCCTTTACTTATTTTTGTTTCTGATTACTGTGGTTAGGACTTCTAGTACTATGCTGAATAAAAGTGTGAGAATGGACATCCTTGTCTTATTTCTGACCTTAGGGGGAAAGTTCTCAGTTTTTCCCCATTGAGGATGATGTTTGCTGTGGGTTTTTCATATATGACCATTATTATGTTGAGGTACGTTTCCTCTGAAACTACTTTATTGAGGGCTTTCAGCATGAATGGATGTTGTACTTATTTTTTTTGAAATTTTTTTATTGTTATGTTAATCACCATACATTACATCATTAGCTTCTAATGTAGTGTTCCATGATTCACTGTTTGTGAAAAACACCCAGTGCTCCATGCAGAACGTGCCCTCTTTAATACCCATCACCAGACTAACCCATCCCCCCACCCACCTCCCCTCTAGAACCCTCAGTTTGTTCCTCAGAGTCCATCGTCTCTCATGGTTCGTCTCCCCCTCCAATGTCCCCCCCTTCATTCTTCCCCTCCTGCTATCTTCTTCTTCTATTATTTTCTTAACATATATTGCATTGTTTCAGAGGTACAGATCTGTGATTCAAAGGTCTTGCAAAATTCACAGCGCTCACCGTAGCACAAACCCTCCCCATTGTCTATCATCCAGCCACCCCATAACTCCCACCCCACGCCCCACTCCAGCAACCCTGTTTGTTTCCTGAGATTAAGAATTACTTATATGAGTGAGGTCATATGATACCTGTCTTTCTCTGATTGACTTATTTTACTCAGCATAACACCCTCCAGTTCCATCCACGCTGTTGCAAATGGCAAGATCTCATTCCTTTTGATGGCTGCATAATATTCCATTGTACATATATACCACACCTTGTTTATCCATTCATCTGTCGATGGACATCTTGGCTCTTTCCACAGTTTGGCTATTGTGGACATTGCTGCTATAAACATCGGGGTGCACGTACCCCTTCAGATCCTTATATTGGTATCTTTGGGGTAAATACCCAGCAATGCAATTGCTGGATCGTATGGTAGCTCTATTTTCAACTTTTTGAGGAACCTCCATACTATTTTCCAGAGTGGTTGCACCAGCTTGCATTCCCACCAACAGTGTAGGAGGGTTCCCCTTTCTCTGCATCCCTACCAACATCTGTCCTTTCCTGACTTGTTAATTTTAGCCATTCTGACTGGTGTGAGGTGGTATCTCATTGAGGTTTGGATTTGGATTTCCCTGATGCCAAGCGATGTTGAGCACTTTTCCATGTGTCTGTGGGCCATTTGGTTGTCTTCTTTGCAAAAATGTCTGTTCATGTCTTCTGCGCATTTCTTGATTGGATCATTTGTTCTTTGGGTGTTGAGTTTCCTAAGTTCTTTATAGATTTTGGATACTGGCCCTTTATCTGATATGTCATTTGCAAATATCTTCTCCCATTCTGTCGGTTGTCTTTTGGTTTGGTTGACTGTTTCCTTGGCTGTGCAAAAGCTTTCTATCTTGATGAAGTCCCAATAGTTCATTTTAGCCCTTGCTTCCCTTGCTTTGGCAATGTTTCTAGGAAGAAGTTGCTGTGGCTGAGGTCGAAGACGTTGCTGCCTGTGTTCTCCTTTAGGATTTTGATGGACTCCTGTCTCACATTGAGGTCTTTCAACCATTTGGAGACTATTTTTGTATGTGGTGTAAGGAAATGGTCCAGTTTCATTCTTCTGCATGTGGCTGTCCAATTTCCCAACACCATTTGTTGAAGAGACTGTCTTTTTCACTTGGACATGCTTTCCTGCTTTGTCGAAGATTATTTGACCATAGAGTTGAGGGTCCATTTCTCGGCTCTCTATTCTGTTCCATTGATCTATGTGTCTGTTTTTGTGCCAGTGCCGTACTGTCTTGATGATGACAGCTTTGTAATAGAGCTTGAAGTCCAGAATTGTGATGCTGCCAGCTTTGCTTTTCTTTTTCAACATTCCTCTGGCTATTCAGGGTCTTTTCTGGTTCCATAGAAATTTTAGGAGGAATTGTTCCATTTCTTTGAAAAAAGTGGATGATATGTTGATAGGGATTGCATTGAATGTGTATATTGCTCTAAGTACCATTGACAGCTTCACAATATTTGTTCTTCTTATCCATGAGCATGGAAGTTCTTTCCATTTCTTTGTGTCTTCCTCAATTTCTTTCATGAGTATTTTATAGTTTTCAGAGTACAGATTCTTTGCCTCTTGGGTTAGATTTATTCCTAGGAATCCTATTGTTTTGGGTGCAATTGTAAATGGGATCGACTCCTTAATTTTTCATTCTTCTGTCTTGTTGCGGGTGTATAGGAATGCCACTGATTTCTGTGCATTGATTTTATATGCTGCCACTTTACTGAATTCCTGTATGAGTTTTAGCAGTTTTGGGGTGGAGTCTTTTGGGTTTTCCACTTAAAGTATATCATCTGCAAAGACTGAAAGTTTGACTTCTGTTTTGCCAATTTGGATGCCTTTTATTTTTTTTTGTTGTTGTTGTTGTCTGATTGCTGTGGCTGGAACTTCTAATACTATGTTGAATAGCAGTGGTGATAGTAGACATCCCTGCCGCGTTCCTGACCTTAGGGGGAAAGCTCTCAGTTTTTCCCCATTGAGAATGATATTCACTGTGGGTTTTTCATAGATGGCTTTTATGATCTTGAGGTATGCACCCCATCCCTATACTCTGAAGAGTTTTAATCAAGAAAGGATGCTGTACTTTTTCAAATGCTTTTTCTGCATCTATTGAGAGGATCATATGGTTCTTGTTCCTTCTTTTGTTAATGTATTGTATCACGTTGAATGATTTGCAGATGTTGAGCCAACCTTGCAGCCCAGGGATAAACCCCACTTGGGCGTGATGAATAATCCTTTTAATGTACTGTTGGATCCTATTGCCTACTATTTTGGTGAGAATATTTGCATCCATGTTCATCAAGGATATTGGTCTGTAATTCTCTTTTTTGATGGGGTCTTTGTCTGGGTTGGGGATCAAGGTAATGGTGGCCTCATAAAAGGAGTTTGTAAGTTTTCCTTCCAATTTTATTTTTTGGAACAGTTTCAGAAGAATAGGTATTAATTCTTCTTGAAATGTTCGGTAGAATTCCCCTGGGAAGCCAACTGGCCCTGGGCTTTTGTTTTTTGGGAGATTTTTGATGACTGCTTCAATTTCCTTGGTGGTTATAGGTCTGTTCAGGTTTTCTATTTCTTCCTGGTTCAGTTTTGGTAGTTTTTCCATCTCTAGGAATGCATCCATTTCTTCCAGATTATCTAATTTGCTGGCATAGAGTTGCTCATAGTATGTTCTTATAATTGTTTGTATTTCTTTGGTGTTTGTTATGATCTCTCCTCTTTCATTCATGATTTTGTTGATTTGGGTCATTTCTCTTTTCTTTTTCATAAGTCTGGCCAGGGGTTTATCAATCTTGTTAATTCTTTCAAAGAACCAGCTCCTAGTTTCATTGATCTGTTCTACTGTTCTTTTGGTTTCTATTTCATTGATTTCTGCTCTGATCTTTGTTATTTCTCTTCTCCTGCTGGGTTTAGACTTTATTTGCTGTTCTTTCTCCAGCTCCTTTAGGTGTAGGGTTATGTTGTGTATTTGAGACAATTCTTGTTTCCTGAGAAAGTCTTGTATTGCTATATACATTCCTCTTAGGACTGCCTTTGCTGCATCCCAAAGATTTTGAACAGTTGCGTTTTCATTTTCATTTGTTTCCATGAATGTTCTTAATTCTCTAATTTCCTGGTTGACCCATTCATTCTTTAGTAGGATGCTCTTGAGCCTCCATGTATTTGAGTTCTTTCCGACTTTCCTCTTGTGCCTGAGTTCTAGTTTCAAAGCATTGTGGTCGGAAAATAGGCAGGGAATGATCCCAATCTTTTGGTATCAGTTGAGACCTGATTTATGACCTAGAATGTGATCGATTCTGGAGAATGTTCCATGGGCACTAGAGAAAAATGTATATTCAGTTGCTTTGGGATGGTATGTTCTGAATATGTCTGTGAAGTCCATTTGGTCCAGTATGTCATTTAAAGTCTTTATTTCCTTGTTGATCTTTTGCTTACAGAATCTGTTCATTTCAGTGAGGGGGGTGTTAAAGACCCCCACTGTTATTGTATTGTTGTCAATGTGCTTCTTTACTTTTGTTATTAATTGGCTTATATAAGTGGCTGCTCCCATGTTAGGGGCATAGATATTTACAATTGTTAGATCTTCTTGTTGAATAGACCCTTTAAGTAGGATATAGTGTCCTTCCTCATCTCTTATTACAGTCTTTGGTTTAAATTCTAATTTGTCTGATATAAGGATTGCCACCCCAGCTTTCTTTTGTTGTCCACTAGCATGGGAAATGGTTTTCCACCCCCTCAGTTTCAATCTGGGGGTTTATTTGGGTCTAAAATGAGTCTCTTGCAGACAGCATATCAATGGGTCTTGTTTTTTTATCCAATCTGAGAGTTTGTGTCTTTTGATTGGGGCATTTAGCCCATTTACATTCAGGGTAACTATTGAAAGATATGAATTTAGTGCCATTGTATTGCCTGTAAGGTGACTGTAACTGTATATTGTTTATGTTCCTTTCTGGTCTATGTTGCTTTTAGGCTGTCTCTTTGCTTAGAGGACCCCTTTCAATATTTCTTGTAGGGCTGGTTTCGTGTTTGCAAGTTCCTTTAGTTTTTGTTTGTCCTGGAAGCTTTTTATCTCCCCTTGTATTTTCAATGACAGCCTAGCTGGATATAGTATTCTTGGCTGCGTTTTTTTCTCATTTAGTGCTCTGAATATATCATGCCAGTCCTTTCTGACCTGCCAGGTCTCTGTGGATAGGTCTGTTGCCAATCTAATGTTTCTATGATTTTAGGTTACAGATCTCTTCTCCCAGGCTGCTCTCAAGATTTTCTCTTTGTCTCTGAGAGTTGTGAGTTTTACTATTAGATGTCAGGGTGTTGACCTATTTTTATTGATTTTGAGAGGGGTTCTCTGTGCTTCCTGGATTTTGATGCCTGTTTCCTTCCCCAAATTAAGGAAGTTTCTGCTATAATTTGCTCCAATATACTTTCTGCCCCTCTCTCTCTTCTTCTTCTGGGATCCCAATTATTCTAATGCTGTTTTGTCTTATGGTATCTCTTATCTCTCGAATTCTGCCCTCGTGATCCAGTAGTTGTTTCTCTCTCTTTTTCTCAGCTTCTTTATTTTCCATCATTTGGTCTTCTATATCACTGATTTTCTCTTCTGTCTCATTTATCGTAGCAGTTAGTGCTCCCATTTTTTATTGCACCTCATTAATAGCTTTTTTGATTTCGACTCAGTTAGATTTTAGTTCTTTTATTTCTCCAGAAAGGGTTTCTCTAATAACTTTCATGCTTTTTTCAAGCCCAGCTAGTATCTTTAAAGTGATGATTCTCAACTCTAGATCTGACATCATACTAATGTCTGTATTGAGTAGGTCCCTGGCAGTCGGTGCTACCTCTTGTTCTTTTTGTTGAGGTGATTTTTTCCATCTTGTCATTTTGTCCAGAGGAGAATAGATGAATGAGAGAACAAAATGCTAACAGGGTAACAACATCCCCAGAAAATATACTCTAAACAAATCAGAGAAGACCTGAAGCCAGGGGAGAAGAAAGGGAAAGAAAGAAAAAAGAAAAAGAAAAAGATAAAAACAAACAAAAACAGAACAAAAGAAAAAAAACAGAATATGATCAATATGATCAGGCTGGTGCATAGATCAGTGCCACACACTAGATTTTGGTTGTGTTTTGGTTTGTTAGAAGAAAGTGCCTCCCAAAATTTTAAAGAAAGAAAAACATATATGTACAAAAATAAGGGTTGATATGATGAAGGCATAGAATATGACTGTAGGATGAAAATTATTAAAAATTTTATAAAAGGAATTGATAAGAAGTTATTTGAGAAAAGAAAGAAGAGGATTTCAAAATAAAAAGGGAGAGAATGTGATCAGGCAGGAGACTAGAACAAAACCATACACTAGAGATTTAGGGCATATTTGATCTGTTAGGAGAAAGTATCTCAAAATTTTAAAGAGAGAACAACATATATATATATATGCCAAAGATAAGGGTAACTACTATGAAGGGATAGAATACGACTCTAAAAATGAAAAATAAAAATGTTTTTTTAAAAAAGGGTTTGATAAGATGTTGGTTGAAAAAGGAAAAAAAAAATTTTTTTTTAAAGTTAAAAAAAATAACTTTGAAAGATTAAAGAATCTTGGTAAAAAAGTCATGGATTCTATGTGCATTATTCCCCTAGTGCTGGAGTCTGCCGTTCTCATTGATCGGTAAACTTGGTCTTGGCTGGCTGTTCTTTCTGATCTTCTGGGGGAGGGGCCTGTTGCCGTGGTTCCCAAATGTCTTTGCCGGAAGCGGAATTGCCCCACCCTTTCCTGATCGGGCTAAGTAATCTACTTGGGTTTGCTCTCAGGAGCTTTTGTTCCCTGCAAGCTCTCCGCACAGTTTTGGAGGATGAGAGTGAAAATGGCAGCCTCCCAATCTCCACCCCAGAGGAGCTGATAACTCGGGGCCCGCTCCTCAGTGAGCCCCCAGAGAAAAGCTGTCAGTCACTCCCGTCTCCCCAGTCTTTGGCCGCACTCCATGCTCACCTGGCCTGTGACTGAGCATTTCCATCTCTGGCACCCAACTGGGTGTGGAGTATCCAAATCCAGCAGATCCCTGTGGCGCACTCATGCACTACTCCTCCCAGGGGAGGAAGGGGAGTCTCCCCAGATCTGCCACTTGTTGGGTCCCTGCTGGAAGAAAAGTGGCCCGACTGTGCTGCAGATCATAGTTTATGGCCACCCCGAGCTGAGATCCCAGGCCTTGGCTCCGTCTCTGCAGCCAGCTTCCCCGCTCCGATACCTGGGATTTCTGCTGCACTCAGGCACCCCCAGTCTTTCTGTGACCCCAAGGGTCCAGAGACCAACCTGTCCCACGAGGGTCCCACCCCCCACTTAGCCACTGGAGCAACGTCCTTCAGAGGAACAGACTTCTAAAAGTTCCCATTTTGTGCTCTGCAGCTCTATCACTTGCCAGAAGCAGCCGACGAAGGCCCCTTCCCCCGCCGTCTATCCTCCTGAATATCACCTCAGATTCACTTCTCCGCACGTCCTACCTTCCAGAAAGTGGTCACTTTTCTGTTCAGAGAGTTGTTGCTATTCATTTCTTCAATCTCCTGTTGAGTTCATAGGTGTTCAGAATGGTTTGATCCCTATTCAGCAGAATTCCTGAGACCAGATGAAATCCAGGTCTCCTACTCCTCTGCCATCTTGCTCCAATGTTGTGCTTTAGCAAATACTTTTTCTGTGTCTATTGAAATGATCATATGTTTTGTATCCTTTTCCCTACTGATGTGATGTATCACATTGATTTATTTTCAAATATTGAGCTACCCTACAATCCAGGAATAAATCCCATTTGATTGTGGTGAATTTTTTTTAAATGTATTGTTGGATTTGGCTTGCTAGTATTTTGTTGAGGATTTTTGCATCTATATTCATCAGAAATTTTGGCCTGTAGTTCTCTCTTTTTGTGATGTCTTTATCTGGTTTTGGTATCAGCATAATGCTGGTCTTATAGAATGAATTTGGAAGATTTCCTTCCTCTTACATATTGTGGAATAGTTTGACAATAATAAGTATTAACTCTTTTTGAAATATTAAGTAGAACTCTCCTATGAAGCCAGCTGGTCCTGGACGTTTGTTTGTTGGAAGTATTTAGATTAATGGTTCAATCTCTTTGCTGGTAATTGGTCTGTTCAAATTTTCTATTTCTTCCTGCTTCAGTGTTGGTAAGTTATATGTTTCTAGGAATTCATCCATTTCTTCTAGGTTGTCTATTTTGTTGGCATGTTGTTTTCCTTATATTCTCTTATAGTTGTAATTCTGTGTTGTTAGTTGTTATTTCTCCTTCTTCATTTGTTATTTTGTTTGTTTTAGTCCCACCCCCTTTTTTAATGAGTCTGGCTGAGGTTTATCAATTTTCTTGATCTTTTAAAACAACAAGCTCCTGGTTTCATTGATGTGTTTTATTGTTTTTGTAGTTTGTATATAATTTATTTCTGCTCTAATCTTTATTATTTCCTACCTTCTACTGGGTTTGGGTTTTGTTTGTTGTTCTCTTTCTAGCACCTTTAAGTGTAAGGTTATGTTGCTTATTTGAGATTTTTCTTGCGCTTGACGTAGGCCTATACTACTATAAACTTCACTCAGAATTGCTTTTGCTGCCTCCCAAAGGATTTGGACGGTTGTGTTCATTTTCCTTTATTTCCATTTACTTTTTGATTTCTTCTTGATTTCCTAGTTGATCCATTCATTGTTTAGTAGCATGTTGTTTAACCTCCATGTATTTCTGGTCTTTCCAGATTTTTTTTTCTTGTGGTTTACTTCTAGTTTGATACCATTGTGTTCAGAAAAGATGCTTGGTATAACTTCAATATTTTTTTAATTTTTTGAGGCTAGTTTTGTGGCCAAATATGTGATCTGTTCTGGAGAATGTTCCATGTGCATTTGAAAGAATGTGTATTCTGCTATTTTAGGGTGGAATAATCTGAAAATATGTTTTAAGTCCATGTGGTCCTTCAAAGCCACTCTTTCCTTATTCATTTTCTGTTTAGATGATCTGTCCATTGATGTAAGTGAGGTATCAAAGTCCCCTGCTATTATTGTATTACTATTGATTAATTCCTTTAGGTTTGTTATTAACAGTTTTATGTACTTGGGTGCTCCCATGTTGGGTGCATATTTATAATTGTTAGACCTGCTTGTTGGATTGTCCTTTTTATGATATTAGTGCTCTTCTTTGTCTCCTGTTACAGACTTTGTTTTAAAGTCTATTTTGTCTAATATAAATATTGGTACTCTCGCTTTCTTTTGAATTCATTTGCATTATAAATTTTTCTCCATCCCTTTACTTTCAATCTACATGTGTCTTTAACATATAGATAGGTCTTGTTTTTTAATCAATCCATTCTGTCACCCTATGTATTTTGATTAGAGCACTTAGTCCATTTCCATTCAAAATAATGATAAATATGTATTTATTGACATTTAGTTACTTCTTTTGTGGTTGTTTTGTTTTGTTTTGTTTTGTTTCTGATCATTTCTAATCTTCTCTGTTTCATGGTTTGCTTGTTTTCTTTAGTGATATACTTGGGTTTCTTACTCTTTTACTTATCTATTACTGTTGTTTTTGTGTGTGTGTGAAGGGGGAAAATATGTTAATATTTGATTGTTTACATTTTTTTCTTTTTTTATTATGTTATATTAATCACCATACATTAATTCATTAGTTCTTGATGTAGTGTTCCATGATTCATTGTTTGCGTATAACACCCAGTGCTCCATCATGCAGTATGTGCAGCCTAGGGATAAATCCCACTTGGTTGTGGTGAATAATCCTTTTAATGTACTGTTGGATCCTATTGGCTAGTATTTTGGTGAGGATTTTTTTCATCCATGTTCATCACAGATATTGGTCTGTAATTCTCCTTTTTGATGGGGTCTTTGTCTGGTTTGGGGATCAAGGTAATGGTGGCCTCATAAAACGAGTTTGTAAGTTTTCATCTCATTTCTATTTTTTGAAACAGCTTCAGAAGAAGAGCTTCTTCTTTAAATATTTGGTAGAATTCCCCTGGAAAGCCATCCAGCCCTGGACTCTTGTTTGTTGGGAGATTCTTGATTATGGCTTCAATTTCCTTGCTGGTGATGAGTCTGTTTGGTTTTCCTATTTCTTCCTGTTTCAGTTTTGGTAGTTTATGAGTTTCCAGGAATGCATCCATTTCTTCCAGATTGCCTAATTTGTTGGCATATCGTTGCTCATAATATTTTCTGAAAATTGTTTGTGGGTGGAGGAGTAGGAGACCTAAATTTCATCTGGTCCAAGGAATTCAGCTAGATAGGGATCAAACCATTCTGAACACCTACAAACTCAACAGGAGATCAAAGAAAAGAATAGCAGCAACTCTATGAACATAAAAGCAACCACTTTCTGAAAGGTAAGATGTGTGGAGAAGTGAATCTGTGGTGTTATTTGGGAAGATAGACAGCGGGGGAGGGGGCTTCCGTCAGCCATACTGGCAAGTGATAGAGCAACAGAGCACAAAATCAGAAATTTTAGAAGTCGGCTCTGCTGAAGGACATCGCTCCAGTGGCTAAGCAGGGCATGGAACACTTGCTGGAACAGTGTGGTTTGCGGACCCTCAGGGTCATAGAAAGACCAGGGGTGCCTGAATGCAGCAGAGTTCCCAGGTATTGAAGTGGGGAAGCCAGCTGCAGAGACAGAGCTGAGGAGTGGGCTCTCAGTTCGGGGTTGCCATAAACCGTGATCCACGGCACAGTCGGGCCACTACTCTTTGAGGAGGGACCCAACAAGCGGCAGATCAGGGGAGCCTCCCCAGCCTCCCCTGGGAGGAGTGGCGCAGGAGCACACCACAGGGATCTGCTGGGTTTTGAGGCTCCAAACGGGATCGTGTGCCAGAGATACAAATGCTCAGTCACAGGCCAGGTGAGCACGGAGTGAGCCTGGAGACTGGGGGAACAGGAGTGATTGACTGCTTTTCTCTGGGGGCTCACTGAGGAGTGGGGCCCCAAGTTCTTGGCTCCTCCGGGGTGGAGATTGGGCTGCTGCCATTTTCACTCTCATCCTCCAAAGCTGAATGGAAAGCTTGCAGGGAACAAAAGCTACCAGAGAGCAAACCTGAGCAGATTAGTTAGCCCGGACCGGGCAAGGATGGGGCAATTCCACCTCTGGCAAAGATCATGGCAACAGGCCCCTGCCCCAAGAGGATAATCAAGAACAGCTAGCCAAGACCAACTTTACCAATCAATGAGAACAGCAGAACTCCAGTGCTACTGGAATACTGCACATAGAATTCATGGCTTTTTCCCATGATTCTTTAGTCTTTCAAAGATAATTTTTTTTAACTTTTTTTTTTTTGAATTTTTCTTTTTCCCTTTTTCAACCAAAATCTTATCAATCCTTTTTTAAAAAATCTTTTTTATTTTTCATTTTTAGAGTCATATTCTTTTCCTTCATAGTAGTTATCCTTATTTTTGGTATATATATATATAAGTTGTTCTCTCTTTAAAATTTTGGGATACAGTTTCTTCTAACAGACCAAAATATAGCCTAAAACTCTACTGTATGGCTTTGTTCTAGTCTCCTGCCTGATCACATTTTCTCCCTTTTTTAAAAAAACCTCTTCTTTCTTTTTTCAACCAAATTATCAATTCCTTTTATAAAATCTTTAATAATTTTCATGTTTACAGTCATTTTCCATCCCTTCATCATACTTACCTTATTTTTGTACATATATAAGTTTTTCTTTCTTTAAAATTTTGGGAGGCACTTTCTTCAAACAGACCAAAATACACCCCAAATCAAGTCAGTGGCACTGATCTATGAACCAGCCTGATTATATTTGATCATATTCTGGTTTTTTTTTTAAAGATTTTATTTATTTATTTGACAGAGAGAGACACAGTGAGAGAGGGAACACAAGCAGGGGGAGTGGGAGAGGGAGAAGCAGACTCCCCACTGAGCAGGGAGCCTGATGCAGGGCTCGATCCCAGGATCCTGGGACCATGACCTCAGCCGAAGGCAGACGCTTAACGACTGAGCCACCTAGGCACCCCTATTCTGTTTTTTTAAATCTTTTTCTTTTTCCTTTTTTTTTCTTTTTCCTTACTTTCCTTTTCTCCATGGTTTCAGGTCTCTTCTGTTTTTTTTTTTTATTATTATGTTATGTTAATCACCATACATCACCTCACTACTTTTGATGTACTGTTCTATGATTCATTATTTGCATATAAGACCCAGTGCTCCGTGCAGAACATGCACTCCTTAATACCCATCACGAGGCTAACTTATCCCCCCAGCCACCTCCCCTCTAGAACCCTCAGTTTGTTTTTCAGAGATCATAGTCTCTCTGGTTCATCTCCCTCTCCGATTTCCCCCACTTCATTCTTCCCCTACTTCTATCTTCTTCCTTTTTTTTTTTTAACATATAATGTATTACTTGTTTCAGAGGTACAGATCTGTGATTCAACACTCTTACACAATTCACAGCGCTCACCATAGCACATACCCTCCCCAGTGTCTATCACCCAGCCACCCCATCCCTCCCATCCCCCACCACTCCAGCAAAACTCACTTTGTTTCATGAGATTAAGAATTCCTCCTATCAGTGAGGTCATATGATACATGTCTTCCACTGATTAACTTATTTCGCTCAGCATAATACTTTCCACTTCCATGCATGTCGTTGCAAATGGCAAGATTTCATTTCTTTTGATGGTTGCATAATATTCCATTGTATATATATACCACTTCTTCTTTATCCATTCATCTGTCGATGGACATCTTGGTTCTTTCCATAGTTTGGCTATTATGGACATTGCTGCTATAAACATCAGGGTGAATGTACCCCTTCGGATCCCTACATTTGTATCTTTGGGGTAAATACCCAGTAGTACAATTGCCGGGTTTTATGATGCCTCTATTTTCAACTTTTTGAGGAGCCTCCATACTGTTTTCCAGAGTGGCTGCACCAGCTTGCATTCCCACCAACAGTGTAGGAGGGTTCCCCTTTCTCTGCATCCCCACCAACATCTGTCCTTTCCTGACTTGTTAATTTTAGCCATTCTGACTGGTGTGAGGTGGTATCTCATTGAGGTTTGGATTTGGATTTCCCTGATGCTGAGCAATGTTGAGCACTTTTTCATGTGTCTGTTGGCCATTTGGATGTCTTCTTTGCAAAAATGTCTGTTCATGTCTTCTGCCCATTTCTTGATTGGATCATTTGTTCTTTGGGTGTTGAGTTTCCTAAGTTCTTTATAGATTTTGGACACTAGCCCTTTATCTGATATGTCATTTGCAAATATCTTCTCCCATTCTGTCGGTTGTCTTTTGGTTTGGTTGACTGTTTCCTTGGCTGTGCAAAAGATTTCTATCTTGATGAAGTCCCAATAGTTCACTTGTGCCCTTGCTTCCCTTGCCTTTGGCGATGTTTCTAGGAAGAAGTTGCTGCAGCTGAGGTCGAAGAGGTTGCTGCCTGTGTTCTCCTTTAGGATTTTGATGGACTCCCGCCTCACATTGAGGTCTTTCAACCATTTGGAGTCTATTTTTGTGTGTGGTGTAAGGAAATGGTCCAGTTTCATTCTTCTGCATGTGGCTGTCCAATTTTCCCAACACCATTAGTTGAAGAGACTGTCTATTTTCCATTGGGCATTCTTTCCTGCTTTGTCAAAGATTAGTTGACCATAGAGTTGAGGGTCCATTTCTGGGCTCTCTATTTTGTTCCATTGATCTATGTGTCTGTTTTTGTGCCAATACCATACTGTCTTGATGATGACAGCTTTGTAATAGAGCTTGAAGTCCAAAATTGTGATGCCATCAACTTTGCTTTTCTTTTTCAACACCCCTCTGGCTATTAAGGGTCTTTTCTGGTTCCATAGAAATTTTAGGACGATTTGTTCCATTTCTTTGAAAAAAGTGGATGGTATTTTGATAGGGATTGCATTGAATGTGTAGATTGCTCTAGGTAGCATTGACATCTTCACAGTATTTGTTCTTCCAATCCATGAGCATGGAAGTTTTTTCCATTTCTTTGTGTCTTCCTCAATTTCTTTCATGAGTTTTTTATAGTTTTCAGAGTACAGATCCTTTGCCTCTTGGGTTAGATTTATTCCTAGGAATCCTATTGTTTTGGGTGCAATTGTAAACGGGATCAACTCCTTAATTTGTCTTTCTTCTGTCTTGTTGTTAGTGTATAGGAATGCCACTGATTTCTATGCATCGATTTTATATGCTGCCACTTTACTGAATTCCTGTATGAGTTCTAGCAGTATTGGGGTGGAGTCTTTTGGGTTTTCCACATAAAGTATCATATCATCTGCAAACAGTGAGAATTTGACTTCTTCTTTGCTGATTCGGATGCATTTTATTTCTTTTTGTTGTCTGATTGCTGTGGCTGGGACTTCTAATACTATGTTGAATAGCAGTGGTGATAGTGGACATCCCTGCCCTGCTCCTGACCTTAGGAGGAAAGCTCTCAGGTTTTCCCCATTGACGATGATATTCACTGTGGGTTTTCCATAGATGGCTTTTATGATATTGAGGTATGTACCCTCTATCCCTATACTCTGAAGAGTTTTGATCAAGAAAGGATGCTGTATTCCAAAAAAAAAAATTCAAATGCTTTTTCTGCATCTATTGAGAGGATCATATGCTTCTTGTTCTTTCTTTTATTAATGTATTGTATCACATTGATTGATTTGTGGATGTTAAACCAGCCTTTCAGCCCAGGGATAGATCCCACTTGGTCATGGTGAATAATCCTTTTAATGTACTCTTGGATCCTATTGGCTATTTACAATTGCACCCAAAACAATAGGATTCCTAGGAATAAATCTAACCCAAGAGGCAAAGGATCTGTACTCTGAAAACTATAAAAAACTCATGAAAGAAATTGAGGAAGACACAAAGAAATGGAAAAAACTTCCATGCTCATGGATTGGAAGAACAAATACTGTGAAGATGTCAATGCTACCTAGAGCAATCTACACATTCAATGCAATCCCTATCAAAATACCATCCACTTTTTTCAAAGAAATGGAACAAATCGTCCTAAAATTTCTATGGAACCAGAAAAGACCCTTAATAGCCAGAGGGGTGTTGAAAAAGAAAAGCAAAGTTGATGGCATCACAATTTTGGACTTCAAGCTCTATTACAAAGCTGTCATCATCAAGACAGTATGGTATTGGCACAAAAACAGACACATAGATCAATGGAACAAAATAGAGAGCCCAGAAATGGACCCTCAACTCTATGGTCAACTAATCTTTGACAAAGCAGGAAAGAATGCCCAATGGAAAATAGACAGTCTCTTCAACTAATGGTGTTGGGAAAATTGGACAGCCACATGCAGAAGAATGAAACTGGACCATTTCCTTACACCACACACAAAAATAGACTCCAAATGGTTGAAAGACCTCAATGTGAGGCGGGAGTCCATCAAAATCCTAAAGGAGAACACAGGCAGCAACCTCTTCGACCTCAGCTGCAGCAACTTCTTCCTAGAAACATCGCCAAAGGCAAGGGAAGCAAGGGCACAAGTGAACTATTGGGACTTCATCAAGATAGAAATCTTTTGCACAGCCAAGGAAACAGTCAACCAAACCAAAAGACAACCGACAGAATGGGAGAAGATATTTGCAAATGACATATCAGATAAAGGGCTAGTGTCCAAAATCTATAAAGAACTTAGGAAACTCAACACCCAAAGAACAAATGATCCAATCAAGAAATGGGCAGAAGACATGAACAGACATTTTTGCAAAGAAGACATCCAAATGGCCAACAGACACATGAAAAAGTGCTCAACATTGCTCAGCATCAGGGAAATCCAAATCCAAACCTCAATGAGATACCACCTCACACCAGTCAGAATGGCTAAAATTAACAAGTCAGGAAAGGACAGATGTTGGTGGGGATGCAGAGAAAGGGGAACCCTCCTACACTGTTGGTGGGAATGCAAGCTGGTGCAGCCACTCTGGAAAACAGTATGGAGGCTCCTCAAAAAGTTGAAAATAGAGGCACCATAAGACCCAGCAATTGCACTACTGGGTATTTACCCCAAAGATACAAATGTAGGGATCCGAAGGGGTACGTGCACCCCGATGTTTATAGCAGCAATGTCCACAATAGCCAAACTTTGGAAAGAGCCAAGATGTCCATCAAAAGATGAATGGATAAAGAAGGTGTGATATATATATATATATCATATATATATATATCACATATATATATGATATATATATCATATATATATGTGATGGATTTTTATGCAGCCATCAAAAGGAATGAAATCTTTCCATTTGCAATGACATGGATGGAACTGGAGGGTATATGCTGAGTGAAATAAGTCAATCAGAGAAAGACATCTACCATACGACCTCACTGATAAGAGTAATTCTTAATCTCAGGAAACAAACTGAGGGTTGCTGGAGTGGTGGGCGGTGGGAGGGATGGTGTGCCTGGGTGATAGACATTGGGGAGGGTATGTGCTATGGTGAGCACTGTGAATTGTGTAAGACTATTGAATCACAGACCTGTACCTCTGAAACAAATGATACAGTATATGTTAAAAAAAAAGAAGAAGATAGCAGGAAGGGAAAAATGAAGAGGGGGGACATCGGAGGGGGAGATGAACCATGAGAGACTCTGGACTCTGAGAAACAAATTGAGGGTTCTAGAGGGGAGGGGTGTGGGGGGATGCATTAGCCTGGTGATATTAAAGGGGGCACATACTAAATGGAGCACTGAGTGTTATATGCACACCATGAATCATGGAACACTACATCAAAAACTAATGATGTAATATATTTTGATTAACGTAACATAATTTAAAAAAGTAAAAAAATTAAAAAAATTGTTTTTATTTCCTTGGTGTTGGTCGTGATCTCTCTTCTTTCTTTTATTATTTTAATTTGATTCCTTCCTCTTTTCTTTGTGAACAAGCCCAGTAGGGGTTTATTAATCTTATTAATTCTTTCAAATAACCAGCTTCTAGTTTCATTGGTCTATTCTACTGTTCTTTTGGTTTCTATTTCATTGATTTCTTCTCTAATATTTATTATTTCTCTGCTCCTGCTTGGTTTAGGCTTTATTTGTTGTTTTTTCTTCACCTCCTTAGGTTAGGTTTAACTTGTGTATTTGAGACTTTTCTAATTTTTTGAGAGAGGCTTGTTTTGCTATGTACTTCCCTCTTAGGTCCCCCTTTGCTGTATCCCAAAGGTTTTGAACAGTTGTTTTCACTTTCAATTGTTTCCATGATTTCTTTAAATGTTTCTTTATTTCTTGATTAACCCATTTATTCTTTTTTTCTCAAATTCAATTAGCCAACATATAGTGCATCATTAGTTTCAGACGTAATGTTCAGTAATTTATCACTTGTATATAACACCTAGTGCTCATCACATCATGTGCCCTTCTTAATGCCCATCAACCAATTACCCCATCCCCCCACCCACCTCCATTCCATTCATTCTTTAATGGGATGCTCTTTAACCTCCAAGTTTCTTTTTCTCATTCCAAATTTCCTCTTGTGATTGAGTTCCAATTTCAAAGCATTGTGGTCTCAATTTATCCAGGGAATAATTCCAATGTCTTGGTACTGGTTGTGACACAGTATGTGATCTATTCTGGAGAATGTGCCATGTCCACTTGAACAGAATATGTATTCTGTTGCTTAAGGATGGAATGCTCTGTATCTGTGTATATTTGTATCTGTGAAGTCTATCTGGTTCAGTGTGTCATTCAAAGCACTTCTTTCCTTGTTGATCTTCTGCTTAGATGATCTCTCCATTGTTGTGACTGTGGTGTTGAAGTCCACTACTATTATTGTATTATTGTCAATGTGCTTCTTTACTTGGGTTATAATTGGTTTATATAATTGGTTGCTCCCAAGTTAGGAGCATAAATATTTATAATTGTTATATCTTCTTGATGGTTAGACTATTAAGTGTCCTTCTTCATCCCTTACTGCAGTCTTTGGTTTAAAATCTAATTTGTCAGAGAGGTGGAAAAGATGGTGGAAGAGTAGGGGACCCTATTCCAACTGGTCCCCAGAATTGAGCTGGATATCTACCAGACCACTCTGAACACCCATGAAATCAGCCTGAGATGTAAGAAGATAGATCTGGATCTTTACAAACAGAATATTGCAGGCAGTTAGTTTTGAGGTATGAATCAGGGAGCCATGATTCTGCAGGCAGATATTGGATGATAAACAGAAGGGGGAGGGAGCTGTGGCGATCCTACACCACTGGTGACCAATAGCCTCCTGCGCTGGGGACAGGGCACAGACTTGCAGACCAGTAGCAACAGGGAAAGAACTTTAGGGCAGCCCCCTAGACTGAAACCTGGAGTGGCGG
This sequence comes from Neomonachus schauinslandi, assembly GCF_002201575.2. Lineage (NCBI taxonomy): Eukaryota > Metazoa > Chordata > Mammalia > Carnivora > Phocidae > Neomonachus > Neomonachus schauinslandi. The sequence goes on along the minus strand of NC_058407.1, from coordinate 104,126,632 downwards.
GGCTGCACCAGCGAACTGGCAGTGGCTGGTGGTTTTAGAAGCACAAAGGGCAGAGACGTGCCCCAACCTGGAGGCGAAGACTGGGAGCCCAGCTGAGGGGTGCACAACCCAGGATGCTGCAGTTTATAGCAGCACAGACAGAAAAGGAGATAGTGTGGCCTGGAGAGCTCACTGAAGAACAGATTGCGATCTCTGCTCTGAGGCAGAGAGTTGGAAATGATCTCTTCTGCTCTGACTCTCAGAAGAGATGTGGAAAGCGCCAGGGAAAGCCATCAGAGAACAAAAGCCCCAAAAAACCGGTTTTAACTGAGCCCATCCCATGCCATAGGAGGCAGGGCAACTCTGCCCAAACAGGGTTGCCTGAGTAACAGCGTGGTAGACCCCTCCCCCACAAGACAGGCTGGGAGAACAAGAGGCCAACAACCCTAAAGTCCCTATAAAACAAGTGCACATGGCTTGGGTTGTGCTCAATAATTTGGACTCTGTACATTCCCTCAACCACCCCTCAACAGAATGACTAAGAGGAGGAACCCCAAAATAGGAAAGACTCAAAGACTGTGACTATTTCTGACACAGATTAACAAATGGATACAAGATATCACCAAGATGTCAGAGATGGAATTCAGGGTAGCAATTGTGAAGAAAATAGCTAGAATGGAGAAATCTATTTAATGGCAACATAGAGTCTCTAAGGGTAGAAATGAAAAGTGAATTGGCAGAACTTAAAAATGCTATCAATGAAATCAAATCTAATCTAGATAATCTAACAGCTAGGGTAAGTAAGGCAGAAGAAAAAATTATTAATCTTGAAGACCAATCAATAGACAAGAAGGTAAAAGAGGAGGTCAGGCAAAAACAACTCAAAATCCATGAAAAGAGAATCAGAAAAATAAGTGACACCATGAAACGTTCTATTGTCAGAATTATTGGGATCCCTGAGAACTTCCATAATTTGGGAAATGAAACAAACATTTGTGTCCTAGAGGCAGAGAGAACCCTTTCCAAGATCAAGGAAAACAGGCCAATGCCCCGAAATGTAATAGTAAAACTCGCAAATCTTACAACCAAGGTTTCCTTCCATCTTAAGGGCAGTTAGGTGGAAGAGATTCCTTAGTACAGAGGGAGGAACATCAGAATAATGTCAGACCTACCCACAGAGACCTGGCAAGCCAGAAAGGGCTGGCAAGACATATTCAGGGTACTAAACGAGAAGAACATGCAGCCAAGAATACTTTACCTATCAAGGCTGTCATTTAGAATGGATGGAGAGATGCAGAGCTTCCAAGACCAGCAGATACTGAAAGAATATTTGACCAGTAAACTGGCCCTGCAAGAAATATTAAGGGGTATTCTATAAAATGAGAAAGACCCCAAGAGTGATATGCAACAGAAATTTACAGAGACAATCTATAGAAAAAATGTCTTGACAGGCAACATGATTACAATTAATTCATATCTTTCAATAATCCCTCTCAATGTGAAAGTCCTAAATGCTCCCATAAAAAGGCGTAGCATTGCAGACTGGATAAAAAGACATGACACATCCATATGCTGTCTACAAGATACTCATTTTGAACCTGATACACCCAGACTGAATGTGAAGGGATGGAAATCCATCTTCCATGCCAATGGACCTCAAAAGAAAGCTGGAGTAGCAATTCTTATATCAGACAAATTAGATTTTAAGCTACAGACTGTAGTTAGAGACACAGAAGGACACTATATCATTCTTAAAGGGTCTCTCTAACAAGAAGATCTAACAATTGTAAATATCTGCACCCCCAAGATGGGAGCAGCCATGTACATAAGCCAACTGTTAAACAAAATAGTCAGATTGATAATAATACGTTAATTGTAGGAGACCTCAGTACTCCACTCTCAGCAATAGACAGATCATCTAAGCAGAAAATCAACAAAGAAACAAGAGCTTTGAATGACACACTGGACCAGATGGACCTCATAGATATGTACAGAACATTCCACCCTGTAACAACAGAAGACTCACTCTTCTTGAGCACACACGGAACTTTCTCCAGAACAGACCACATACTGCATCTCAAATCAGCTCTCAACTGATACCCAAAGATTGAGATTATTCCCTGCATATTCTCAGACTATGATGCTTTAAAACTGGAACTCAAACACAAGAAAAAATTTGGAAGAAATTCAAACACTTGGAAGCTAAAGACCACTCTGCTCAAGAATGTTTGGGTCAACCAGGAAATCAAAGAAGAACTTAAACAATTTATGGAAACCGATGAGAATGAAAACACATCAGTCCAAAACCTATGGGATACTTCAAAGGTGCCTAAGGGGGAAATACATAGCCAGCCAAGCCTCACTCAAAAAAATAGAAAAATCCTGAATTCACCAACTAACTCTATACCTTAAAGAATTAGAGAAAAAGCAAAAATGATGCTTAAGCCATGCACTAGAAGAGAAATAATTAAGATTAGAGCAGAGATCAATGAATTAGAAACCAGAAATGCAGTAGATCAGATCAATGAAACTAGAAGCTGGTTCTTTGAAAGAATTAATAAGATTGATAAACCACTGGCCAGACTTATCCAAAAGAAAAGAGAAAGGACCCAAATTAATAAAATTATGAATGAAAGGGGAGAGATCACAACTAACACCAAGGAAAGAGAAACAATTATTAGAAATTATTATTAACAACCAAATGCCAATAAATTGAGCAACCTGGAAGAAATGGATGCCTTCTTGGAAAAATATAAACTCCCAAGACTGAAACAGAAAGAAATTGACAACCTGAATAACCAGTAATGAGAGAGAAGCAGTGATCAAAAACTTCCAAAAAAATAAGAGTCTGGGGCGTGATCGATTCCCTGGGGATTTCTACCAAACATTCAAAGAAGAAATAATACCTATCCTCCTGAAGCTGTTTCAAAAAATAGAAACAGAAGGAAAGCTTCCAGACTCATTCTATGAGACCAGCATTACCTTAATCCCCAAACCAGACAAAGACCCCATCAAAAAGGAGATTTTCAGACCAATATCCCTGATGAATATGGATTCCAAAATCCTCAACAAAATCCTAGCTAGTAGGATCCAACAATACATTAAAAGGATCACCCACCATGACCAAGTGGGATTTATCCCTGGGATGCAAGGTTGGTTCAACATTCGCAAGTCAATCAATGTGATAGAACACATTAATAAGAGGAGAGAGAAGAACCATATGGTCCTCTCAATTGATGCAGAAAAAGCATTTGACAAAATATAGCATCCTTTCCTGATTAAAACTCTTCAGAGTATAGGAATAGAGGGAACATTCCTTGAGTTCATAAAATCCATCTATGAAAAACCCACAGCGAATATCATCCTCAATGGGGAAAAGCTGAGAGACTTTTCCTTAAGATCAGGAACACGACAAGGATGCCCACTCTTGCCACTATTGTTCAACATAGTACTGGACGTCCTAGCAACAGCAATCAGACAACAAAAAGAAATAAAAGGCATTCAAATTGGCAAAGAAGAAGTCAAACTCTCTCTCTTCACAGATGACATGATACTTTATGTGGAAAACCCAAAAGAACCCACCCCCCAAATTACTAGAACTCATACAGCAATTCAGTAATGTGGCAGGACACAAAATCAATGCACAGAAATCAGTTGCTTTCTTACACACTAACAATGCAACTCTAGAAAGAGAAACTAGAGAAATGATTCCATTTACAATAGCACCAAATCCATAAGATACCTCAGAATAAACCTAACCAAAGAGGCAAAGGATCTATACTCTAGGAACTACAGGATATTCCTGAAAGAAACTGAAGAAGACATACCAAAAAAAAATGAGAAAACATTCCATGCTCATGGATTGGAAGAATAAACATTGCTAAAATGTCTATTCTGCCCAGAGCAATCTATATCTTCAATGCCATCCTGATCAAAATTCTGATGACATTTTTCAAAGTGCTGGAACAAACAATCCTAAAATTTGTATGGAATCAGAAAAGACCCGAATCGCCAAGGAAATGTTGAAAAAGAGAAACAAAGTTGGGGGCATCACGTTGCTCAATTTCAAGCTATATTACAAAGCAGTGATCACCAAGACAGCATGGTACTGGCACAAAAACAGACATATAGACCAATGGAACAGAATAGAGAGCCCAGATATGGACCCTCAACTCTATGGTCAAATAATCTTCGATAAAGTAGGAAAAAATATGCAATGGAAAAAAGACAGTCTCTTCAATAAATGGTGCTGGGAAAATTGGACAGCTATATACAGAAGAATGAAACTGGACCATTCTCTAACATCATACACAAAGATAAACTCAAAATGGATCAAAGACCTCAGTGTGAGACAGGAATCCATCAAAATCCTAGAGGAGAACATAGGCAGTGACCTCTTTGACATCGGCCACAGCAACTTCTTTGAAGATACATCTCCAAAGGCTAGTGAAACAAAAGCAAAAATGAACTTTTAGGACTTCATCAAGATAAGAAACTTCTGCACAGCAAAGGAAACAGTCAACAAAACAAAGAAGTAACCCACAGAATGGGAGAAGATATTTGCAAATGACACTACAGATGACGGGCTGGTATCCAAGATCTATAAAGAACTTCTCAAACTCAACACCCAAAAAACAAATAATCAAGTCAAAAAATGGGCAGAAGACATGATCAGACACTACTCCGAAGAAGATATACAAATGGCTAACAGACACATGATAAAGTGTTCATCATCATTAGCCATCAGGGAAATTCAAATCAAAACTACATTGAGATATCACCTTACACCAGTTAGAATGGCAAAAATTGACAAGGCAAGAAATCACAAATGCTGGAGAGGTTGTGGAGAAAGGGGAACCCTCTTACACTGTTGGTGGGAATGCAAGTTGGTATAGCTACTTTGGGAAACAGTGTGGTGGTACCTCAAAAAATTAAAAATAGAGCTACCCTATGACCCAGCAATTGCACTACCGGGTATTTACTCCAAGGACACAGATGTAGTGAAAGGAAGGGTCACATGCACCCCAATGTTCCTGGCAGCAATGTCCACAATAGCAAAAACGTGGAACGAGCTGAGATGCCCTTCAACAGATGAATGGATACAGAAGATATGGTCCATATATACAATGGAATATTACTCAGCCAACAGAAAGGATGAATACCCAACTTTTACATCAACATGGATGGGACTGGAGGAGATTATGCTAAGTGAAATAAGTCAAGCAGAGAAAGTCAATTATCATATGGTTTCACTTATTTGTGGAACATAAGGAATAGCATGGAGGACATTAAGAGAAGGAAGGGAGAAACGAAGGGGGGGGAAATCAGAGGGAGAGATGAACCATGAGAGACTATGTTCTCTGAGAAACAAACAAGGTTTTAGAGGGGAGGGGGGTGGAGGGGATGAGTGAGCCCAGTGATGGGTGTTAAGGATGGCACATAATGCATGGAGCCCTGGGTGTTATACAAAAACAATGAATTGTGGATCACTACATCAAAAACTAATGATGTATTATATGGTGACTAACATAACATAGTAAAATTAAATTAAATTAAAAAATAAATAAAATAAAATCAATTTGTCTGTTACAGGGATTGCTACCACAGGTTTTTGAGGTCCATTAGCATGATAAACCTTTCTCCTCCCCCTCACTTTCAGTCTGGAGGTGTTTTTGGTTCTAACCTCAGTCTCTTGTAGACAACCTATGGATGGATCTTACTTTTTTATCCAATCTGATACCCTGTGTCTTTTGATTGAAGCATTTAGTCATTTACATTTGGAGTAACTATTGAAAGACATGAATTTAGTGCCATTGTACTACTTGTAAAGTTGCCGTTTCTGTGTTTTGTCTCTGTTCCTTTCTGGTCTATGTTACTTTTAGGACCTCTCTTCACTTACAGGATCCCCTTTAGTATTTCTTGCAAGGCTGGTTTAGTGATCACAAGTTCTTTAGTTTCTGTTTGTCTTATAAGCTCTTTATCTCTTCTTCCATTTGGAATTACAGCCTTGCTGGATAAAGTATTCTTGGCTGCATGTTTTTGTCATTTAGTACCCTGAATATATCATGCCAGTCCTTTCTGGCCTGCCAGGTCTCTGTGGACAGGTCTCCTGCCAGTCTCATGTTCCTCCCCTTGTAGGTTAAGGACATCTTGTCTGGTGCTTCTTTCAGGATTTTCTCTTTATATCTGAAATTTACAAGCTTCACTATATTATGTCACAGTGTGACCTATTTTTATTGATTTTGAGGGTGGTTTTTTATGCCTCCTGGACTTGAATGTCTGTTTCTTTCCCCAAATTGGGGAAGTTCTCAGCTATAATTAGCTCTAATATACCTTGTGCCCCTCTCTCTCTTTCCTCTTTCTCAGGGACTCAAATAATTCTAATATTGTTTCACTTTATTGTATTGCCATTTCAAATCCTCCCCTCATGGCCCAGTAATTGTTTATCTCTTTTTTGCTCAGTTTCTTTGTTCTCCATAATTTTATCTTCTATATCACTTATTCTCTCTTCTGCCTCATTTATCCCAGCAGTAGGAGCTTCCATTGTTGACTGCATCTCAGCAATAACCTTTTTTATTTCAAACTGATTAGATCTTAGTTCTTTTATTTCTCCAGAAAGGGATTCTCTAGTGTCTTATATGCTTTTTTCAAGCCCAGTTAGTATCTTTATAATTATTTTTCTGAATTCTAGCTCTGACATTTTACCAGTATCCATATTTATTAAGTCTCTGGCAGTAAGTACTTTCTCTTATTTTTTTTCTGGGAATTTTTCTTTCTGGTCATTTTCTCCAGAGAAGAATAGATGAATGAGAGAACAAAAAAGAAATAAAAAATAAAATAAAAAAATATATATATCAACGTCGACCTCTGGGAAATATACACTAGACAATTCAGAAGAGATCAGAAACCAAAAGAGAAAAAAAAGAGAGGGGGAAGAGAATAAAATCAAACAGGTAGACAGAACAAGGTGATACACTTGTTCCTGGGTATATTTTGGTTTGTTTGTTAGAAGACACTTGATCCCAAAATTGTAAAGAAAGAAAAACTTATATGTATACAAAAAATAAAACAGAATATAGGGAAAGGAAAGCAAAAATGGAGAATATATCTATAAAATATAAATGTAAAAATGAAAATTTTAAAAAGACTTTAAAGTGTTGACAAAATAAGAAACTAATTGAAAAGGAAAGGAAAATTTTAAACTGAAAGACAAAAGAATCATGAGAAATAACCTCGAATTCTATATACTATTTTCCCCTAGCACTGAAGTTTTCAGTTCTGTGTGATCTGTAAACATTTTATTATCTTGATGTTCCTGCTGATCTTCTGGGAGAGGGGCCTGCTGCACTGATTCTCAGGTGTCTTTGCCTGGGTGGAGTTGCACAGCCCTGGCCAGGAGGCCAGGCTCAGTGTAAGCTGCTTCAGGTTGCTCCATGTGACTCTTGATCCCTGTTGGTTTTCAGTCTGCTTTTTAGGATGAAAAAAAAAATGTGGCACCCTGATCTCCAGCCCTGGACCTGAAAATATCTTGTCCCCTCTCTTCTGTGAACCCTCAGGGAAACACAATCACTTCCATGTGCTCCAGACTCTGTAGACTCCTGCCATGTGCACCTGCTCTGATCCTCCCAGGGGAAAGGAGGAGGGTCACCATGGTTTTATCACTTGCAGTGCCCTGCTTGGGGAGTGGTCGCCTGATGATGTGTGCACTCAAGCTCCTCCTCCGGGGGAAGGAGGAGGGTCACTGGCTTCTGCTACTTGTGGGTCCCCTGCTCAGAGAGCGGTAGCCCAATTGCTGTGCAGTTTGTAGTATATGGCAAACCAAGCTGAAAGCTCACTCCTGGGCTTGCTAATTGTAGCCAGTTTCCCTGCTCCAATGCTTGGGAACTCTGCCAACTCAGGCACTCCCATTCTTTCTTTTACTCAGAGGATCCTGAGACCATGCTGTCCCACCTAGGATTCTGCCCCACTTCACCTCCTGAGCACCTTTCAGGCAGGGTCATCCCTTGGGAGCAGACTTCTAAAAGTTCTGATTTTGTGCTCCCCAGCTATATCACTTTCTGGTAGCTGGCTTACACAGAGGCTCCCCTCCCCTGTGGTTTGTCTTCTGATATATCCCCTCCGGTTCACATCTCTGCACTTCCTACCTTGCAAAAAGTGGTTGCTTTTCTATCTGTAGAGTTGCAGCAATTCTTTTCTTAGCTCTCAGGTTGAATTCACAGATGTTCAGAATGATTTGATAGATATCTAGCTGAATTCAAGGGACCAGATGAAACAAGGTCCCCTACTCTTCCTCCATCTTCCAACAGAAACCTGATGCATTTTTATATACTAATAACAAATTATCAGAAAGATTTTAAAAAAGCAATTCCATTTACAATTGCATCAAAAAGCATAAAATAACTGGGCATAAATTTAACCAAGGTGGTGAAAGAACTGTATTTTAAAAATGAGAAGACACTGATGAAAAGAGACAAATAAGTGGAAAGATATTCCATGCTCATGTATTTGCAGAATTAATATTTTCAAAATATACCTACTCAAATCAATCTACAAATTCAATATAATTACTCTCAAAGTTATAATGATATTTTTTTACAGAACCAGAACTAATAATTCTATAATTTATTTGAAACCACAGGAGACCTGGAATAACCTAAACAGTTTTGAGAGAGAACATAGCTAGAGGTATTACATTCCCCTATTTCAAATTATACTACAAATGTATAGTAATCAAAACGTTATGGTATTGGTCTAAAAGCACACAGATCAATAGAACAAAATTGAGAACCTAGGAATAAACCCACAAATACATGGTCTACTAATTCATGATAAAGTACGCAAGTACATACAATGGGGAAATGAGTCTTTTCACTCAGTTTTGTTCATTAAACTGGACAGCTACCTACAAGGTAATGAAACTGGGCCACTATCTTATACCATATACAAAAACCAACTCAAAGTGGATTAAAGACTTGAATGTGAGACCTGAAACCATAGTACTTTTAGCAGAATACACAGGTGATAATTCCCTTAAGACATTAGTCTTAGTTATGTTTTTAGATCTGACTCCAAAAGAAAGGGAAACAAAAGCAAAAATAAATAAATGGAACTACATCAAACTGAAGAGCTTCTTCACAGCATAGGAAACCATCAACAAAAGAAAAAGACAGTCTACTGAATAGGAAAATTTATTTGCAGATCAAATATCCTATTAGAGGTTAATTTCCAAAATATATAAAGAACTTATACATGGGGAACCTGGGTGGCTCAGTTGGTTAAGCCTCTGACTCTTGGCTTTAGCTCAGGTCATGATCTTATGATCCTGGGATCAAGCCCTGTGTTGGGCACTGAATTCAGCAGGCAGTCTGGTTCTCTGCCTCTCTCTCCCTCTCCCTCTGCCTCTCTCTCCCTGCTCATGCTCTCTCTCTCTAAAATAAATAAATTAATTTAAAAAAAGAAAGAACTCATACAACTTACAACACAATTCTAAATACCATATGAAGAGAAGACTTAATAAATTAAAATATTTTTAACTAAGTGAAAATAGAATTAAAAAATCAAAATTTGTAGGATACAGAAAATTAGGACTTAGAAAATTTATGGCATTAAATAGATATATTAGAAAATAAAAGACATAAAGTCAATAGTCTAAGTTCCACACTACAATATTAGAAAAATAAGAGAAAATAACATCAAAAGTAGTAATAGAATTTAAAAAAAAAAAGTAGAGCAGATATCTATGGGTTTGAAAGCAGGAAAACAAAGAAAAGCAATAAAACCAAAAGCTGGTTCTTTGAGAAGATCAATAAAATTGAAAAACATCTAGTCAAACTAACCAAAACAAAAAGAGAAGGTAAAAATCTTACCAATACCATAAATGAAATAAGTATCATGACTACTGATTCTGTGAACATTAAAAAGATAATAAAGGAACAAATTTGATAACACAGATGAAATGGACAAATTCCTTGAAATACAAACTTCTAAAACTCACACAAGGAAAACTAGGTAACCTGAATAGTCTTATATCTGTAAAGGGAATTTAATCAATAATTAATAACCTTCCAAAAAAAGAAATTTCCAGGCCCAGTTAAGTCAGTAGTGAATTCTACCAAACATTTAAAGACAAAAACTACACTGATTTTTCACAATCTCTAAGAAAATGGAAACAGAGAAAACACTTCCTAACGTATTCCTGAAATAAGCATTACCTTGATAACAAAGCCATAAAGACATTGCAAAATATTAAAACTACAGATTAAGATTTCTCATGAAGGATAGATTCAATAATCCTTTATAAAATAGAGGCAAACTGACACCACCAATGCATAAAAAATATGTACATCACAATAAGATCGAATTCATTCCAGGTATGTAGGCTCATTCAACATTAGAAAATCAATCAAGTTAACCCACCAAATAAACAGGCTAAGAAAGAAAAATTACCTGATTACATCAATTGATGCAGAAAAAGCTTTCAACAAAATCTATTCATGATTTTTAAAAATCTCAGCCAACTAGATATATAGACTTTCCTCAATGTGATAAAGAGCATTTATAAGAACACTAAAACTAACATATTTTTTAGTCAGAAATTTGATATTTTCCCTCTAGGATCAAAGGCAAAGAAGCATTTTTTTTTTCTTTCACCTTTTGTAAAATGGTGCTGCCATTTTGGAAGACAAATTAACAATTTCTTATAAAGCTAGGGTTTTATCATACAATATAACAACTGTGTCCTTGGTATTTACCTTATTTGAAAATTGTGTTCACACTAAAACCTGTATGTGAATATATACTTATAACAGCTTTATCAAAAATTGCCAGAACTGGAAGAAACCAGGATGTTCTACAATAGATAAATAGATAAACAAACATTGATACATCCATAAAATGAAATATCATTAAACTGTAAATGATATTAAATGTCAAAGGGTTCAGTGAAGTGATTTAATAAAGGACAGGGGATTATTTGGATCAGTGAAACTATTCTGTATGATACTATAATTCTGAAACATGATTATACATTTATTTAAAAAGCAAAGAACTTTATAATACAAAGAATATACTTTAATGTGCACAAATAAAAAAGTGAGATGATCTGGATTCCAGGAAAGAATGCAGAATGTGATAAACAATTTAACTACACTACAAAAGTATGAGTTAATCTCATTGAAGGAAGTTTAGTGGGATAGGTTGGGGGTGGGGGTGTGCTAATCTACATATCTTTGAAAATGAATAGAGATGGTAAGACTAAAAGCAAAGCACGAAAACCTGCACATAAGCAATGCACTCTAGTTGGTAAAATTGTTCCCTACAGTGCAATGGGACAGCAATTCTGATACAAACATACATGTATACTGAAAATGAGCAGTTAAATAAGTGGATGGCAAATAAGAGGAAAAGAGTCAGAGTATTGGTGGTAGACAGCGGTTCATTATTCTGCTAAATATATAAATAGGAGCTGTCAGAATTTCATTATCTTGCATTTACATGCCTAAGTCCAATATTTCATCAAAATGCCAATCTTCGTTGTTGTCCAAACTTAAAATATCAATTTGTTTATATCAACAGCAATTTTTTCTCTATATAAAAATACAAAATGTGAAACAATAGGTTTATTGTATTTAAAATTCTCTTAATGTATATATAATCTTAAAAATTCTAGTCTTAAATTTCTCTCAAATTTCAGTAAATCTCTACTGCGTCACTCATTCTATGATTTCGCTAAGTATTGTTTTTTGTTTTTTTTTTTAATTGCGGGAACTAATAACATATCACTTTCACAGGCAGCTTTTTTAGAGATGACAACTTTCTCCAATGAAGTCTAGAGGAAACAGGAAATTTCAATGCCTCATACAAATTTGTGCAAAGAATGTCTAGATCTTGGGGCATCTGGGTGGCTGTCATCAAGCGTCTGCCTTAGGTTGTGATCCCAGGGTCCTGGGATCGAGCCCCACATCAGGCTCCCTGCTCAGTGGGAAGCCTGCTTCTCCCTCTCTACTCCCCCTGCTTGTGTTCCCTCTCTCTCTGTCAAATAAATAAAATCTTTAAAAAAAAAAGAATGTCTAGATCTTTATTAATCTTTATTAAATTATATCACTGAATTCTTGGCAATGATGAGAAAAACTAAATTTAAAGAAGTTAATTTATAATTATAATGACAGCCTCAATTTATTAAGAACTACTTATGGGCCATGTACAGCACTATTTAAATTGCCTACTTTACAGCAATCTTTCAAGATAACTAATCCTATTTCAGTGTTGCACATGAAAAACCAAGGTCCTGAAAAAGGTAATGTGCCCCAAATCACAAAGCCAATATTCACAGCTTTGAGATTAAAGTCTGTCTTATTCCAAGGCCATTGTTCTTTCTGTCACATCATATTGCCTTACAAAAGATAATTATTTTAGATTTCCTATTGTTCATTTTCTTTAAGAATCTCCCCCATAATCTATATGGTTTTCTCTAAGCTACCTAAAGTTCAGAGATCAGGGAAAATTATAAATTATAACATGAGATTGCAAGGTTTTTGTGTAGCCTCAAATGCTGAAATGACCCAGAGTGAGGTGGATAGGAGCAGGAAGGAGCACTTGGTCTTTTCTTTCAGAAGACTGATTTTGACGTTGGGCAGCTGGGGAGCATATTGATTCAAGTTAAGGTATTGCTGTTGTGGGATTTCAAGCAAAGGAAGTCTTTATACATCAGTTGTTGAAAAGATAATGTATTATACTTGAAGATATTTGAAGAGGAAGAATTCCAAGCTCTTTGGAAAAATTTACAAGACGACCCATCTGTGGGTGTCTGTGGTGAACGATTGTAAAGCACTATTATGTAGTGGAATGCAGTAATATTTGAACCACAAGGGACATCTTTTTAAGATGTATGTATAAAGTTCTGAGGCAGCCCAAAGTATGATGGTGGTCTAGAGGATAATAATTTCTGCAACTGTATGAGTTGTGGTATGTTCTCATGCTTACTTTTGCCAAAATCAATTTTACTTGAAAATTAGAGTTGAGAAATTTCTCAGATGCCTAATCCATTGTACCTTTCCATTCCCTCATGCTGCTCTTGGCCTGGGTTCACCACAGGAATATGATAAATATACTGCAGACCCTCCAAGGCAATAAGATTCTTTTCAGTCACTAGAAGATTGATGGGTTTTTTTTTAATTGATATCTTTTTAAAAAAATTTCTAGTGTAGTTAATCAACATAGCAAAAAAATTAGTTGGGAATTAAATCATATTTGGTTGTGTATACATGTAAAAGAGTTTGAATTTATTGGTCTTCAGAAAACGTTGCTAAATTTCAGTAGAGGATTTATTTTAGAAGCTTTGATTTAAAAAAAAAGTGTTCTGATGATCAGAAAGATAGAAAAATACCTTAAAATAAGTTGATGCAACTTACTCCCTCAGCCTGAAACTACTTCTGCATTCCAGAGATTTCTGGGAATGGTAGCCTCAATTAAATCACAAAAGATACTCCCTATTCTTCCAATTTATATTAAGATATATTTTTTTTAGTGGGAAGGGATAAAACTTCCTTTAATACTAGCCTCTGAAATTCAACCATAGGGATAGCCCAAAGTAAACTTAACTATGGTACAGTGTCAGGGAAAGATAATTACATTTTGAAAGAAAATTATCCTGAAGAGAGAAGTTATGCCACGTATCAGTCAAAAATTTAACGTTTAATTAGATATTATCTTATGGCTGAATCAGAAAGTTCCTTAGAAACCTGAAATGGTAATTGCAAATCAGAAATGACTGAGGATAAATCCCTCTAATCTGAGCAGGGGCTGAACCAGCAAAGACTTTCCACTGACCTGAGATGAGCAAAGAAGATTGGAATACAGGAAGATAGGAACAAGTTAGGAAGCAGAGTATGCACCTAGTTGAGGCAAACAATATAAAATTTGAGGCTGTGGAGAGTCATTTCTTGGTCTTGGCAACAGAACATGGAGATAGACTGGGAGGTAAAAGCACAGAGTTGAGTGAGACAAATTCAGGACACCACTTTTCATGAGTATAGAAAACTTATTTTTTTTAAAGATTTTATTTATTTATTTGACAGAGAGAGAGACACAGCAAGAGAGGGAACACAAGCAGGGGGAGTGGGAGAGGGAAAAGCAGGCTTCCTGCAGGGCAGGTAGCCTCTAAGTAAAATAACATAAAATAACATGTATTTTCTATAGCCCAGACAGACTTTTAATGATGACTTTATTTTCAATTAAAGCATCTGAATAAAAAATAATCCTCCAAAAAAAATAATCCTCCATATACAGAAGGAACTAGAACTGTATAATGGTAAGATAATTGATGTATCATTTCAGAAACTTACAAATCTATGTCGCTCTCTGTATTGTTGACAAAAATCAAATATTTTTAATCATGTGTGTAAAATATATTGTTTCACCAGCAAATTCTTATATAAAACACTGTAAGCTACCACTTGAATCTAAAATGCAACATATAGGGGCGCCTGGGTGGCTCAGTCGTTAAGCGTCTGCCTTCGGCTCAGGTCATGATCCCAGGGTCCTGGGATCGAGCCCCGCATCGGGCTCCCTGCTCGGCGGGAAGCCTGCTTCTCCCTTTCCCACTCCCCCTGCTTGTGTTCCCTCTCTCACTGTGTCTCTCTCTGTCAAATAAATAAAATCTTTAAAAAAAATAATAAAAAATAAAAAAAAATAAAATGCAACATATAATAGTAGAGCCTTACCAAAAATAGGTGGTATTAAGTAACTGTTGTCTGCTCACATGGTAACAGCTATGCGTGTCTTATTGTTTCACTAAAATTAAAAGTCTTAGGGGTGTCCTCAGTTGGTTTCAGCTCAGGTTATGATCTCAGGGTCCTGGGATTGAGCCCTACATCACTCTGTGCTCAGCAGGGAGTCTGCTTGGGATTCTCCTTCTCCTTCTCCCTCTGCCCCCCCCACCCCATTCTCTCTCTAAAATAAATAAATAAAATCTTAGAAAAAAATAAATAAAAGTCTTGTATGTACAAATTAAAGTTCTACATGCATAAATTAAAGTCCTGTATTCAGGCATATTTTCTTTATTTTTTTAAAGATTTTATTTATTTATTTAAGAGACAGAAAGAGTGAGAGAAAGTGAGAGAGAGAGAACACGAGCGGGGTGAGGGGCAGAAGGAGAAGCAGACTCCCTGCTGAACAGGGAGCCCGATGTGGGGCTCGATCTCAGGACCCTGGGATCATGACCTGAGCTGAAGGCAGACGATTAACTGACTGAGTCACCCAGGTGTCCCCAGGCACATTTTCAACAAGAAAAAAACATAAGGGTAATGTCTGCCAGTATCTGCCTATCAGGATAATTAAAGTAACTCCATATTATTTAGTAATATGTATATATTTAATGTCATAAGGAAAGTTACTCAATATACTCTTAAGTGAAAAAATTTAATAACAAAGCAATTATGTGGAGTAGATGACAACACTGTGGGGAGGGGGATCTAGAGCAGCAATGACCAAGAGAACTTTCTATGCTGATAGAAAAAGAAGGGAGGGAAAACTTAATGAGAAGAAATCAGAGAGTGATACAAACCATGAGAGACTCTGGACTCTGGGAACCAAACTGAGGGCTACAGAAGGCAGGAGGGTTGGAGGATGGGTAACTGGTGATGGGTACTAAGGAGGGCACATGTGGTGATGAGCACTGGGTGTTATAGGCAACTAATGAATTGAACACTACATCAAAAACTAATGATGTACTTTATGCTGGCTAATTGAACATAAAAATTAAAAAAAAAAAGTTCTGTAACCTTCAGTGCCCAATGTGGTAATCACCAGCCACATGTGGCACTTGAGCACTTGACAGTGTACGTAGTGTGACTGAGCAATATCCAAGTTCTTAAAGTCTTTAAAATTTATTTTTGCAGGATTATATATTCATTTAATCTTTTTACTTCTATGGTATCTCAATATTCTCAAATCCCTCTATATTTTTCTTTGTAACTAGGTTGTTTGCTTATATAGAATTTGAAATTACTCATCGCTTAGTAACTGGTCATTTTAAGGAAATAGGGAAAGGCACTTAGATATGTATTCAGGAATTAATTCATAAGATAGTTCTCATAAAATCAAGAACACTCTCAAAGTTAGAGTTTCTTCTAGTCTAGGTCTTCGGTTATGGTGCAAAATATAGGATGTTGTATTTTATTACTCTTTCTTGCTCTTAACTTCATTTATTTCTTTTGCTTTCCACATATTCTTTTACTCCTTTCTCATCTTTTCTTTGCTTGCTTTTTCTTTTTATTGCATCATTTTCTTGTTATTTGATGCCATATAGTGGAATATGATAAAAATATAAGGTCACCTTTAAAGTGAAAAATAAGGAAAATATAAGAGGAAACAAGATTAACACATTTAATTTTAGTTATATTTTATGTACATAACTTTTTATACTAGTTTTAACTTATTGTTATTCCATATTGGCTATAAATAATGTAAAAATTATTTTTAAAAAACATAAGAAAATGGGCAACAAATTTGAAATAATGTTAATCAATTCTCCAGATGTTTACACCCATAACCTAACAGCCTTCTATGAAACTTGTTGAGGGAGAAAATCTAAAATAATAAGTTATGCATATTAAAAGATGCATAAACAGAGGAGTGGTTCAGAACTCCTTGATTTGTCATTCAACTCCCATTGAGAAAGGAAGTGAAAAAGGGAGTCTAATTTACTAAACAAGCATGTTCTAAGTGAGAGTCCATGTCAGGCACTGGTCTAGGCATTGGGGGTTGGGTAGTAAGCAGAACTAAGTCCCTTTATTAAGTGTACATTTTTTGGATGACTTTAAAAATATTGATGAAGCTGATATCTCAGTGAGTCTCATGAAATCCAAACTTATTTATTGACCATTACCCAGATACGTCATCCTTCAAGAGCTATTTGGCACACAAATGATGCTGTATAAGTTTTTGTTAATTATACATATATATATAATATATATATGGTGCAATAATATATATATGCCCATTTTCTTATGTTTACAATAAGTTAAATATAGCTAACAGTAGAATTGCATAGTAATAGAGAATTTGAAAGTCACTACACTGTTTGTGGTCTCCTTTTGTTAAAAATGCCAAGTTTTGCTTGACTTCAATTCAAAACCATACACCTCTTTCAAAATTTCACATGACTTTTTTCTCAAATACTGCCTTCCTAATATGCCTAATTCTTTGTTTTTTTATAGTATAAATTACTAATATTCCCCCAAAATATGAGATATCCAAGTCTAGAATACCTACTCATTTTCTAAAGATCTGTTTTAGAGTTAGTTCATAAAGACAATTATCTGTTCAGCCACATTAAAGTATAACCTAAAAGGTTTTGCAGAAATTAATAGGCTCCTTAAAAAATTTACCCAGATTCTAAAATTTCAAAAAACAGATTACATCACTACCTGAAAATGTCTCCTGGAATTTTATGTTTAAATGGCTCTTTCTACAACAAGAAGTAAATATTGTCAAATAGAGAGACAAAGAATGTTGGAGAAAAGTTAAAGAACACATAGTTCAACACAGGTTAGGCCCTACTTGGTTTTCGGGAAATTTTAAGAATGATTTCTGAAAGTTTGCCTAGAATTTCAGAGATGTCATTAAGATATTTTATAAAATAGTAAGTTTGTCATTTCATTCTGATAGAAAACCTTTTTTTTTTCAATCTATATTAAACACAGAGCAAGTTCAGGCTCACTGCTGGACTTAGGCCTCCTATAGAATTATATTTTTCCATAGGCTTAGGAAAGAACAGATTTTAAAAACAGAATGCAAAAGAAACATTCATTGTTATACTCCTAAGTATCTCTTTGCACTTAGAGTGTCTATCTGCAAACTACATTATTTCATTTAATGGAATATTTAACACAGAGTCTCAATAGGTCTCCCACTCATATTTTACTTTAATTTTGATACTTACAATGTACAATCATTTCCTTTATTTATAACTAGCCTTTTTAAAGATATCAAAGTCTGACAAATTTTGGATTGTAATACATTTTTAGTATTAATGGCGGCATCAAACATTTACTCATTTTGCTCTGTTAAGTCTTCAGTCAGAAATTCTAATCATAATGTCCATACCTAACCCACTTTTCCCGATTCTCTAACTTAAACTAAGGTTGACAAATCTAAATAGAGTCTCCTTTTGGTTTAAGCTCTTAGGCCTACATTGTGTTTCTGTCACAAGAATGATGGTAAGAGGGACTAATTAAAAGTCCAATGAATGTGCCAGGGTTAAAATCACAGATTCTGCTCATTAACAGTCATTTACCTAAGGATATTTCCAAAGAATTCTTTCAATGTCTGAAAAGAACAAAAACTGAAAGGGGGAGGAAGGAATAAGTTGAGAAAACCATTTATAAATATTTATATTTGAAGTATGATTTTTAAAAAATCACTGATACCATCCATGGAGGAATCCAATTATAAGTAGAATTTCAAATATTGGTTTTTTTCATCATGTGTGCCTGTGTATTTTTGTGTATGTATGGATGTTTGTGCGTGTTTTAAAGGGGGATATCCTCTCTAAATCTAAAGAGCAGAAAAAGAAAGAGGAAAAAAAAAATCAGAGCCATTTTGTTAATTGCCGTTTTCCTGCTGTTTCCATGGTAATACTGGCTGCCAGACTTCTCTGCAGAGTGACAGTCCAACAATTCACACACTACACCCTTTCAAGCACAATGAATGGCTGTGAAAGAGTCCGAACAGGCACCATTCAGGAAACATGTGATATCTACTCAATGCACTACCTTTCATCCACATTTTCCAAATTGTAGTTAATTTAATTCTAAACAAATAGCTAAGGGGTACAAATGAGGATTAGAAGGAAAAGAACATCTTGAGCTCTAATGGGGGTGGTTTGTGTGAAGAACAATACAGCACTTTCTTCTGTTGCCAAGAAGGCTGGATGTAAAAATGCATTTTCCCTCTTCATCTAAGGTCTTCATTTAATCTCTATATCAACAATGAGAACCATGATAGAAAATTTCTTGGCAAAATAGTTTATGTAGGTTTTGGCTTTACATTTGGAAACACATTTGATACAGTACGAAATAATTTCATTTACTATGAAATAAAACATAACATCAGACATTTTATTGACATTTAGAAACTATCAGTTTTTGTAAGGTTACATTTTCTTCAATTTTTAACATCCTTCAAGGTTCAGGAGAAGAAAAACAGTGAACTATATAGTCCCTATAACAAAATACAAGGAACTATCTTTATTCAGTCTAGAGTTGCATGTGATTTTTGTATTTAGATATCAACTAAGTAGGCCATGGTCATTTGAAAAACAAAAAGAACAAGAAAAGTAAAATGGTGTCCCTACATATAATTTCATATTATTTAAATGAAAGAATCATGGAAGAATCATCTCCCACATTCATTTTTCAGATACTGTCTCAGAAACACCAATCTTAAATTTTATATTCAATATTGCAATTATACCTATAAGCATATTTGCATTTCCTCTATTACATTTAACTTTTTAAGAGACTACTCTTATTTATGTTTACTGATCCAAGAAAAAGGAATCCAAATGAATCTGCTAATAATTCTTCATCCTCATTTCAACATAGTTCTGTTTCAAATAAGAGCACATCCATAAATTTATCTTCACTGCTGATGATTACATAATATATTTTCAATCTAAGTGAGTTATTTAAGTGGTTATCACATTGGTTTTCAGAGAGTTTTTATGATTTTTGACTCTATAGTAGTTTCAGAAGAATAGACTTTTATTCAGTTCCAGTTTATCAGCTATAAAATAACCTATAAAGAAAGAAGACTTGTAATGACTTTAGTTTCTGAGTGGATCAGTCTTAGGGCTAAAGTATGAACAGTCCTAAATCTTTTTGGAAATTTAAATGATACCAGGATCATAGTATTTCAGATGTTTGACAAAGGTCTTAAAATTCTTTCTTTTTTACTCATTTCTTCTGATTTTTTTCTCTAATGTTGAGGACCTTAAGGTTGACAATCTACAGTTGTTGAAATATGCAGGACACTTTCCTCATGTATAAGAGCTGGTATCAGATGTTACCTTGTGAAAAAGCCATCTGTGATGCAGAGAATCAGGTAGGAAGCCACTACTTTTATTACTTCTAAAAATTTTGATATTTTAGATGAAATCTTGATGGTTTTCTTGTGAAAGGGGTAGAAATGGACACTTTTAGTGTAAATAGTTATGTTTAGCTTCTAGGAGCCTGATATTATCATTTCAAGGCTGGGACTCAAAAACATCCAGCACTGGGCATCTCACTGTCAGAGTGCTACAGACAGATCACCCTCCATTCATGCTCCTACCACCCTCAATTTTGTTTACTTGTTTTCAAGCCTGCATTCCTATGGAACTAAAATATACCTTGGAGATTTTGAGAGAAGTCAGTAAAACCTATGTGGTTATCAGTGCCAAGCCCACCCCTGTGTGCTACTGTATATCTTAGGGGAAGAGTAGAGGGCAGAGGAATTGAAATATTAATATTATTTTTAAACCCATAAATTGCAAATAATCCTATTTTTTAGTAAATTTCCAAAAAAATGTTAAGTACTTAGAAGTAGTCTAGGAAGGAAAAGGCACAGGTAAAAGATAATTACTTCAAAGAAAGTTTTACGGTGCCTGAAGAAAGCTCACTATCAACAGTTACTTTGGGAAAAGAGGCTAGTGTCTTGATAATGGTGCTTATCCAGCTACACTACGACTATCCATATGCCTTAGTACTATCTCCCAGGAACTTTCTTTTCAGGAAATGAAATTTTCCTGGACTAGATTTTAAATTAAAAAAAATCAATAATGACATCATTTTTCACAAACACAAGAAGAAAACAATAGGGAAGTATAGGAATAATCCCTATAGCAGATTGGAGTTTCTCACTGTGGTAAGCAGTAGTTTATTTTCTCCCAAAAGAACAAATCATCATATTATTCTACAGAGGGTACACTGATCCAAGGAATCTTCCAGATCCACGAATGGATAGAGTGAGTTGGGAAACTCTTGAAATAGTATGGCACATGGAAGATGTATTTGTCTAAGTGAATTATTCTGAGGAAAGGGTCACAATTTCATCTAAATCTCAAAAGGTGACATTACCCAAAAGTGTGGACATCACTAGTTTGCAGAGTTTTAAGAACCTTAGTGTTACCATCAGTGTATTACATGTGATTTCTTTAATCTACATTTCCCAGAGGGACTGAAAACTCTACTCCCATAAAAATTAACAAACTTTTCACTTAGTCCAGTAAGTTTCTTAAAAACAAAAACCTATGGTATTTGTCATGTATTTGTTAGGAACAAGTGTTCTTGACCTTTTTCTCACACTTGATCCAAATAAAGAGAAAAGTCACTAAACTCAGAAGCTTTCCAATAAGTTGATGGTAATTCACAAGTGACTTCACTAGGTTTTTTTGTTTGTTTGTTTGTTTTTTATTAATACCATTGAGCTTACACAAAAGTGACACTGAGAATGAAGACTTACTGTCTTTTTTTTTTACTTTGGGGCACAAATATGATTCTCTAATTTTACAATGTCACTCTTCTCAGAAATGGACCTTTTGGCCTATTTAAACCTTATTTTGAGACTAATAAAGAACAGCTGAAAATCTTCATCTTTAGAAAACATGGAGGATAAAAACAGGAATGAATCACACAACATTGTCATTATGGGCATATTAACTCCCTATAAGAGGGAAATATGGGTCCTTTGGACTATGTCAAATGCTCCAGCAGACTGCCCAAACAGCAGATGTTTGTGAATTTAACTTGTCATCTTTAAAGACAGCATCTAATTGTTTTCCTTCTTTCGGGCAACAAATAGCTTTTAGCAAGGAAGGTCAATGTTATTCAAATTCCTTCTATCAACAAAATGTTGATATTTTTATTTCATTTTAGAGGAAGATCAATTACCATTGGTCTTGGTAGCCATGTATCTATGTTAAAAGAAGTTAAAAGAAGAACTATGTTAAAAGACTATGTTAGACTACTATTTAAGACTACTTTTAACTATGTTAAAAGAAGAACTATTAATGATTTTCTCTTACCTGAACATCTAATTACTCAAATGATACTATCAACAAAAACATGAGATGGAGAACCACAAACTCCAAATTTGCCCTTTTGGTGGTAATATAGTTTTGAATGCCTCTATACAAAATAGAGTCTCTAAGCTGACTTTTTTTCAATAATAATTTTGAATATTTCCTTTCATATACCAACATTCTGCTAGTCAACTCTTGGTTATTTAGGTTTTTATTTTCCATGCAGTTTGTTGTTCTCAGCAATTCAAACATTCTGCCAATCTTTAGAAAATAAATAAAATAGAATGAAACAAAAATCTGTTGAAGTTTCTATATTACTCTAATTGCTGATGAGGAACAAATTTGAAAAGTAGTCTGGAGTGAAAATTTTACAATATCGATTTACTTCATTAACAATCTTGTTCCTTCCAAGAAACACATACATGGGTTTTTCATTCTCTAGCCAAGGTTCTAAGTGTTTTGCACACTTCAGCTCAATTACTCTTCATAATAACCTCTTGAGATGGATGCAATGATTATCCATTACATAAGTAAAAAAAGATTTTCAAACCTGAAGTAATGTATTCAAGGTCACAAAGCTTGTAAATCATACTGCCAGGATTTGAAATCAGGCAGTGTATCTCAAAAGTTCTGAGCTTGTAACCCCAAATTTTTTTTTACCTCCTATTTAACTCTATTATCATTCTCTGTCTTAATATTTGTTTTTTACTAAATTAAGGTAATTTATTTAGCTTTCTTTGGATTGTATTAATGTGTCTTTTTTCATCACTTAATAGTCAACATTTCTTTGTTCTTATGTTTTAGATATACCTTTTAAAAATAGCATGTTGCTGGATATTTTTAAACAAATCTGATCATTTATGTATTGTAATTGGCAAATTGAATTATTAACAATTATGATGACTGACTAATGGTATACTTAGATTTATCTTTATCTTACTCTGAGCTTTATGTATGTCTTGTTTGTCATAGCCTTGTTTTCTTTGTTATTTCTTGCTTTGTTTTTTTCTCCTTTTTTTGTTATTTCTTGACTCTAGTTTGCTTTTTATATTTTATCTTTTTAAAAAGCATGGCAATTTATATATTGTGATTTTAATTTTTTATATAAATAATATTTGCTTAGGTTTACTTATTATCATTTCCTTTGCACTCTACTCTCCCTACATCTAAGTTGCATTCTTTGTTTCTTTCTGAAATATATCATTCAGAAGTTCTGTTTGTGTTGGTCTGTTGGTGGTAAACACTCTCAGTTTTATCATTCCATTATCTTGTCACTTTTGTTGTTTTTGAGAAGTATACTAACAATTTATTTTAAGAAACTTTAAAAAGATATACATTAACATGCATGAAAAGTTTTGAACAGCATATAACAATATATAATTGTAGGAGGCTGTTCAATATTGATGTCTCAGATGAATGATGTATCATCACCCACTTTTCCTAAATTAGTTCACCAGTTTACTTACATAAGAGAAATGGTTGTAAATAACAATAATAATATGTAAAAATAAAAATAACTATAATAATTGGGTGTTTATTCTTCCAGGCACTCTTGTAAGGCCTTTTCAGACATCAGTTAATCATCACCGTGATGTGTCTAGGTATAATTTTTTTCTTAATTCTGCTTTAGTTGTGAAGTCCCTCTTTAACTTGTGGGTTCTTGTTTTTAATTTATTTTGCAAAGTCCCTGCCACTCTCTTTCAAATATTTTTTTCTGTCACATTTTTTTAAGCTCCACTAACACATATGTTGAACCTTTTTATATATCCCTTGCTTTTTTTAAAATAAATTTTTCTACCTTTTAGGCTTTTTGAATCCCAG
The DNA here is from genome assembly GCF_002201575.2 of Neomonachus schauinslandi. NCBI lineage: Eukaryota > Metazoa > Chordata > Mammalia > Carnivora > Phocidae > Neomonachus > Neomonachus schauinslandi. The sequence goes on along the minus strand of NC_058407.1, from coordinate 104,102,772 downwards.
TGTGTGAATTTCTTTTGATATATCTTTGAGTTTACTAATTTTCTCTTCAGCTGTGTACAGTCTCCTATTAAAAACATCTACTGGGTTATCAAGTTCAATGATTGCATTTGAAAGCTCCAAATGCCTGTTTTAGTTTTGTTTTTATGATCTATTTCTTCTCTTGGTTTTAAATTGTGTGAAGTTGTATCCTGATTTTATTGGGAATTTTATTGAACTCTAGATTGGACTATGAGGAAATTATAAGATGCAGATCTGAATGTTTTCTTCCATAGAGGATTTACTATTACTTCTGGCAAGCAGTTAGGATAGGTGCAGATTAATTTAATACTAATGAGGGCTGATCCAGAGCAGGACTTCTGAATTTTCAAGAGCTGATCTATTTCTGAATCACTCCAATTAGTTGCATATCGCCCTTTCAGGGGTCCCAGCTGAGCTTGTGGTGTTAAAATGTTCCCTTATCCTTCATGATCTCTGAAATCCAAGTTTTGGCCTCATAACTCCCTAGGACTTTTGAAAGCTCTGCCAGATTTTCAACCTTTCAGAAGCCTCATCAAAAATCAAAATATCTGAAGAGGAAAAGCAACACAGAATGTAGGGCTCACATTACCAAACATAGCTCCAGAATCTTGTCCTCACAACCCACAGATCCACAGGTATTCACTAATTTGTTAGCTCTCTGATGCTTTCAAACACACACACACACACACACACATGCGTGCATGCACGCACACCTCTGCATTTTGGTCTATGTTCTTAATTACAATACATGATTTAATGCCTGACTGGCCTAACATAGGACAGTCAACACACTGTGAAGAGAGATATATTTTTTAAAGAACTTATTCTGTTTCAGGCACTCTTTTAAGTACCTATATATATTATGATACTAGTTAGTAAAATCCCTAAGAAATTACATTTTACAAATGAGTATAGAGACATCAAACAACTTGTAAAAATTTGCATATCTGTAAATGGTAAAGTCAAGATTAAAAGCCAAGTTTGTATGAAAGATAACATTATTATTTTATTGTCTTCTTTATACTAATGCTCTCTATTCTTTCTGTTTTCTTTTCTTTTTCATTTCTTCCCCTCATTCTCACTCAATCTCTCCCTTCCTCTTTCTCTCCCCCTTCCTTTTTTTTTTCTTTCTTTAATCTAAGAATAAAACATGATCTAACAACATTTTCAGCCTAGATTCTGACTAGCTAGAGTACCAACACAGGTGAGGCTGTACATTATGATGACACTGGCTATTTGATAAATTAGTATAAGGGGAGGCTAACTCTGCTACACATCATCTTTACACCATCTCAATTGTTCTCCAGTAAGATCCCTTAATGATACATGTCTATTTTCTTTCTTGTGTCCTGGTGTCCCAATTTGCCACAAATCTCTCCTCCACTTCTCACGATCCTCTTTTCTCCTACCTTAGACACTAAAATTTTATCTTTTATTGGGAACTGTATCCACTTCCTAAATGTATCTATAATTGCAATTTTGCCAGACTCCAATCCATTCTCCAAACTGCAGCCAGACTGATCTTTCTAAAAAGTAAAACTTTTCATGATATATCCACCAAAAACCTTCAGTGGCCTTATATATCCCTCAGGGCCATCCTCAGCAGGGAACAGAAAGCATTTTGTGGTCTAGCCCCTTCTCACTTGTTAGCTTCTCTGCACATTTTCCACAGCTCTTTAACATGTCATGTTCTCTTCGTTATATTTTTTAATTTTCACATATTGTTTTCTCTCTTTGTAATTGGAATGTCTTTATCCCTCCCTGTTTTATCTTTGATAACTCCTCCCTTTTTAGTATCAATTTAGTCATGATTTCCTCCAAGAAGGTTTTTCTAATCACTAATGACAAAATTTTTACATATTTCCATATATCTCTGTGCAGTCCATATTATCAGCTCACTGATCATATTGTCCTGTAGTTTCCTATTCACTCCTTTGTGTACTAATTCCATTGTACCTCACAATCAACTTGACATGGAGAGGGCCCTCATTAAATGTTTATTTAATAAATAACTGAATAAATGAATGATAAGAAAATAAAGTTGCAACAAAATGCAAGAAAAACTAATACATATTTATATGCAATATTTATATACATATTTATATATATTTATATAATACTAATTTATATGCAAGAAAAACTTATACTTGCACACACACATATATACTAGTAAAATAATTGGAAGACTACATAGCACAATATTTATAATAGTTATAATAAAAATGTATTTATGAGTTGCCGGTATAATTCAATCAATCATGTAAAAGAGATTATAAGTGTTACTCCTAATTTTATCACAACTGGATAGACTCATAGCATCTGAAATTTCAGGTGCTTTTGCATGTCACTTTCTTGAGTGGTATTTTGATACCAGAATTTGAGCCTTAATTTGATTATGGAATCAAATTATGCTCAACAATTGTGTATTAAATTCCTGTCATGTTGTTATCACTTAACTATGATAGAAAGGAACAATTTTACAACTGTTTTTGAGTTACTTACAAACTTTTGAAGAGAAAAAAATATTAATATATATACATAAGACTTGAAATTTTTTGATCAGGTAATCAGGAACTGTATATATACTTGTTTGTAAAATATTCAAGGTTGGGGGGATAGGGTAACTGGGTGATGGGTCTTAAGGAGGGCTTGTGTTGTGATGAGCACTGGGTGTTATACACAACTAATGAATCGTTGAACACTACATCAAAAACTAATGATGTACTATATGTTGGCTAACAACATAATAATAAAAAAAATTCAAGGTTGGACTTTATATAGTTTAATGCCTCTTGCATTCTACTCCTCTTGCATCAGTCCCTTCTGTTTTACTATACTTATTTTTGAGGCATAAATCCAAAAATCCATAAATCTTAAAAAGAACTGAAAAACCTTTAAGGGTTAAACTATTGTTTGGCTGAATGTCTCCATCAAGAGCATCACCAAGTGGCCACACACTTAGACTTGAATACCTACAGTAATGCTAACTGCAGGTTTCACAAGCTCTTACCACTCTGCACTTTCTCCTGTGGTTTCCAATCACATCAAGAACACGTCCAATCCCTCTTCCCCTGCTGACTAGTGAATATCTGAGGATAAATACTTTGTTACTTCTGAATCGTCTTTTTACTGCTATTTAAAAATCCTTAATCTGGGGCACCTGGGTGGCTCAGTGGGTTGAGCATCTGCCTTCAGCTCAGGTCATGATCCTGGGGACCTGGGATTGAGCCCCAAGTGGGGCTTTCCAGCTTGGTGGGTAATCTGTTTCTCTTTCTGCCCCTCCCCCTGTGCATCCTCTCTGTTGCTCTCAAATAAATAAAATCTTTAAAAAGAAATAAATAAAAAATTAAAATCCTTAATCTAATCTGGACAGGGATTAACCAGTTTGGCTTTATGGAACCATATAAAAGTGTATATATCTCCAAAATAAAATCTTCCCTCTTAGACTTCTGCCTGTTTTTATTTTCCACTTATCAAAATATTTTATTGGTCCCTAATTATTATATATTTATATTATGCATTTATATTATATATTAATATTATATATTGCATATTGTATTATACAAATTATATATTAATGTTAATTAATATATATTACATTCACCTAATACTGACAATGATTTTTTAAATAAGTACTGTAATTATTCTCATAGTACAGATAAAGAAACTGATGTACCAAGAAGTGAAATGACTTTCCTAAGGTCACACAATGTATAATAACGGATTTGAAATTTGAGACCAAAAATTTTGTTTCTGGAGTCCCTCTATATGAAATAGTGTCATTCATAATACAATCACAATACAGTGACAAGTGTGTAGCTTGTTATTCTCTCTCTGTGATAGTCACAGTATATCAAGGGATTTGTGCCCATACAGCCACAAAGCTAGGGTGAACATTACCAAAAGCTTCTTCTGGCAAGCTCTACTAAACAACACACTACTGTCACCTAGCATCTACTTTTTTAAAAATTGTAATTCAATTAAACTACGTCTTACATAATTTTTGTATTTTTCAAGAAATTACTAAATCACTCAGTGATATATTTTATACTTAAATATAAAAATATATATTCTATTTTGAAATATAACTATATTTTATAAACTATAACTAAAATATAACTTTAACCTAAACATAACAAAATGTTTTAAAACATAACTATTTTAATTTTAAAAATCTGTATTTAAATATGAAACATTTAAATAAATACACTAAGAAAAGATGAAGACAGTCTTTTTTAATGAAGTATTACAATTTTGGGAATATTGCTTGTTAAGTCTATTAATTTAGTGAGTTAGCGTACAGAGACAAAATAGTCTATTTCCTACTTATGTTAAAATGTGCTATTTGTTTTGAAGTTTGAAAGAAATGAGAGAGGCAATTGGGAAACTTTGTCATGCTATCTTACAGTGAAAATTGGAATTTTTTTCCATTATTGAGGCTTAAAATAAATATAATGGTTTTCCTCCTTAATATCCAGTGGAAGAAGTTCAGAAACTGAACTAGAGATAATTATGTCCTTGGCAGGGGTAGAGTGACACCGTGTGGAGTAAAACAAAACACAGCTACTCCACAAGGCTGACACTGGCTCTCCCCAGAAGAGCACAACTTGAAAAGAGAGGAAACCATAATAAAAAATAAATAAATAAATAAAAAATAAAATAAAAATAGAACTACCCTAAAAAATAAGAGGAAACCAAAGATTGACTTTTCAAGTAAGTCATCTAATTTTCCTAAATTCTTCTTAAAATTCTTCATTAAGAATATGAATGTGTTCAAGTCAGCTAACAGCAAAGAAGGCTTATGCAGTTAGAGTAGAATATGTAGCATTTTATAAGAAATATTTTATACTCTAAATAGAAAATAAAATTTATGGTAAGATATTATGATTCATATTCATCTGAGTAAATATATATTTAATATATATATAATCTATATTTTAATTTAAATTCAATTAGTCAACATATAGTACATTATTAGTTTCAGATGTAGTGTTCAATGATTCATCAGTTGTGTATAACACCCAGTGCTCATCATATCACGTGCCCTCCTTAATGCCCATCACCCAGTTACCCCATCCCCCTACCCACCTCCCCTTCCGCAACCCTCAGTTTGTTTCCCAGAGTCAAGAGTCTCTCATGGTTTGTCTCCCTCTCTGATTTCTTCTCATTCAGTTTTCCCTCCCTTCCCCTATGATCTTCTGCACTATTTCTTATATTCCACATATGAGTGAAACCATATGATAATTATCTTTCTCTGATTGACTTATTTCACTTAGCATAATACCCTCCAGTTCCATCCACATCGATCTAAATAGTAGGTATTCATCTTTTCTGATGGCTGAGTAATATTCCATTGTTATATATAGACTCTCTTATTTAACACACATACACACACATTATTTTATCCATACTTGTATCTAGAAATTTCAGTGATCTAAGAACATTTGCAATAGAAGTCACAGCTTAAATAATTACTGAATATACCTTATTCTCAAATACTTTTTAGAAAAATTCAGAACAATACGTTTTATATTGAGTCCACTAACCTAAATGAATTGCTCCCACAAGGAGAAGCCAGGAAATCACCGGCTAATGTGTACATTTGAGATGGCATTTGGAGAAAACAATTTGATTAAAACTTTTTTTTGAAGAAACTTGTATGTAGCAATGGGATTTACATATATTGTTAATTTTTTTCCATTTGTTCATTTACTCAAATATTGATAGAACATATATTACATTGTAGGTACTGTGAGAAGTGTTAAACACCTCTGTAAGGTAGAAATCTTTGCCCATGACTTACTGGCAGTATAATGAAAAGTCAGAAAAATAAATTGAGAAATGTTTAAAACTAGCATCTAATACCGTTTTAGCATTTATGGAAAAGATCATAATATTTTTATAGACCTAATAATAGGGTAAATAATATGATTTTCTCTTCCCAAAATATCCAAAAAAAATGTTTAAAACATGAATTATGTTATACCATTCACTGGCTTTAGATGTTCCCATCACATTTATATCAACTGGAATCCCCAGTCTGATCTACACTAGCTTCCCTCACTCCTCTCCTGCTTTTCCACCTTCATCTCACTGTTTTCTCCCCAATCTCATAGGACTTTGCTCTGTTGTTGGACACATTGAGCCCATGTCTGGTAGCAGGCCTTTGTACCAACTGTTACCTGAAATATTCTTCCCTGCTTTCTGCACACAAGGTGCTTATCTTTTTAAGACTAAATGTGACTTGATTCTTATCTCCTCACAAAGGACATTTTTTGACTCTCCAATTTAATGCTCTCACCCCCCACACACACACATTCTATATCACTTTACTTCATTATAATTACTCCTTTGACACTTATCAGTAGGTGTTATTTTCATATTTATTTGTGTTTGTTTTTTAATGTGGCTTCCCCAGCAAGAATGTAAGATACCAGTGAGAGCTTATTTGTTGTTAGCTGTATCTCTGTCATTTAGAATGAAGTTTGTCCACCCAAAGGTGCTCAACAAGTATTAATTGAATGAATACTGTTTTAATCCTTATTTATTTATTTATTTATTTATTTATTTATTTATTTTGCATGGCCTCTTCCAAAGGAGAGAGTTTGAGGCACTTTTTATTCTGTTTTCCCCTTCCTTCCTTCCTTTCTCCCTCCCTTTTTTATCTTTCCTTCCATTCTTCCTTCCATATCTTTCTTCCCTCCCTCCCTTTCTTCTTCCATACCCCTCTCTCTTTTCCTCCTTTCCTTCCTTCTTCCTTCCTTCCTTTCTGTTTATCTGTCTTTCTTTCTTTTACAGAAATATGAAGATTTTCGAGCTTAGCATTTAAGGAAAAATGACAACTTGATGCCAAATGAATGTCTTTATATTGATTCAATTTCTAAAAGAAGTATTGGAAGTCAGTCTCCAAACACTATGATCAATCTCTGGGATAAGTATCAAAGTTAGTATAGATAGATAGATGATATAGATATAGATATAGATGATAGATATAGATATAGATATATAGATATAGATAGATTAGATAGATATAGATAGATTAGATAGATAGATGATAGGTAGATAGATATAGATAAATATATAGATATATATATCAACAAGGCTTGTGCAATTATGATTATATATATATATCAACAAGGATTTCAGGAACAAGAGATGTTTGATTTAGAACAGTGCAATACATGTTAAGTATGTTAAATTGTTAAAAAGGTTTTCAGACTTTTAATAAAGAAAGAGGGTTAGGTTTATCGTGTAACCAATGAGTAGTACTTACGTGGTGGCACATTTTAGAGAAATACAAGAAAAAATAAAGTTTACTAATGAAAAAGACATGTGTGAAATTGAAACTTTCTGTCTCACCAAGGCAGCTATAATTAATTGGTAGTAGCTACCTTGAGTACTATGTCTCTATGGATTTGAGTCATGTGCAGGCTTATAGGTAGTTCTTTGATTGAATAACAATGTGCTTGTAAGCAGCTTCCTAAATTAAATTATCTTAGTTGGAATATCTAGAATAATTTTCATTTACCTTAAAGTACTTTGTCTGATAAGAGCACCTAAAAGATTTTGTCTGATACTAGCACTTTCCCAGGTGTTTTGTTTATACAATGCAGTAATTAAAAACACAGTTACCGAAAAAGCACTCAAGTACACTACAGTTGGAAACACTTATGGATTATCTGTGGGATTATCTGTGAAATTACCTACTTTTTTTCTACTTAAAATGGCACTGTGTCTACTGGGGATGTTGAGTTGCACAAAGTGGATGTATACATCCAAGTTTTGAGTTGCTATGAAGAGAGATTGTTCAGGTCTTCTAGACATATCCTTGGAGATAGAAAAAAACAAAGATTACAACATAATTATGAATATGCATTTTGTTTTATATTCCTATAGAAATATAATGAGATATCTATTAGGCCAACATGCCACTTAAGCTTGACCCCAATGATTAATTTCTGCCCTTTTGCTTGATAGAGACATTTGTAGGTAAAATTACTTACACAAATGTTGATAAGTGGACAAAAATATCCTGAAGTGAGTTGCTTTAAAGTAGTTGTAAAATTAGACTGAGTAGGGGCACCTGGGTGGCTCAGTCGTTAAGTGTCTGCCTTCGGCTCAGGTCATGATCCCAGGGTCCTGGGATTGAGCCCCACATCGGGCTCCCTGCTCAGCGGGAAGCCTGCTTCTCCCTCTCCCACTCCCCCTGCTTGTGTTCCCTCTCTCACTGTCTCTCTCTGTCAAATAAATAAATAAAATCTTAAAAAAAAAATTAGACTGAGTAAGTAAGTAGTCCATACATTTGAAACTAACTCAGACACATTATTTGAAAGAGAAGCTTACATTTATTTACAGGTCATAGTGGTGGAGGTAATGATTGCTAAATTAAAGTTGCATGAGAGTTATATCAACAGGTATGTAAAAACTACCTCCTAAACCTACACTGAAATTTACATTCAAGAAAATAATATTTACAAATTTCCTTTATTTTTTTAAGTTTTTATTTTATTTCATATGCTTTTTTATTTCAATTCAAGTTACTTAACATACAATGTATTACTAGGTTCAGGGTAGAGTTTAGTGATTCATCAGTTGCATATAACACCCAGTGCTCATCACATCAATTGCCCTCCAAGTGACACACTGGGCCAGATGGACTTAACAGATATGTTCAGACCATTTTATCCTAAATCAGCAGAATACACATTCTTTTCAAGTGCCCATGGAACATTCTCCAGAACAGGTCACATACTGGGTCACAAATCAGGACTCAACAAGTACAAAAAGATTGAGATCATACCATACGTATCTCAAACCACAATGCTATGAAACTTGAAGTCAAACACAAGAAAAATTTTGGGAAGACCACAAATACATGGAGGTTAAAGAACATCCTACTAGAGAATGAATGAGTCAACAAGGAAATTAAAGAATTAAAATAATATCTGGAAGCAAATGAAAATGAAAACATGACAGTTCAAAACGTTTGGGGTGCAGCAAAAGCAGTCCTAAGAGGAAAGTCTATAGCAATACAGAACTTCTTCAAAAAACAAGAAAAGTCTCAAATACACAACCTAACCTTATACCTAAAGGAGTTGGGAAAAGAACAGCCAATAAAACTGGAATCTAGCAGGAGAAGGGAAATAATAAAGATTAGAGCAGAAATCAATGATATATAAATCAAAAAAACAGAAAAGTTTTTATTTTAATTCCACTTAGTTAACAGAGTGTTATATTAATTTCAGGTGTACAATATAGTGATTCAACACTTCCATACATCACCAGGTGCTCATCATAAATGTACTCCTTAATTCCCATCATCTAATTAACCTATTCCCCTGCCCATCTCCCCCCCTGGCAAACATCATTTGTTCTCTGTAATTAAGAGTCTGTTTCTTGATTTATTTCTCTCTCTCTTTTCCCCTTTGCTCATTCATTTTGTTTCTTAAATTTCACATATGAGTGAAATCATATAGTATTTTTCATTGACTGACTTATTTCACTTAGCATTATACTCTCTAGCTCCATCCCTGTCTTTGGAAATGGCAAGATTTCATTCTTTTTTATGGCTGAATAATATTCCATATATGTATAATTAAGGAATTATGTATATATGTACATTTATGGATGTATAATTATATATAATCATGTAATTATGTATATATGTATGTATAAATTATATGTATATGTATGTATATATGTATAAATTATACATAATTTATGTATAAATTTATTATGTATACATAACTTATGTATAAATTATGTATATATAGATAATTCCATAATTATAGATACATATACATATATAATGGAATAAAAATATTCCATCCATGGATAATATGTATATACTCCAATTTTTTTCATCTATTTATTTATCAGTGGACACTTGGACTGCTTCTATAATTTGGCTATTGTAACAGTGCTGCAATAAACAGGGGTGCATGTATTCCTTCGAAATAGTATGATTGCTAGATCAGGGAGAAGTTCTATTTTTAAACTTTTGAGGAAATTCCTTACTGTTTTCCACAGTGGCTGCACCACTTGCATTCCCACGAACAGTGCAAGAAGATTCCCCATTCTCCACATTCTCACCAATACCTGTTGTTTCTTGTATTAATTTTACCCATTTTGACAGGTGTTAGGTGATATCTCATTTTAGTTTTTAATTGCATTTCCCTGATGATGAGTGATGTTGAGCATCTTTTCATGTATCTGTTGGTGACATGGATGTCTACCTTGGAGAAATGTCTGTTTGTGTCTTCTGCCCATTTTAAATTGGATTACTTGGTTTTAGGGTGTTGAGTTTGATAAGTTCTTTATAGATTTTGGATAACAACCCTTTATCAGATGTGTCATTTGCAAATATATACTCCCATTCTGTAGGTTGCCTTTAAGTTTTATTGGTTATTTCCTTCACTGTGCAGAAATTTTTATTTTGATGTAGTCTCAATAGTTTATTTTTAATTTCTTTTCCCTTACCTCAGGTAAACTTTCTAGAAAAAAGTTGCTATGGCTAATGTCAAAGTAGTTACTGCCTTATGGTCTCTTCTAGCATTTTTATGATTTCAGGTCTCACAATTATGTAATCAACTTTTTTTTAAAAAAATGCATTTTTTCACCTTCAAATGGGAATGATCTTTTTTCAAATACTTCTTTAAATTTAAATTCTAGTTAGTTAACATACAGTGCACTATTGATTTCAGGAGTAGAATTAAGTGATTCATCACTTGCATACAACACCCAGTGTTGTATATTGCTCATCAAAACAAGTGCCCTCTAAACCCATCACCCATTTAGCCCACCCCTCACCCACATCCCTCTATCAACCATCAGTTTATTCTCTACATTAAGAGTCTCTCACAGTTAGTTTCTCAATCTCTTTTTTCTTTTTTTTTCTCCCCCCTCATATGTCTGCCTGTTTTGTTTCTTAAATTCCACACATGAGTGAAATCATACAGTATTTGTCTTACTCTGACTAATTTTTTTTTTTTCAGTTTTTGATGTAGTGTTCCATGATTCATTGTTTGGATATTAACACCCAGTGCTCCATGCAGAACATGCCCTCTTTAATACCCATCACCAGGCTAACCCATTCCCCCACCCTCCTCCCCTCTAGAACCATCAGTTTGTTTTTCAGAGTCCATAGTCTCTCATGGTTCATCTCCTCCTCCAATTTCCTCCCCTTCATTCTTCCCTTCCTGCTATCATCTTCTTATTTTTTTTTAAAGATTTTATTTATTGATTTGACAGAGAGAGAGAGATAGTGAGAGCAGGAACACAAGCAGGGGGAGTGGGAGAGGAAGAAGCAGGCTTCCCGCCAAGCAGGGAGCCCGATGTGGGACTTGATCCCAGGACCCTGGGATCATGACTTGAGCTGAAGGCAGACGCTTAATGACTGAGCCACCCAGGCGCCCAACATATAATGTATTATTTGTTTCAGAGGTACAGGTCTATGATTCAACAGTCTTACACAATTCACAGTGCTCACCATAGCACATACCCTCCCCAATGTCTATCAGCCAGCCACCCCATGCCTCCCATACCCCACAACTCCAGCAAACCTCAGTTTGTTTCCTGAGATTAAGAATTCCTCATATAAGTGAGATCATATGATACATGTCTTTCTCTGATTGACTTCTTTTGCTCAGCATAATACCCTCCACTCCATCCACATCATTGCAAATGGCAAGATTTCATTTCTTCTGATGGCTGCATAATATTCCATTGTATATATATATACAGAATCTTCTTTATCCATTCATCTGTTGATGGATACCTTCGCTCTTTCCACAGTTTGGCTATTGTGGACATTGCTGCTATAAACATCGGGGTGCACGTACCCCTTCGGATCCCTACATTTGTATCTTTGGGGTAGATAGCCAGTAGTGCAATTGCTGGGTCTTATGGTGCCTCTATTTTCAACTTTTTGAGGAACCTCCATACTGTTTTCCAGAGTGGCTGCACCAGCTTGCATTCCCACCAACAGTGTAGGAGGGTTCCCCTTTCTCTGCATCCCCACCAACATCTGTCCTTTCCTGACTTGTTAATTTTAGCCATTCTGACTGGTGTGAGGTGGTAACTCATTGAGGTTTGGATTTGGATTTCCCTGATGCTGAGCAATGTTGAGCACTTTTTCATGTGTCTGTTGGCCATTTGGATGTCTTCTTTGCAAAAATGTCTGTTCATGTCTTCTGCCCATTTCTTGATTGGATCATTTGTTCTTTGGGTGTTGAGTTTCCTAAGTTCTTTATAGATTTTGGACACTAGCCCTTTATCTGATATGTCATTTGCAAATATCTTCTCCCATTCTGTCGGTTGTCTTTTGGTTTGGTTGACTGTTTCTTTTGCTGTGCAAAAGCTTTTTATCTTGATGAAGTCCCAATAGTTCATTTTTGCCTTTGGCAATGTTTCTAGGAAGAAGTTGCTGTGGCTGAGGTTGAAGAGGTTGCTGCCTGTGTTCTCCTTTAGGATTTTGATGGACTCCCGCCTCACATTGAGGTCTTTCAACCATTTGAGTCTATTTTTGTGTGCGGTATAAGGAAATGGTCCAGTTTCATTCTTCTGTGTGTGACTGTCCAATTTTCCGAACACCATTTGTTGAAGAGATTGTCTATTTTCCATTGGACATTGTTTCTTGCTTTGTCGAAGATTAGTTGACCATGGAGTTGAAGGTCCATTTCTGGGCTCTCTATACTGTTCCATTGATCTATGTGTCTGTTTTTGTGCCAGTACCATACTGTCTTGATGATGACAGCTTTGTAGAGCTGGAAGTCCGGAATTGTGATGCCATCAGCTTTGCTTTTCTCTTTCAACATTCCACTGGCTATGCGGGGTCTTTTCTGGTTCCATACAAATTTTAGGACGATTTGTTCCATTTCTTTGAAAAAAGTGGGTGGTATTTTGATAGGGATTGCTTTGAATGTGTTAATTGCTCTAGGTAGCATTGACATCTTCACAATTATTGTTCTTCTTATCCATGAGCATGGAAAGTTTTTCCATTTCTTTGTGTCTTCCTCAATTTCTTTCATGAGTATTTTATAGTTTTCAGAGTACAGATTCTTTGCCTCTTGGGTTAGATTTGTTCCTAGGTATCCTACGGTTTTGGGTGCAATTGTAAATGGGATCGACTCCTTAATTTGTCTTTCTTTTCTCTTGTTGCTGGTGTATAGGAATGCCACTGATTTCTGTGCATTGATTTTATATCCTGCCACTTTACTGAATTCCTGTATGAGTTCTAGCAGTTTTGGGGTGGAGTCTTTTGGGTTTTCCACATAGAGTATCATATCATCTGCAAAGAGTGAGAGTTTGACTTCTTCTTTGGATGCTTTTTATTTCTTTTTGTTGTCTGATTGCTGTGGCTAGGACTTCTAGTACTATGTTGAAAAACAGTGGTGATAGTGGACATCCCTGCCATGGTCCTGACCTTAGCGGAAAGCTCTCAGTTTTTCCCCATTGAGAATGATATTCGCTGTGGGTTTTTCATAGATGGCTTTTATGATCTTGAGGTATGTACCCTCTATCCCTATACTCTGAAGAGTTTTGATCAAGAAAGGATGCTGTACTTTGTCAAATGTTTTTTCTGCATCTACTGAGGGGTTCATATGGTTCTTGTTCTTTCTTTTATTAATGTATTGATTGATTTGTGGATGTTGATCCAATCTTGCAGCCCAGGGATAAATCCCACTTGGTCATGGTGAATAATCCTTTTAATGTACTGTTGGATCCTATTGCCTAGTATTTTGGTGAGAATTTTTGCATCCATGTTCATCAAGGATATTGGTCTGTAATTCTTTTTGATGGGGTCTTTATCTGGTTTGGGGATCAAGGTAATGGTGGCCTCATAAAACGAGTTTGGAAGTTTTCCTTCCATTTCTATTTTTGGAACAGTTTCAGAAGAATAGGTATTAATTCTTCTTGAAATATTTGGTAGAATTCCCCTGGGAAGCCATCTGGCCCTGGCCTTTGCTTGTTGGGAGATTTTTGATGACTGCTTCAATTTCGTTAGTGGTTATAGGTCTGTTCAGGTTTTCTATTTCTTCCTGGTTCAGTTTTGGTAGTTGAGACATCTCTAGGAATGCATCCATTTCTTCCAGATTATCTAATTTGCTGGCATAGAGTTGCTCATAATATGTTCTTATAATTGTATTTCTTTGGTGTTCGCTGTGATCTCTCCTCTTTCATTCATGATTTTGTTGATTTGGGTCATTTCTCTTTTCTTTTTGATAAGCCTGGCCAGGGGTTTATCAATCTTGTTAATTCTTTCAAAGAACCAGCTCCTAGTTTCGTTGATCTGTTCTACTGTTCTTTTGGTTTCTATTTCATTGATTTCTGCTCTGATCTTTATTATTTCTCTTCTCCTGCTGGGTTTAGGCTTTATTTGCTATTCTTTCTCCAGCTTCTTTAGGTGTAGGGTTAGGTTGTGTATTTGAGACTTTTCTTATTTCTTGAGAAAGGCTTGTACTGCTATATACTTTCCTCTTAAGACTCCTTTTGCTGTATCCCATTGATTTTGAACAGTTGTGTTTTCATTTTCATTTGTTTCCATGAATGTTTTTAATTCTTCTTTAATTTCCTGGTTGACCCATTCATTCTTTAGTAGGATGCTCTTTAGCCTCCATATATTTGAGTTCTTTCTGACTTTCCTCTTGTGACTGGGTTCTAGTTTCAAAGCATTGTGGTCGGAAAATATGCAGGGAATGATCCCAGTCTTTTGGTACTGGTTGAGACCTGATCTGTGACCTAGGATGTGATCTATTCTGGAGAATGTTCCTTGGGCACTCGAGAAGAATGTGTATTCTTTTGCTTTGGGATGGAATGTTCTGAATATGTCTGTGAAGTCCATTTGGTCCAGTGTGTCATTTAAAGTCTTTATTTCCTTGCCGATCTTTTGCTTCGATGATCTGTCCATTTCAGTGAGGGGGTGTTAAAGTCCCCCACTATTATTGTATTGTTGTGGATGTGTTTCTTTGCTTTTGTTATTAATTGGCTTATAAAATTGGCTGCTCACATGTTAGGGGCATAGATATTTACAATTGTTAGATCTTCTTGTTGGATAGACCCTTTAAGTAGGATATAGTGTCCTTCCTCATCTCTTATTACAGTCTTTGGTTTAAAATCTATTTTGTCTGATATAAGGATTGCCACCCCAGCTTTCTTTTGGTGTCCATTAGCATGGGAAATGGTTTTCCACTTCCTCACTTTCAATCTGGGGGTGTCTTTGGGTCTAAAATGAGTCTCTTGCAGGCAGCATATCGATGGGTCTTGTTTTTTTATCCAATCTGAGAGCCTGTGTCTTTTGATTGGGGCATTTTGCCCATTTACATTCAGGGTAACTATTGAAAGATATGAATTTAGTGCCATTGTATTGCCTGTAAGGTGACTGTTACTGTATATTCTTTGTGTTCCTTTCTGGTCTATGTTACGTTTAGGCTGTCTCTTTGCTTAGAGGACCCCTTTCAATATTTCTTGTAGGGCTGGTTTTGTGCTTGCAAATTCCTTTAGTTTTTGTTTGTCCTGAAAGCTTTTTATCTCTCTTTGTATTTTCAATGACAGCCTAGCTGGATATAGTATTCTTGGCCGCATATTTTTCTCATTTAGTGCTCTTAAGATATCATGCCAGTTCTTTCTGGCCTGCCAGGTCTCTGTGGATAGGTCTCTTGCCACCTAATGTTTATACCATTCTAGGTTACAGATCTCTTCTCCCAAGCTGCTTTCAGGATTTTCTCTTTGTCTCTGAGACTCGTAATTTTACTATTAGATGTTGGGGTGTTGACCTATTTTTATTGATTTTGAGAGGGTTTCCCTGTGCCTCCTGGATTTTGATGCCTGTTTCCTTCCCCAAATTAAGGAAGTTTCTACTGTAATTTGCTCCAATATACCTTCTGCCCCTCTCTCTTTCTTCTTCTTCTGGAATCCCAATTATTCTAATGTTGTTTCATGTTATGGTATCGCTTATCTCTCAAATTCTGCCCTCCTGACCCGGTAGTTGTTTCTCTCTCTCTGTTTCTCAGCTTCTTTATTTTCCATCATTTGGTCTTCTATATGACTAATTCTCTCTTCTGCCTCATTTATCCTAGAAGTTAGAGCCTCCATTTTTTATTGCACCTCATTAATAGCCTTTTTGATTTCAACTTGGTTAGATTTTAGTTCTTTTATTTCTCCAGAAAGGGTTTGTATATTAACTTCCATGTTTTTTTCAAGCCTAACTAGTATCTTTAAAATCATCATTCTGAACTCTAATTTCAACATCTTACTAAAGTCTGTATTTATTAGGTCCCTGGCAGTTGGTACCGCCTCTTGTTCTTTTTGTTGAGGTGATTTTTTCCATCTTGTCATTTTGTTCAGAGGAGAATAGATGAATGAGAGAACAAAATGCTAACAGGGTAACAATGTCCTGAGAAAATGTACACTAAACAAATCAGAAAAGACCTGAAACCAGAGGGAAAGATAGGGAAAGAAAGAAAGAAAAAAAGAAAAAAAAAGAAAAAGAAAAAGATAACAACAAACAAAAACAAAACAAAACAAAGAAAACAAAATATGATCAAATATGATCAGGCTGGTGCATAGATCAGTGCCACACACTAGATTTTGGGTGTATCTTGGTCAGTTAGAAGAAAGTGCCTCCCAATATTTTAAAGACAGAAAAACATATATGTACAAAAATAAGGGTTAATACAATGAAGGGATGGAATATGACTGTAACAATGAAAATTATAAAGATTTTATAAAAGGAATTGATAAGATAAGAAGTTGGTTGAAGGAAGAATGAAGAGGATTTTAAAAAAAATGGGAGAGAATGTGATCAGTCAGGAGACTAGAACAAAGCCATACACTAGAGATTTAGGGTATATTTTGATCTGTTAGAAGAAACTGTATCCCAAAATTTTAAAGAGAGAACAACTTACATATATATACCAAAATAAGGGTAAATACTGAAGGGATAGAATATAGCTCTAAAAATGAAAAATAAAAAAGATTTTTTTTAAAAAGGGATTGATAAGATATTGATTGAAAAAGGGACAAAGAAAAATTCAAAAAAAAAAAAAGAAAGACAGAAAAAAATTAACTTTGAAAGACTAAAGAATCACGGGAAAAAAGCCATGGATTCTATGTGCAGTATTCCCCTAGCGCTGGAGTTCTGCCATTCTCATTGATTGGTAAACTTGGTCTTGGCTGGCTGTTCTTTCTGATCTTCTGGGGGAGGGGCCTGTTGCCGTGGTTCCCAAATGTCTTTGCCGGGGGTGGAATTGCCCCACCCTTGCCGGTCTGGGCTAAGTAATCTTCTCTGGTTTGCTCTTGGGAGCTTTTGTTCCCTGCAAGCTTTCCGTACAGCTTTGGAGGACAAGAGTGAAAATGGCAGCCTCCCAATCTCCACCCCACAGGAGCCGAGAACTCCTGGGGCCCCACTCCTCAGTGAGCCCCCAGAGAAAAGCAGTCAATCACTCCCCTCTCCCTGGTCTCCGGCTGCACTCTGTGCTCACCCATCCTGTGACCGAGCATTTCTATCTCTGGCACATGGCCCTGTGTGGAGTCTCCAAACCCAGTAGATCCCTGCGGTGCACTCCCGTGCTGCTCCTCCCAGGGGAGGAAGGGGAGTGTCCCTGGATCTGCCGCTTGTTGGGCCCCTGCTGGAAGAGCAGTGGCCCGACTGTGCCGTGGATCACAGTTTATGGCAACCCCGAGCTGAGAGCCTGCTCCTCGGCTCCATCTCTGCAGCTGGCTTCCCTGCCACACTCAGGCAATCCCAGTCTTCCTGTGACCCTGAGGGTCCTGAGACCACACTGTCCCAGCGAGGGTTCCACCACCCGCTTAGCCACTGGAGCGACGTCCCTCAGAGGAGCCAAACTTCTAAAAGTTCCAATTTTGTGCTCCACTGCTGTATCACTTGCCAGAAGCGGCCAATGGAGTCCCCCTCCCCTGCCATTTATCCTCCTGAATATTGCCTTGGATTCACTTCTCCACATGTCCTACCTTCCAGAAGGTGGTCGCTTTTGTATTCAGAGAGTTGCTGCTATTCTTTTCTTCGATCTCCTGTTGAGTTCGTAGGTGTTCAGAATGGTTTGATCCCCATCCAGCTGAATTCCTGGGACCAGACGAAATCCAGGTCTCCTAATCCTCCGCCATCTTGCTCCTCCCCACTGACTGACTTTTTTCACTTAGCATAATATACTCTGGTTCTATCCATGTCATTACAAATGTCAAGATTTCATTCTTTCTGATGGCTGGATAATATTACATTTATCCATTCATCAGTTGATGGACATTTGGGCTCTTTCCATGGTTTTGGCTATTGTTGATAATGCTGCTATAAATATTGGGGTGCAGATACACCCTCAACGTTTTGTATCCTTTTGGTAAGTACCTAGTAGTGCAATTGCTGGGTCATAGGGTAGTTCTATTTTTAACTTTTTGAAAAACCTCCATACTGTTTTCCAGAGTGGCTGCACCAGTTTCCATTCCCACCAGCAGTGCAAGAGAGTTCCTCTTTCTGTGCATCCTCACCAACACCTGTTTTTTCTTGTATTGCTAATTTTAGCCATTCTAACAATTGTGAGGTAATATCTCATCATGAAATATATTTATATTTCTCTGATGATGAGTGATGTTTAACATTTTTTCATGTGTCTGTTAGCCATCTGGAGGTCTCCTTTGAAAAAATGTCTATTCGTGTCTTCTACTCATTTCTTAGCTGGATTATTTGTTTTTTGGGGTGTGAGTTTGATAAGTTCTTTATGGATTTTGGATATTAACCCTTATCAGACATATCCTTTGCAAATATCTTGTCCCATTCCATAGGCTGCCTTTTAGTTTTGTTGATTTTTTTCCTTTACTGTGCAGAAGCTTTTTATTCTGATGAAGTCCTAATACTTCATTTTTGCTTTTGTTTCCCTTTGTGGTGACATGTCTAGTAAGAAGTTGCTATGGCTGATGTCAAAGAGGTTGCTGCCTGTGTTTTCCTCTAGGATTTTGATGATTTCCTCCCTCCCATTTAGGTCTGTCATCTATTTTGAATTTCTTTTTGTGTATAGTGTAAGAAAGTGGTCCAGTTTCCTTTTGCATGTTGCTGTCCAGTTTTCTGAACACCATTTGTTGAAGAGATTATCTTTTTTCCATTGGATAGTCTTTCCTGCTTTGTTGAAAATTAGTTGACCATGTAGTTGTGGGACCATTTCTGGGTTTCCTATTCTGTTCCATTGATCTATGTGTCGGTTTTTGTGCCAGTACCATATTGTCTTGATGACTGCATCTTTGTAATATAGCTTGAAGTCTGGAACTGTGATACCTCCAGCTTTGTTTTTCTTTTTCAGGATTGCTTTGGTTATTCAGGTTCTTTTTTGGTTCCATACAAATTTTAGGATTGTTTGTTCTAGCTTGGTGAAAAATGCTGATGGTATTTTGATAAGGATTGCATGAAATATGTAGATTGTTTTGGGTAGTATAGACATTTTAGCAATGTTTGGTCTTCAAATCCATGAGCATGGAATGTTTTTCCATTTCTTTGTGTCTTCTTCAATTTCTTTCATAAGTTTTCTATAGTTTTCAGGGTACAGAATGTTTACCTCTTTGGTTAGATTTATTCCTAGGTATCTTATGGTCTTTGGTGCAATTGTAAATGGGATCAATTCCTTGATTTCTTTTTCTGCTGCCTCATTACTGGTGTATAGAAATACAAGAGATTTCTGTACATTGATTTTATATCCTGTGACTTTGCTAAATTCTGTATTAGTCCTACCAACATTTTGGTGGAGTCTTTTGAGTTTTCTACATAGAGTATTTTGTCATCTGCAAATACTGAAAGTTTGACTTCTTCCTTACCAATTTGGATGCCTTTTATTTCTTTTTGTTGTCTGATTGCCAAGGCTAAGACTTGGCAATCAGCACTATGTTAAATAATCATGGTGAGAGTAGACATCCTGCCTTGTTCTTGACTACAGAGGAAAATTTCTCAGTTTTTCCCCATTGAGCATGATATCAGCTGTGGGTCTTTCATATATGGCCTTAATAATGTTGAGGTAAATTTTCATGTATCCCTACCCTTTTGAGGGTTTTTAACAAGAATGGGTGTTGTATTTTGTCAAGTGCTTTTTCTGCATCTATTGATGGATCATATGGTTCTTATCCTTTCTTTTATTAATGTGGCATATCACATTAATTAATTTGTGAATATTAAACTACCCTGCAGCCCAGAAATAAATCCTACTTCATCATGGTAATAATTCTTTTAATGTACTATTGGACTCAATTTGCTAATATATTGTTGAAAATGTTTATATCATCAATCTGTAATTCTCCTTTTTAGCAGAGTCTTTGTCTGGTTTTGGAATCAAGGTAATGCTGGCCTTGTAGAGGGAGTATGGAAGTTTTCCTTCCATTTCTTTTTTTTTTTTTTTAACCATTTGGAAAGAATAGGTATTAACTCTTCTTTAAATGTCTGGTAGAATTCCCCTGGCAGCCATCTGGTCCTGGACTTTTGTTTGTTGGTAGAATTTTGATTACTGATTCAATCTATTTGCTGGTTATGTGTCTGTCCAAATTTTCTACTTCTTTATGTTTCTGTTTTGGTAGTTTGTTTCTAGGAATTTGTCCATTTCTTCCAGTTTTCCCAGTTTGTTGGCATGTCATTTTTTCATAATATTCTTATAATTGTTTGCATTTCTGTGGTGTTGGTTGGGATCTCTCCTCTTTCATTTCTGATTTTATTTGAGTCCTTTCTCTTTTCTTTTTGATTAAGTCTGGCTAGGTGTTTATCGATTTTATTAATTCTTTCAAAGAACCTCTTCTTAATTTCCTTGATCTGTTGTACTTTTTTTTTGTTTCTATATCATTGATTTCTGCTCTAATCTTTATTATTCCCCTTCTTCTGCTGGCTTTATGCTTTATTTGTTGTTCCTTTTCTTGTTCGTTTAGGTTGTGTATTTAAGACTTTTCTTGCTTCTTGAGGTGGGCTTGTATTGCAATATACTTCCCTCTTAGGACTGCCTTTGCTGTATCCCAGAAGTTCTGGACTGTCATGTTTTCATTTTCATTTGTTTCCATGTACTTTTAAAATTTTTCTTTAATTTCTCGGTTAACCAATTCATTCTTTAGTAGGATGTCCTTTAACCTCCATGTATTTGTGTCTTTCAATTTTTTTCTTGTGATTGTTTTCAAGTTTCATAGCTTTGGGGTCTGAAAATATGCATGGCATGATCTCCATCTTTTTGTAGTTGTTGAAGGCTGATCTGTGACCCGGTATGTGATCTATTCTGGAAAATGTTCCATGGGCACTCAAAAAGAAAGTGTATTCTGCTGCTTTAGGATGAACTTTTCTGAATATATCAGTCTTTGGTTTAAAATCTAGTTTGTCTGATATAGGTATGGCTACTCCAGCTTTCTTTTGATGTCCATTAAAATGACAGATGGCTCTTCATCACCTCACTTTCAATCTACAGGTGTCTTTAAGTCTAAAATGAATGTTTTTTTTTTATCCATTCTGATGATTTTGTTTTTTATCCATTCTGATACCCTATGTCTTTTGTTTGGAGCATTTAGCCCATTTACATTCAGAGTGATTATTGAAAGATATGAATTTACTTCCATTATGTTACCTGTAATGCTGATGTTTCTGGTGATGTTCTCTGTTCCTTTCTAGTCTTTTTTGTTTTTTTTTTTTTCCCCTATTTAAAGGGTTCCCTTTAATATTCCTTGCAGGGCTGGTTTGGTCATCATGAACTTTTTCAGTTTTTGTTTGTCTGGGAAACTCTTTATCTCTCCTTCCATTCTGAATGACAGCCTTGCTGGATAAAGAATTCTTGGCTGCATATTTTTCCCATTCAGTACATTGAATATACTCTGCCACTTTCTTTTGGCCTGCCAGGTTTCTGTGGACAGACCTGCTG
Source organism: Neomonachus schauinslandi (assembly GCF_002201575.2). Taxonomy (NCBI): domain Eukaryota; kingdom Metazoa; phylum Chordata; class Mammalia; order Carnivora; family Phocidae; genus Neomonachus; species Neomonachus schauinslandi. The sequence goes on along the minus strand of NC_058407.1, from coordinate 104,080,876 downwards.
AAAATCTGATCTGTCTTCCCTTGTAAGTTAAGGGCTTTTTTTTTTTTCCCTTGCTGCTTTCAGGAATGTTTTCCTTGTTTGTGTATTTTGTGAATTTGACTATATGTCTAGATGATGGCTGGCTTTTGTTGAATTTAATGGGAGTTCTCTCTGTCTTGGATTTTGGTGTCTGTGTCCTTCCCCAGATAAAGGAAATTTTCAGCTATAATTTGCTCAGATAAACCTTCTGCCCTTTTTTCATCTTCTGGGAATCCTATGATATAAATGCTATCATGTTTTAAGAAGTCACTGAGTTCCCTAAGTCTACCTTTGTGATCCAATACCTTTCTTTCCCTCTTCTGTTCAGTGTCATTATTTTCCATAATTTTATCTTCTCTATCACAGATTCATTCCTTTGCTTCATCCATTCTCTCTCTTTTTTTCATATTTATAACTTACTTTTGAGAGAGAGAGTGCAAGCAGTTGGAGGGGCAGAGGGAGAGGAAGAGAGAATCCTCAAGCAGACTCCTCAGTGAGCAGGGAGCCCCACGTGGGGTTCAATCCCAGGACCCCAAGATCATGACTTGACCTGAAATCAAGAGTCAACCACTTAATCAACTGAGCGACTCTGGTGCTCCCCTTTCTCTTTGTTATGGCATCCATTCAGGTTTGCATCTTGATTTTAGCATTTTTAATTTTGGCCTGATTAGATTTTAGTTCTTTTATCCCTGTGGTAAGGGATTCTCTAGTGTCTTCTATGATTTTTTTCAGTCCCAGCTAGTATCCTTATAATTTTTGTTTTAAATTCTAGTTCCTAAATATTATTTATATCTGTATTGATTAAATTTCTGGTCATTACTTCTACTTCCTGTTATTTCTTTTGGGGTGAATTCCTCTCTCTTGTCATTCTGTCTAGAAAAAAAATTGTCTAGAGCTTAGGTGTGTTATGGTCTGCTTGTTAAAAGAAGCTCTCACAATTCTAGTTGTAGAGTTGCAGTTTTGTTCTCTCAGTCCTCAGACTGATTTTTTGGATGTTCAGAATGATTTGATATTTATCTAGCTGTGTTCAAAGGTCCCCCTAATCCCCCACAGTCTTAACTCTTCCACCTAGGTCTTTAATCCATTTTGAGTTTGTCTTTGTGTATGGAGTAAAAAAAAAATGGTCCAGTTTTATTCCTTTGCATTATGCTGTCCAGTTTTCCCAACACCATTTGTTGAAGAGACTGCCTTTTTCTCACTGAATATTCTTTCCTGCTTTGTCAAAGATTAATTGACCATACAGTTGTGAATTTATTTCTGGGTTTTTCTATTCTGTTCCATTGATGTGTCTATTTTTGTGCCAGTGCCTTACTGTTTTGATTACTACATCTTTTAATATAACTTGAAGTCTGGAGTTGTGATGCCTCCAGCTTTGCTTTTCTTTTTCAAGATTGCTTTGGCTATTCTGGGTCTTTTGTGGTTCTATACAAATTTTAGGATTGCTTGCCTTAGCTCTGTGAAAAATTCTGTTGATATTTTGATAGGGATTGCATTAAATGTGTAGGTTGCTTTGAGTAGTATAGACATTTTAACAATATTTGTTCTTTCAATTCATGATCATTGAATGTCTTTCCATTTCTTTGTGTCATCTTCAATTTCTTTCATCAGTGTTTTATAGTTTTCAGAGTACACATCTTTCACCTCTTTGGTTAAGTTTATTCCTAGGTATCTTGCTATGTTTGGTGCAGTTGAACGTGGGATTGTTTTCTTAATAGTTCTTAAATTAATTGCTTTCCTTTTGCTCATTCATTATTAGTTTATAGAAATGCAACAGATTTCTGCATGTTGATTTTGTATCCCACAACGTTACTGAATTCATTTATCATCTAGCAGGTTTTTTTGGTGGGGTCTTTCAAGTTTTTTATATGGAGTATCATGTTATCTGCAAATAGTGAACATTTTATTCTTTCTTTAACAATTTGAATATTTTTTATTTCTTTTTATTGTTAGGTCATGTGGCTAGGACTTCTAATACTATGTTGAATGAAAGTGGTGAGAGTGGACATCCTTACCTTGTGCATGCTTGTTTGGGGGGATGGAAACCTCTGTTTTTCCCCATTAAGGATGATGTTAGCTGTGGGGTTTTTTTATATATGGCCTTTATTATGTTGAAGTATGTTCCTTCTAAACCTACTTTGTTGGGCGCCTGGGTGGCTCAGTCGTTAAGCGTCTGCCTTCAGCTCAGGTCATGATGCCAGGGTCCTGGGATCGAGTCCCACATCGGACTCCCTGCTTGGCGGGAAGCCTGCTTCTCCCTCTCCCATTCCCCCGCTTGTGTTCCTGCTCTTGCTATCTCTCTCTCTGTCAAATAAATAAATAAAATCTTTTAAAAAAATAAAAATAAAAAATAAACCTACTTTGTTGAGTGTTCTTATCATGAATGGATTTTGTTTTTTGTCAAATGCTTTTTCTGTATATATTAAAATTATATGTTTTTTATCCTTTATCTTATTGATGTGCTACATCTCATTGATTATTTTGTTAATATTGAACTACTCTTGCAAGCCAGGAATAAATCCCATTTGATTGCAGTGAAAGATTTTTCTAATGCATTGTTGGATTTGGTTTGCTAGTATTTTGCTGGGGATTTTTGCATCAATATTCATCAGGGATATTGATCTGTAGTTAGTGGTGTTTTTATCTATTTTTAATATATGTACAATGCTGGCCTCAGAGAATGAATTTGGAAGTTTTCCTTCTTCTATCTTTTTGGACTAGTTTGAGAAGAATAGCTGTTAACTCTTTAAAAGCTTGGTAGAATTCACCTGTTAAGCTGTCTGATCCAGGACTTTAGTTTTTTGGAAGTGTTTTGATTACTGATTCAATTTCTTTTTTGGTTATCATTCTGCTCAAATTTTCTATTTCTTCCTATTTCAGTTTTGGTAGTTTATATGTTTCTAGGAATTTATCCATTTCTTGTAGGTTGCCCAATTTGTTGTCATATCATTTTCATAATAGTCTTTTATGATTGTTTGTATTTCTGTTGTGTTGGTTGTTTTTTCTCCTCTCTCATTTGTGATTTTATTTGTTTGAGTTCTTTCTCTTTTTTCCTGATAATTATGGCCAGAGGTTTATCAATTTTGTCGATCTTTTCAAAGATCCAGCTCCTGGTTTCACTGATGTGTTTTATTTTTATTTTATTTATTTATTTATTTATTTTTTACTTTATCATTTATTTCTGCTCTAAGTTTTATTTTCTGTTCTCTACTGGTTTTTGGTTTTACTTGTTCATTTTCTAGCTCCTTTAGATATAAAGTTAAGGTTATTTTTGATTTTTCTTGCTTCTTGACCATAGGCTTGTATTGCTGTAAACATTTCTCTTAGAACTGCTTTTGCTGCATCTCAAAGGTTTTCTATTCACTTTTTGATTTCTTCTTTGACTTCTTGGCTGACCCTTTCATTGTTCAGTAGCATGTTATATAACCTCCATGTATTTGTGGTCTTTCCAGACTTTTTCTTGTGGTTGGCTTCTAGTTTCATAGTATTGTGGTCAGAAAAAGTGCATAATATAACTTTGATCTTTTTAAATTTGTCGAGGCCTGTTTTGTGGCCTAATATATGATCTATTCTGGAGATGTTCTATGTGCACCAAAAAGAATGTGTATTCTGCTATTTTAGGATGGAATGTTCTGAATATATGTTAAGTCCCTCTGTTCCAATGTGTCATTCAAAGAGATTCTTTCCTTTGTTATTTTCTGTTTAGATGATCTATCTGCCTATTGATGTAAGTTGGGTGTTAAATTCCCTTATTATTATTTTTTATTATTGATTAGTTTCTTTATGTTTGTCATTAATTGTTTCATGTATTTGGGTGCTCCTGTATTGGGTGCATAAATATTTACAATTGCTATATCTTCTTGTTGGATGGTCCCTTTTATGATTATATAATGTCCTTCTTTGTCACTTGTCAGTCTTTGTTTTAAAGTCTATTTTTTCTGATATAAGTATTACTCCTCCAGCTTTCTTTGAACATCCACTTGCATCATAGGTATTTCTCCATTCCCTCACTTTCAGTCTGCAGGTGTCTTTAGGTCTAAAATGAGTCTCTTGTAGGCAGGGTCTTGTTTTTTTATTCCTTCTGTCATCCTATGTGTTTTGATTGGAGCATTAGGCCTTTTACATTCAAAGTAATTATTGATAGATATGTATTTATTGTCAGTTTATTATTTGTTTTGTGGTTGTTTCTGAATATCTTACCTGATCCTTCTTGTGTTCCTCTCTTTCATGGTTTGCAGATTTTCTTTAGTGATATATTTGGATTTCTTTCTCTTTATTCTGCATTTTTATTAGTTGTTTTTAATATATAGTTACTATTTGGTTTGTATATTACCTCTACAGCATATTGCAGTCTATATTGAGTTTATTGTCATTTAACTTTTGAACCTATTCTTTTCTCCTCTCCTTCCCACGTTTTAGGTATATGTTATCATATTTTACACCTTTTTATTTTTTGAGTTCCTTGACTGATTTTTTATAGAAATATTCATATTTACTGTTTTTGTGTTTCCTACCATTTTTACTACCATTTTTGCTCTCTCCTTTCCATTCAAAGAGTTCTCCTATATATTTCCTGCAGGGCTTGCTTAGTGGTCATGGACTCCTTTAGTTTTTGTTTGCTTGGGAAACTCTTTATCTTTCGTTCTAGTCTGAATGATAACCTTGCTGGATAAAATATTCTTGGCTATAGATTTTTCCCATTGAGCACTTTCAGTATATCATATCACCACTCCCTTGTGGCTTGCAAAGTTTCTGCTGAAAAATTCCCTGTTAGGTTTATGGGGTTTCCTTGTGTGTTACTATCCTCTTTTGTCTTTTTGCTTTTAATTTTTTTTCTTTATAAGTATATTTTGCCAATTTAATTACAATATGCCTTGGCATGCATCTGCATTTGTTGATTTTGATGGGAGGTATCTGTGCCTCCTGGATCTAGATGTCTGTTTCTTTTCCCATATTGGGGAAGTTTTCAGCTATTACTTCCTAAAATAAATTTTCTCTCTCTTCTTCTGGGACTCCTACAATATGAATGTTATTACATTTGATGGAGTCAGTGAGTTCCCTATGTCTATTCTCATTTTGTGTAATTATTTTTTCCCTCTTTTATTAAGCTTTCTTACTTTCCATTATTCTGTCTTCTAGGTCACTAATTCATTCCTCTGCTTCTTCCATCCTGCTGTTCACTCTATCAAGAATGTTTCTCGTTTCATTTAGAGCACTTTATGTCTGCTATGTTATTCTTTATTTCCGTGTTAAGGGTCTCACTTCTGCTTTCCACTCTTTTCTCAAGTCCAGTGAGTATCTTTATGATCATTGATTTAAATAGTCCATGAGGCATGTTACTTCTTTCTGTTTTGCTTAGATCTCTGGCTGTGGCATTGTCTTTTTCTTTCATTCGGGATAAATCTGTCTTCTCATTTTTATAAGTTTCTGTGCCTGTTTCTGTGTTTTAGGAAAGTCAGCTACAACTCCTCTTCTTTTGTGTGAAGTAGATGTCCTGTAGTGCCCTGACATGTCATGTCCCCTGTTCCCTTAGGCCTGTTGCTTCTGGGAGTGTCTCCAATGTGTGGTGCATGTGCTCTGCTGTTTTATCCTGGTCAGTTTATCCTTCAGGCCAATCATGAGCAGAGGCTCTCTTTGTTGTGGGCAGTGTTTGGTCCCTGTCCTGAACATGGTGCATTTAATTATATGTGCTCTGACCTGCTTGTGAAATGAGACCTATTGCCATTGGTACAGGAACTGAGGCTATGCAAACTCCTGAGTCAAGAGATGTGATGTGAGCAAGGGTTTGGACTGTTCTTCTGGGGGATGGAGCCCATCACATTGAGACTGAGGCAAGCAAGACTGAGAAGGGTGGTTCTACTGGATCATATGAGGCAGTGCTTGGAGTAAGCAAGTCAGGTAGGAAGGCCTGGGTTGTGCTGGCTCCTGCAGGTGGCCCTGTGCTTATGCTGATGGGGCAGGGGAGGGAAATGGTGTCTGACAGATCCTTTTTACCAGAGGGGTCTCTCCATTAATGTAGCCTCTGTGGGACATGCTTCAAAATGAGAAAACAACCTCTGACTGTGTTTTGCAGGTGCTCTTCACATCTCTGTTTCTACTGTGTATATATGCAGGTTGTTGTCTGCCTTCTCTCTAAGAGCAGTGCAATGTCCTCTAGGATCTATCCCAGTCAAGCCTGGTGACCTTTAAAACTCCAGGTTTTAAGCCTACTTGTCACCAAAAGTCATAAAATTCAGTGCCTCCCACTTTCCAAGCTGTTGCTATGGGGATTCATTTTCCTTGTCTGCTCCCCCATGTGTTAGTCTGTCTCACCTTTCTCCATGACCAGAGCTCCCTTCCCACTGCAGTGGCCATAATCCATTTCTCTCCCAAACCATATCTCCCCACTTCCTACCTTCTTTGATGTAGCCTTTTCTCTACTTTTGGTTGTGGAGTTTGTTCTGCCAGATTTCAGGTCAATTTCTGGGTTATTTAGAATGATCTGATAGTTATCTAGTTATGTTCATGGGATGAGCCCTGCTACTCTTCCCCTCATCTTCCAACCCCCCCCTCTGAAGAAAATAATTAAGATTACATCCTTATAGATAAAGAAATTCTGAAACTGTGTATATTAAACACTAAAAGTTATTGAACATTTATTAAATACTATTATTCAATTCTGACATTTCTCTTCAGCCCTCTTCTTCCCTTTGATTTTGGTGAAGGGATAATCTGAGGATGAGATGGGGGAAGGCCAAATATAGAAAGAGATGGAGAAGAATTTAGTAAATGTTACTTGCATGTAAGAGGGAAATATGGAGTCTTTTTATTTTAGCTACTTCCTCCTGGAATTTGTTCTTAAAACTGGTAAGTCCTCTAAAAAGAACTTTCATAGTTTTAAAAACCAATGTGAAATGGAATATATTGATAAGGTTCTGTTTCAACATCACTGAAACTTTCCATTGTTGACTTTGGTGACCTAAAGTTTTCAGTGAAGACATATCAATACCTTGAAATCTGAGAAAAGATAATCCTGGACTTAAGTTTGCCTCAAACAAATTTTCTATACCATAGAACAGCAGATGAACTAAATGAATGTTTGTGATTTTTATTTTTCACAAAAGTACATTTGAATTACATCAATATATTAATTATTCCACCTTTAATTTGAATAATTAGAATTTTTTTCAGAAATAATTTAATAGTAAGTCATGGGTAATAAAGAGAGTCTGAGTTGTACATTTTTAAGGAAGAAAATTGCTTATATCTATTGATACTCCTCTGTAAATGCATGGCTTCCTTTCATTCCAAGACATTTCTCATTTCCAGGTAAAATAATACCTAGATTTATGTGTTTCTGACTGAATGATCTCTTCCCACAATGTCAGAATGTCAGGGAGTTAGATACATATATTTGCAGTAATACACAGTATATACACAGTAATATATATACATATTGCTATCTTAATATATGTATATATCATATATATTTCCATATATATGGAAAGTTTAAGCATAATTGGACAATAATTTTTAGCACTTAGATACACATTACTATAATTGTAAGAGCAGAGATTTTTTTTTAATAATTTTTTTAAGGATTTTTTTTTTATTGAGAGAGAGAGAACGATAGAGAGAGAGCATGAGAGGGAGGAGTGTCAGAGGGAGAAGCAGGCTCCCTGCTGAGCAGGGATCCCAATGCGGGACTCAATCCCAGGACTCCAGGATCATGACCTGAACCAAAGGCAGTCGCTCAACCAACTGAGCCACCCAGGCGCCCCCAGGAGCAGAGATTTAATACCTATGACCCAGTGATTCAAGTTTTGGGGGAAGGGTGCCTGGGTGTCTCAGTTTTTAAGTGTCCCACTCTTTGGTTTCTGCTCAGGTCATGATATCAGGGTCCTGGGATTGAGCCGTGCATTGGGCTCCACACTCAGGGTAGAGTCTGCTTGTCCCTCTCCTTCCCCCCTCTGCTTCTCCCCCCACTCATAGGAACACACACTCTCTCTCTCTCAAATAAATAAAATCCTTTAAAAAAGCTTTGGGGAAAATAGATATCTGTTAATATTTCTAATTATTTTATTTTTTTATTTATTTATTTTGATTATCTAATTTTATTATGTTTTGTTAATCACCATGCATTACATCATTAGTTTTTGATGTAGTGTTCCATGATTTATTGTTTGCATATAACACCCAGTGATACATTCAGTACCTGCTCTCTTTAATACCCATCACCAGGCTAACCCCTCCCCTCTAGAACCCTCAGTTTGTTTCTCAGAGTCCAGAGTCTCTCATGGTTTTTCTCCCCCTCCGATTTTCTCCCCTTCATTTTTCCCTTCCTACTATCTTCTTCTTCTTCTTCTTTTTTTTTTTTAACATATAATGTATTATTTGTTTCGGAGGTACAGGTCTGTGATTCAACAGTCTTACACAATTCATAGCGCTCACCATAGCACATACCTTCCCCAATGTCTATCAGCCAGCCACCCCATCCCTCCCACCCCCCCACTCCAACAACCCTCAGTTTGTTTCCAGAGATCAAGAATTCCTCATATCAGTGAGATCATATGATATATGTCTTTCTCTGACTTATTTCCTCAGCATAATACCCTCCAGTTCCATCCACGTCGTTGCAAATGGCAAGATTTCATTCCTTTTGATGGCTGCATAATATTCCATTGTATATATATACCACACCTTCTTTATCCATTCATCTGTCGATGGACATCTTGGCTCTTTCCATAGTTTGGCTATTGTGGACATTGCTGCTATAAACATTGGAGTGCACTTACTCCTTCAGATCCCTGCATTTGTCTCTTTGGGGTAAATACCCAGTAGTTCAATTGCTGAGTCATAGGGCAGCTCTATTTTTTCAACTTTTTGAGGAACCTCCATACTGTTTTCCAGAGTGGCTGCACCAGCTTGCATTCCCACCAACAGTGTAGGAGGGTTCCCCTTTCTCTGCATCCCCACCAACATCTGTCCTTTCCTGACTTGTTAATTTTAGCCATTCTGACTGGTGTGAGGTGGTATCTCACTGAGATTTGTATTTGGATTTCCATGATGCTGAGTGATGTTGAGCACTTTTTCATGTGTCTGTTGGCCATTTGGATGTCTTCTTTGGAAAAATGTCTGTTCATGTCTTCTGCCCATTTCTTGATTGGATCATTTGTTCTTTGGGTGTTGAGTTTCCTAAGTTCTTTATAGATTTTGGACACTAGCCCTTTATCTGATATGTCATTTGCAAATATCTTCTCCCATTCTGTCGGTTGTCTTTTGGTTTGGTTGACTGTTTCTTTTGCTGTGCAAAAGCTTTTTATCTTGATGAAGTCCCAATAGTTCATTTTTTACCTTGCTTCCCTTGCCTTTGGCATTGTGTATAGGAAGAAGGTGCTGTGGCTGAGGTCGAAGAGGTTGCTGCCTGTGTTCTCCTTTAGGATTTTGATGGACTCCTGTCTCACATTTAGGTCTTTCCACAAGTTTGAGTCAGCATATTGATGGGTCTTGTTTTTTAATCCAATCTGATAGCTTGTGTCTTTTGATTGGGGCATTTAGCCCATTTACATTCAGGGTAACTATTGAAAGATATGAATTTAGTGCCATTGTATTGTCTGTAAGGTGACTGTTACTGTATATTATCTGTGTTTCTTTCTGGTCTATGTTGCTTTTAGGCTCTCTCTTTGCTTAGAGGACCCCTTTCAATATTTCTTGTAGGGCTGGTTTCATGTTTGAAAATTCCTTTAGTTTTTGTTTGTCCTGGAAACTTTTTATCTCTGCTTCTATTTTCAATGATAGCCTAGCTGGATATAGTATTCTTGGCTGCGTTTTTTTCTCATTTAGTGCTCTGAAAATATCATGCCAGTCCTTTCTGGCCTGCCAGGTCTCTGTGGATAGGTCTGTTGCCAATCTAGTGTTTCTACCATTGTAGGTTACAGATCTCTTCTCCTGAGCTGCTTTCAGGATTTTCTCTTTGTCTCTGAGACTCGTAGGTTTCACTATTAGATGTCAGCGTGTTGACCTATTTTTATTGATTTTGAGAGGGGTTCTCTGTGCTTCCTGGATTTTCATGTTTCTTTCCTTCCCCAAATTAGGGAAGTTCTCTGCTATAATTTGCTCCAATATACTTTCTGCCCCTCTCTCTTTTTCTTCTTCTGGGATCCCAATTATTCTAATGTTGTTTCATCTTATGGTATCATTTATCTCTCAAATTCTGCCCTTGTGATCCAGTAGTTGTTTATGTCTCTTTTTCTCAGCTTCTTTATTTTCCATCATATATCACTAATTCTCTCTCCTGCCTCATTTATTCTAGCAGTTAGAGACTCCATTTTTTACTGCACCTCCTTAATAGCCTTTTTGATTTGACTTGGTTAGATTTTAGTTCTTTTATTTCTCCAGAAAAGGTTTCTCTAATAACTTCCATTCTTTTTCCAAGCCCAGTTAGTATCTTTAAAATCATCATTCTGAACTCTAGTTCCAACATCTTACTCATGTCCATATTGATTAGGTCCCTGGCAGTCAGTACAGCCTCTTGTTCTTTTTGTTGAGGTGATTTTTTCTGTCTTGTCATTTTGTCCAGAAGAGAATAGATGAATGAGAGAACAAAATGTTAACAGAGTAACAATGACCCCAGAAATATATACACTAAACAAATCAGAAGAGACTTGAAACTGGGAGGAAAAGAAAGGGAAAGAAAGAAAAAGATTAAAAAAAAAACAGAATATAATCAGATATGATCAGGCACCCCCGGTCTTCCTGTGACCACACTGTCCCAGTGAGGGTTCCACCCCCCGGTTAGCCACTGGAGCGACATCCTTCATCAGAGCTGACTTCTAAAAGTTCCGATTTTGTGCTCCGCTGCTCTATCACTTGCCAGTAGCTGCTGACAGAAGCCCCTTCCCCTGCTGTCTATCTTCCCAAATATGGCCTCAGATTCACTTCTCTGCACATCCTACCTTCCAGAAAATGGTCACTTTTCTGTTCAGAGAGTTGTTATTCTTTTCTTCGATCTCCTGTTGAGTTTGTAGGTGTTCAGAATGGTTTGATCTCTATCTAGCTGATTTCCTGGGACCAGATGAAATTTAGGTCTCCTACTCCTCCGCCATCTTGCTCTTCCCCCTTATTTCTAATTATTTTAAAATAAAGAGAACTTTAAGGTGAAAATCTTGCTCTTCAACCCATTCTTTAATCATTGGAAAACCCACCTATTTTCCTTAAAGAATTTCCTATGAACAAGACTTCTGAAGAGATAAACTTCAAGAAGTCTAAGGTTTAGGCTTAAATAACTAAGTATCTCCAAGTCTCAGAATCTTAACCATCCATTCATAAGCCTGAACAAATTGGGTAAAATTTGTAAAAATTAGTACCCATTCAATAACATGGCACTTTGTTTTCCAATAGTTTTAAAACTTGTGGTTTTAGTAAAAGTGTTGAGCTTTCTATTCACAACATTTCTAGCATTTAACTAAATCTAATGAAGGCTTTAATTTTTATATATGTGTATGGGTTAGCATTATTTCATAAATTTTGCTGTTTTAAAATGCTGGCCATTTGCATGGATAATAATCTATAAGAAATTTTCCACAAGTCAGAAAAGATAATATTTTCAATTTTTAATTCATCAACAAAGATCAATACAAAATGCTTTTTCATGAATAACTAATAATTTTGTTTTCTTAAAGCAGGATAGAAACTGTGGGGAAATAATAAGTAGTTCTTTCTTTGAAATGTATCAAGTATAAAGCATTTCTGTTCAGGAAATAAGAAACTTTCTACTCTATTTTCAATTACATTTTCTCTATTTGTAGCAATTCAATTTGCAATGTAGCAAAGAATGAATTGAGCTTTCTTATTCAATATTGTCTTCTTCAAGCACAGTTACTGTTATTTACTGAATTCATAAAATAATTTCTGATTTGCTATTTTTACAAAGTCAATAAGTTAGTAGGAGAAGGCATTCTGATCTCTCAATATGTAATGTTCACTTAAATTTCTATAAACAAAAAATTACAATTAAGACAATGGGGGTGCCTGGTGGCTCAGTCATTTAAGCATCCAGCCTTGATTTCAGCTCAGCTCTTGATCTCAGGGTTCTGAGTTCAAGCCCCACATTGGGCTCCATGCTGGGTGTGGAGCCTACTCAGAAGAAAAAAGGACATAACATTATTATCTGGATTAATATTAATATCCCATGTCATGATAAGGATTTTTGTTCAGGCATAAGCATTTTTCAAAAATCATCAGATAGTATGTTTAAGATTTGTGTATTTCATTGTATATAAATTTCACCTCAAAGAAAAAAAATGAACAATTACAGAATTCTTCTTAATGGTATGTGTTTTAAAGTTTAAGAAAATGGTACTGGGCGCCTGGGTGGCTCAGTTGGTTAAGCAACTGCCTTCGGCTCAGGTCATGATCCTGGGGTCCCAGGATCGAGTCCCGCATCGGGCTCCCTGCTCAGTGGGGAGTCTGCTTCTCCCTCTGACCCTCCCCCCTCTCGTGCTCTCTCTCCCATTCTCTCTCTCAAATGAATAAATAAAATCTTTAAAAAAAAAAACGGTACTAATGTTTGCAACTTGTGTCAAAAATGCAATAAAAATATGCATTGATTGATATAAAATTTAGTGATAGAGCAAATATATTTTAATGCTATTTGTAGAATGTAAGGAATAGATATTGACTGTTCACTGTAAAATTGTTTAAAATTTTCCCTATCCTTTACATATTTTACAATAATATTTACTTTTTATTTATTTTTTAATAATATTTACTTTTTAAAAATTATAACTAGAAGAAAAATGGCAGATCTATGCCTAAAGAAGGCTGCTTTATTCTTAAAGATTATTTTTCTTTTCTTTTTTTTTAAGATTTTATTTATTTATTTATTTGACAGAGAGATAGAGAGCACAAGTAGGCAGAGCAGCAGGCAGAGGGAGAGGGACAAGTAGGCTTCCCACTGAGCATGGAGCCCGACGTGGGACTCGATCCCAGGACCCTGGGATCATGACCTGAGCTGAAGGCAGACGCTTAACCGACTGAGCCACCCAAGCGCCCCTTAAAGATTATTTTTCAATATTTAAGAGTATGTGGTTAAATATATCAAATTGTTGAGTCAGCTCATACAACTTATATTGTTAAGTAGATCAAAACATATTTTGCATGACTATTAAATATTTTCTGTAGGAAGATAGTAAACAGAGGGAAATTTTTACAATTTAATCTATATGTGTAGCTTTGATTGGGTGAATCAAAACTGAGTTAACATTTTGGTTTCTTTCCCTTCCATTGAACCTCCATTTTCAGAGATTTAGAAATTGGCTGAAAAATTGGCTTTGGTGCTGAAAATTGGCCCTAAGATCCAAGACTAAATTGTTATTTTCAGTTTATTTTCAAGATTGTTGTCAAGAAGTCACAACATTCATTTCTTTGCCTGAGATGATAATGCCAGGGGATGTCAGAACACAATGTCCTGGGGCGCCTGGGTGGCTCAGTCATTACGCGTCTGCCTTCGGCTCAGGTCATGGTCCCAGAGTCCTGGGATCGAGCCCCGCATCGGGCTCCCTGCTCCGCGGGAAGCCTGCTTCTCCCTCTCCCGCTCCCCCTGCTTGTGTTCCCTCTCTCGCTGTGTCTCTCTGTCATATAAATAAATAAAATCTTTAAAAAAAAAAAAGAACACAATGTCCTTCAGGTGATATATCAGGAATATCTGGAAACATGTGCAGTAAGATGATGATGACCTACAGAGTCCAAAAAAGCTAAATCAAGAATTCAGAAATAAATGAGAAAGTAAGGAAAATTTAATTTTAAGTATGAGGTATTATTCTGCTTCATTCTTATTTTTTAAGATTTATATATTCATTTGAGGGGGGGTGGGCAGAGGGACAGAGAGAATCCTCAAGCAGACTCAGCACTGAGCATGGATCACAATGTGGGGCTTAATCCCAGAACCCTGAGATATGACCTGAGTCAAAATTAAGAGTTGTTTGCTCAACCGACTGAGCCATCTAGTCTTAATAAATTATTTATGGATGTGTGTATTTTCTGGCCAAGGACTCAATGTCAGTAAGTTGATTTCCATCTTACAATTTTTCTGTGCAAACAGTGTAAAATAAAGAGAAACACTGTAATGTTAACCATTTGTAGATTCAGGTGGTGAAGGCAGGGAAGTTATTTCTTCTGATTCATTTCTTTTTTTTTTCATATACTTCTGTATTTGGTAACATCAATGACCCTGGGATGATTCTAAGTTGTGTAGGAAACAAAATACTAACTCAGAAATGACTGGTCTTTAAGAATCTACCCAGAATAGTAAACCCAAGTAAAGACAAAAGATAGAGAGAAAACAATAGAAAAAAATTAGTTTGATGGGCCTATTCATTCCATGAATATCATTTTAGCACTTCTGAATTGCCAGCTGTACATGAAGCGTTTTGCAGGGAAATGCAGAAATAAAAGGATATTGTTGCTATCTTTGAAGAACCAGTAAACATGCTGTGAAAATTGAATAAATGATCTTCATACTCAGAAGCCATATCTGCACTGAGATAGACACTTGCAAATAATCAACAAACAAGCTGACTTCATAAGTTTGTCTAGTAAGAATTTGTAAAATGATGAGTAGTGAAACCTGGGAATGAGCAAGAGCTGCTAATGTACAGAGGACTGAAGAGAAACATAGAGGAAAGACCAGTAAAGAGTATTGTTAAGAACAAGAACATTTAAGACTGATAACCAGCATCTGTTAAATACTTACTGCATATTTGGTATGAAGAACTTTATATACACTATCTTGTTTAATACTAAAACAAGGTCATGTAAGAGGCACTGTTATTCTCTCCACTTTACAAACAAACAACTGAGGCTTATGGAATCTAAGTAACTTTCCCGAGATTACACAGTATATGATTGAACAAAGATTCAGAGATTGCTACTCTAAATTTCAGAACCCAAACTTATATGGTAGCTAAAAGTTCCAGGTGCTATAATAATGCTCTGTCAGGATGGACTGAAAAGTGGCCTTTGAATATGACAGAAAGAGGACATAATTGAGTTGGAATAATAGAATAAAAAAATTAACACAAATTACAATAGTGTAAAGACATTGGATATTAGATAAAGTATTCTATGACCATTACAATCATAATAAGCTCTAGTAAAGCCCTAACTCACAAACACTTTAACAGTAAAGAGAATGTCACTTCCTAACATTCAAATATTTTCCAAAAATTCTTAAAAATGATAAGTGAAGAATAAAACCTGAGAGGCCCAACAAGGTGAATTCCCCAAGCTATGCTTTCTTCACTGAAATAGGTTTATTTGAGAAATAACATCTTTGTCATTATGTAATATATAATTTGTTAATTTGGGACAATATAATGCATGATATGGTCATCGCTCAGTGGACAATTTGTGATTCTGTCTATACATTGTTTCATTTGATTGTCCCAAAGGTTACTATTTCTTAACTCACTCATCTACTAGATTTTTATCCCAACTGATATGATCATGTTTGGAGAGTACCCAGTACTTAGACCAAACATGGTAATTCATATCACAAATAGCATATATCTTCTAAATAATATATAGAGGGACTATTAAAAAACATATAAAATATACTATTATTATTTTTGATTATTTATTTATTTTTATACTTGATAATCAATTCTAAGGCATTTAACAACTAGAAACTTCTTTATTTGGCTTCTGTGTCCCTTTAATCATATGCTTACCAGTATTTTTATGGCTTTTTGTTTTGTTTTGTTTTAATGCTCCTTACTTTCTGGCACTACAAAATGTTTCATGCTTATCTTGTGTACTTTCTGCTGCAATTCTGGAATCAGTCATATCTCCAAGGAGCCTTGCTTCCTTTGGAGAATGATATTAGAAATCAAGTAGTGGGTGCTGTGTGTGTTCATTTCTACTAGAGTGTCATAACCTCAGCTGATGAAGAACATAGATGTATATATACTAAGTCATATAACTATATGTATTTCTATATGTAACCATCTGCATCTATATTAGCCTAAACGTAAGTTCATTTTGATGTCTCCAATTCTAAGCCATTACCCATGGATCATTCTAGCCTTCTCCCTTTGTGTATCTGTAACCTCCCACTCACTTTGTCAATTTAGTCAACTAAAGTACTGTGCTTATGTATAGCTCCTTTTGCCTTGATTTTTACAGAACCTACTAATTTCCAAAATTACTTAAATCAACAACTGTTCCCTACTGTTTTTGGTAAGGTAGTTTCATACATTTGTAGTACACTTAGAATGTTTGTTAGATTGTTTTGCATTCCCTCCTAAAGTCCATTGAAGTTCTACATAATTTTTAAAATTTGCATGCATTAAGGTTCATTATCTCCTTCAATAGGTTTTGCAAATATGTCATGTATCCACAATTACAATATCATGCAGAACAGTTTTAATCTCCCTAAAAAGTCCCATGTTCTTCACCTATTCAAGTCTCTTTCTCAAGAAGGAGGACAAAATATTACCTTTCATTTTGGCATATATGGCTACATGGCCTTCATCATTTGACTTATGTTTACCTTTCCAGAGATATCTTTAGAGTCATATTAAAAGCCGAGTAAACATTGTACATTCCATGTAAATCAGACTATCTATATTTCTTAGAATACATACCTTGCTATTTAATTTATACTAAATATTTCTCCCTATGTCAAAATGTCCTTGTAGACATGGAAGCCTAGAATATTTCCACATATTCTTCAAAACTGATCTCAAATGTTACCACTATTAGAAAAGGCCTCCTTGGGGTGCCTGGGTGGCTCAGTCATTGAGCGTCTGCCTTCGGCTCAGGTCATGATCCCAGGGTCTTGCGATTGAGGCCCACATCAGGCTCCCAGCTCAGTGGGAAGCCTCCTCCCTCTCCCACTCCCTCTGCTTGTGTTCCCTCTCTTGCTGTGTCTCTGTCAAATAAATAAATAAATAAATAAATAAAATCTTTAAAAAGAAAAAGAAAAAAAAGGCCTCCTTGATCACATAAAACAAGTTAGATAAGATACCTTATGTGTTTCATTTTATTTATTCTTTATATTGTTATATTTCTATTATTTAATCCCCCCCACTAGAATGTAATCACCTCAAAGAAAGATGATAGGCTATTCATCCTGTATATGCCTAATATCTGTGATATTCACATATTTAATAAACTTAAATACACCAAGAAAAAAGAATAAATGAATGAGTGAGTGGGAAAGCGAATGAGTCAAGCATATATATTTATTTCTGATTTCAACTCCCCAAAGCTGATCTTTTTGGAAGTTGATGCTGGCCAAAGGCTAAAATGTTGAATCTCATCTTCCAAGGAGAGTTCAAAAGGATCTGGAGTTGTATCACCTGGGGACCACCAGTTCTAGTTATGACAGGCTTAAAATGTAAACTTGATATACATTCTATTCCCTTAAAGTTTTTGCAGTTTCCTTTATTGTATTGACTTATTAAATTTAAAATTTGCCAAATGCCCCCATATGACTTCTTAACCTAAATTTTATGAGCACAGCTCTAAGAATGATTCCTTGGCCAAATGATAACTTTGGGTAATAATGCTGTGGTATTACAATCCTCTCTTCACAAGAATCCTTTTGTCCTTATTTTCATACTCTTAATACACAAATTGGTACAAATATTGCCATAGTAAGTAAAAATATCACCATATTAGGTACAAATTTCACCACTGAAATTCCACATTCCTCAGACTTGAAAACAAATTAGTAAAAGCAATTTAAATATTGCAATATGTCTTAAGTCCCCTTCTCCATATCATTTAGAATCACCACTTTACAGGCACCTGGGTGGCTCAGTCTCATAGATTCCATTGATTAGAACACATACAGAATTATCTGTAGTAAACTGTTCTGACATGAACTTTTATAATAATTATGTTTTCCCAAGAGCAAACCATGCAGAGCTGGGAGTTATTTATTTAGTTATTTATTTTATTTCAATTTGCTTTCTACCTCCACATCCCTGACCCTTAACAACAAAAAAAGGAAATTATTACTAGTCATGTTACCTGAGTCTGATTTGTGTAAAGTCCAACAGTTGTGATGGGGGAGTTCAAATCTATTGAATTAGGCTTCAAAAATATTCTACCTTAAATTAGGAAATGATAAAGAAAAGTAAGTGATGAGACAAAATATTAACAGAGGCTCAGATTTTGAAAAGTTAGTGGAAAAAATCATCTTTTGAACTGCTAATCTTGATCATTTGATAATAAAGAATGAAGTAATGTTTTACTGTCTTATAAGGCAAAATATTTAGACTGATTATTTCAGTGTAAAGCACTGTAAAATGTTAGAATATCTTTATCAAAGAAATAAAACAGCTTTGCTGGCTAAATGACTTTTTCCCTTTTAAAATTAAGCTAATTTTCAGGGTGCCTGGGTGGCTCAGTCATTAAGTGTCTGCCTTCTGCTCAGGTCATGATCCCAAGGTCCTGGGATCAAGCCCTGCATCAGGCTCCCTGCTCTGTGAGAAGCCTGCTTCTCCCTCTCCCACTCCCCCTGCTTGTGTTCCCTCTCTTGCTGTGTCTCTCTCTGTCAAATATATAAATGAAATCTTTAAAAAAAATAAAAAATAAAGTTAAGCTAATTTTCATTCCCATTTTATTTGTATGTGGAAGATAAAATTTTTACAATTGTTAGAACACAAATATTGTTAACCTTTTTTACAATATCACTGCTCTCTTCTTTTTTGAATAAATGAAGCCTTAAAACCAGTGAACAATTTCCTGCTTTGTGTTATTCTTACAGTTTCATTAGCTCCAGATCCACTGCCAGTTTGAAAGCTCCTGAGCATAATGCACTGCCAAGCTTAAAAATGTAATAAATCTTCTAAAAATAAAAATAATAATAATTATAAATAATCCTTCTGTAATATTCTTGGAAACTAAAACATGTGAGCTCAGTGAATCAAGCATTTATGTGTTTGGGTCAAGTATTGCAATTCTCTTAATCTCATGGAATGCTAAATAGCCATGGGCTGAATAAAGTTGTTTTCTGCTAACAATGAAATTTCACCCAAATCCATCAATATAAAATTAGAGTCTCCAAAGAAGAAGGCGAGGTCTGCATTCACAAAAAAGTAAGAATATCTGAGTAGGTGTCATGAGTGTTCTGAAGATAGAACAAAAACAAAGCACAAACTCAAGAGCTTTAGCAAAAAATATTTGAGCATACATTTACATGAAATGATATTTGGTTCTGGGACAAATCTATCTTTCATGTATTCCTTATAGACAATGAAAATATTTTATTCTCTGACACAAACCTCTAGTTTGAATAAAGGAAATTAAAGTGTATAGAAATGTTTATCTTTCATTATTAGAAATGATTGGTATTTATTCCAAATTTCTTTAATTATAATTTGCACTTATCATGGCTAAAAAAATAAATCTACTCACTAGTCAAGTACAATTTATGTTTCAGATCTCAGGCCTTAGACAAGATATAGAAAAACTGATTAAGCAAGTTTGGGTTCCTTTCCATTGTAAGAAATATTAGGGCTCATGGCTGAGGTCAAAGTTGAAGTAAGTGGGAGCAAGAGTTTAGATGTCCTCAAGACCTCTGAATCATATTATGGCTTTTTTCTAGCTACTGTTGAAACAGTAGTTTAAAAAGCACAAGTATACAGAGCACTCTTCTGGAAAAACCAGAAGTAAGAACTTTCCAAATAATAGACATCATAAGGTTTAAGGAAATTTTCCCTTTATGGAAATATTTTCCTGCCAGGAATGGCCAGCACTCCCTGTACTGACAGATGGAAGATTACTCCAAACTTTGCCATGAATGAGAGGAGAAGGCAAGGGGGTCAATGCTCAGAGACTAAGACCTTTCGGTCTTCTTTGCTCCCGCTTTTATTGGTCCTTCAGGATATCCTTATTACTGTTTCTCAAGCATGTGATGTGTGACATGGGGTCTTACTGAAACTGAGAGGATTTATGGGAAAGATAAGATATGCTAATCTGTGTGTTCTACTAAACATAGCCTAAGGAACAATGCATGCATCTCTTAGATCACAGGGCGGCTGTTTGGGCTAAGAGAGCTTCAGGGAAGGTAACTCCCTGTGGCATTCCAACGGCAGAGCGGTCACGCAGTCCTCAGCATTCCAAAGGCCTCACACTTCTCCAAAACCTTCCATTGCCCCCAGCAGCCTCCGTTAAATTTTAGCAAGCCAGGTATTATGACTGATTTCATGCACTACATTAACCCCAAACTTTTCCTTATTGTTTTTTTTTTTTGAAAAAAAAAAAGCTTCAGAAGCTTAAGAAAACACATGCATTTCACTCTAACAACAGGATGACTAACATATATGTTATTGGCCCTGGTAATATGTGTATGATTTTCAGGGCTGAATTGACCTCTGCATGCCTCGGTTTCCTGTTCTGTACAAAGGGTGTAAATCAAAATCAGAGGAGTTTTGTGAAAGATTTTAGCTTCTGTTTTCACTTGCAAAGTATCTTCAGGCACTGTTTCCCAGATTTACCCTCCTTTCTGGAAACACCTGAAGTGAATTTCACTTAGTTCTACTGTGAAAGGATTCCTGAAGGCTGATCAAGATACTGGCCCTTCCACTATGAGTCAATTCCCTTTTTTTCCTCCTACTGTCTACATCCAAATGTCTACGTTAAAGCTGGTAACAAGAAATCTGACAGTTAAATGGAGTTGTAAAGCACTGTTGGAAAGTTGTTATTTTTCCTTCCCCCATTATCCTTCCTTTCTCTCTCATTTTTTTTTAACCTTCCTTAAATGGCTTGGGTGCTGCAACATGAGACAAATAGTTGCTCTGCGTCTGCTCTTTGCATGAGGTGAGGTGAGGAGGGGAGCTGTGACTGCCAGGCACCAGATTGATGGTGTGTGGAAACCTAGAGCCAGAGCTGCTGGCAACCAAGTGCTTCTCCATGGGGATCCCACATAATACACTTTCCAGATTTCTGGGCTTTAGTCCAGCCACACATTTCTGTGCATGCAAAGCTCCCTTCATGAGAAAGGGTAGGAGGGGAGGAATAAAGGCAAAGTACTGTGTTTGTACTTGCTTACTTATTTACAACTTTAATAAATGTGTTTAACATATGTTACTTAAGAAGTGGCCAGGGAGAAGAAAGCAATGAAAGCAATCTGACTCTTTCCACAAAGCCTCCTTCATCTCCTTCTAGGGCAGATAATTAAAGTTAGATAAGGGCCAGCATAAAAGGGTGATATGTCTTTCAAGGATGACATCTACTGGAGTAGGCTTATATGAATGTTGTAAAAACATCACTGATAGCATCTCTTCCTGTGTTAACCATACTGCCACAAGCAATTAAAATTCCAATTCTAGACCATCACCTCTGTGCATAACTACTACTGTCTGGAAACCCAATACTCCTGGAACATATTTCACTAGATGGCCCTGCAGCTGGACAATGACTTATCTCCAGGCCATAAGAGGATTAGGTTATGATCCTAGGAATTAACTGAGAATATCACCTTTTCCAGTGTCATCTGGTTTGGAATACCTTTCCCTCCCCCAAAGTTCTACAAATAAAAGCTAAAGTTGAAGCATGCTAAATATAAAAATAAGTAAATTAAGAAGTACTTGCATGAATATAGTCTATTGAGAGAAGATTGTATTTGTGCTCTCAGATGAATTTAAATATGAATATAATCAGAAAAACAAAGACATTGTAAGATTAAAATTATGTTTAAAGAGAGTGCCCCAAATAACTATAGAGTTGAGGTCTTCTAGTTCAAGATGTCTAACTCAACATATACATTTTTCTGACCTCTACTGAGACACTATTAAAGTGACAATAAATGAATTAAAGGTTATTAAAATCATAATAACAATATATTTTACTTGAGCCATCAGTGTGCTATTGTTATCTTTCCTTCTCTTCAGTTCTGCTGTTATGACCTTATGCCATACCCAAAAACTGATATCTCTAAAATCAAAGAAAATTATATTTCCCTTTCATTCTTGTCTATTAATTGTTTATAATAAACCACATTCTATTTTGCTTTATACTTAGATCATATCTTTCTTGGACATGTTTTTGTTTTTCCTGCAATTTGAGATTACTTTCCATTTTTCTTACTTATTTTAACATCTTGCAAATTCTTATAAATTTTAATCTTTCTTTGTATTATTTGTATTATTCTTTTATATTGAAAGCTTCTAGTTCAAATTTGGAAAGATTAATTTTAGGCTTACTGCATGGCAGGGAGGTTTTTTAATTTAATTTTATTTTTTTATTGGACTCTTAGACAACTCCAGCAATTATTGTATCCAACATCTTTTTCTTTCTTGTTTTTCACCCTGGTTTTGTGAAAGTACAACTTCAAAATCTTCCTCATGGAGAATGCTTTTAGGATAAAATTAATGAATCTGTTATCATATAAAAAAATGTATTCATACTTAGATTTGATTCATATCTTGGCTAAAACCATAATTTCAGTTTCTTTAATATATACTTCCAATCCTTTAAAAATTCTATTCTTTCTTTTGTAGGATATATTGGTTTTTTAAAATAATTTTTTATTATGTTATGTTAGTCACCATACAGTACATCATTAGTTTTTGATGTAGTGTTTCATGATTTATTGTTTGCATATAACACCCCATGCTCCATGCAATATGCACCCATCACCAGGTTCACTCATCCCCCCACTCCCCTCCCTCTAAAACCCTCAGTTTGATTCCTGAAGTCCATAGTCTCTCTTGGATCATCTCCCCCTCTGATTTCCCCCACTTCATTTTTCCCTTCCTTCTCCTAATGTCCTCCATGCTATTCCTTATGTTCCACAAATAAGTGAAACCATATGATAATTGTCTTTCTCTGCTTGACTTATTTCATTTAGCATAATCTCCTCCAGTCTCATCCACACTGATGCAAATGTTGGGTATTCATCCTTTCTGATGGCTGAGTAATATTCCATTGTATATATGGACCACATCTTCTTTATCCATTCATCTGTTGAAGGGCATCTCGTCTCCTTCCACAGTTTGGCTATTGTGGACATTGTTGCTATATTGTTTTTGTAAAAAAAAAAAAATAGATGCAAAACTGATTTTTGTTTTGTTTTGTTTTTTTAAAGATTTTATTTATTTATTTTTAGAGAGAGAGAGCAGGGGGAGGTGCAGGGAGAGGGTGGAGAATCCCAAGCAGACTCCATCCTGAGCAGGGAGCCCCACTTGGGGCTCCATCTTACAGCCCTGAGATCATGACTTGAGTTGAAACCAAGAGTTGGATGCTCAACCAACTGAGTCACCCTAGGCACCCCAGTGATTTTTGTTTCTTTATAGAAAATGTTTTATTTTGTTTTTCTCTATGAAATGTAGAATCTTGTTTAGATATGTTCAATAATTTAATAATTGATAATTTTCCTAGGTGTAGATCTTTTTCAAATTCTTTTTAAATGGTACTCAGAGGGTCCTTTAAATATGCAACATATTTAAAATAATCTGTCCTATTTCAGTTTGAGGAAAATTTCTTCCATTTTTCTTTGATAATTTCCTTTTACTGTTTTTTTTCTATATTTTTTTCTTTTTCTTGAAAGCTAGCTAGTCAGATACTGTATTTCCTAGATTAATACCTTATGCCCTTTAGCTTAAGTTCTTGGAAAGGTCCAATTTTATTTTCTCAATGACTTATTGATTTTTATAATTTAATCAATTATACCTTAGGTTTTTTTTTTTTTTCCTATGACTACTCTTTTTTTTCATACAGTTTTCTTTTGGTTGTTTCTTACGTTGATTTTTCTTCTATTACAAAATACTTACTAAACTTCCTAAGTAGAGGTGGGGTTTTATTGATTTTTCTGAATGTCTTTTTGTTTACATGAATACTTGCTTCTTTTGAGGGTAGTTTTATCTAGGTCTTTTACACTGGAGGCTTTCTTCAAATATCTAGTTGTCTTTATTTTTTTCTTTTATAATTTATATTGAGAGATTAGGATGACATAGACAACAAGCTTGGAGATGATCAAAAAATGCTTTAGGGGTGCCTGGGTGGCTCAGTCAGTTAAGTGACAGCCTTCGGCTCAGGTCACGGTCCTGGAGTCCTGGGATCGAGTCCCACATGAGGCTCCCTGCTCAGCAAGGAGTTTGCTTCTTCCTCTCCCTCTGCCCCTCCCCCACTGCTCCTGCTGTCTCTCTCTTTCTCTCTCAAATGAATGGATAAAATCTTAAAAATTATATTTGCCTCATCATAGTTAGGTAAATACTGTTTACTGGCTGTCAACTTTTAGAGTCAGGATGAAGTTATTGAACAGAAGCATAATGTGACAGAATTTTAGAAGAAGGAGAACTTGAGTGGAGGTAGAAGTTACCCTCAGAAAGTTAATGTTCTCATTTTAAAAAGCAGCAAATCAGAAGACACTGGAGAATGTTCATGAGTTAAACTTAAAAGGTACAAAGTTATCCATGGTTATCTCTGTAGTTACAAAGCTATCCATTAAAGGAACTAAAATTAGTGATAAAATAATCAAAATATTAAAGTAGAGGAAGGAGAAATTGAGGTCATTTATCTACTGGAAAAGGAATATATGAAGTGATATTTTTTGCAATTTGAAGGTAATAACAAAATACTGATAGAAATATTTTAAAATAATTCTAACAATCTGTACTTTAGGAGAGTAAGGCAGATTGATCCTTTTTTCATCCTTTCTGCACTATTTTTATACTGCATGGCATTAATTAATTAATTTTTAATGTAATAAACATAAATAGAAGTATTTGTGGATACAATTAAATGTTTAATATTAATATGATCAAGTCCACTGCTTTTATTCTCCATCTTCCACTCTTCCAACATATACCAACAAAAGTATATAAAATATTCAAAAAAATAAGCAAATATATAAATTTAAATATTTAGTCCTATTAGCAGTGAAAATTTGTTTAGCCACAGCTAAACAAATTTTTTTTTTACAGCTGTCAATCGCAGTAGAAATTTTCCAAATATTCCATCTGCTTCCATATGACTTATTTCTTTCATTTTTAATGACTCTCAAGGGAGGCAATAGATTTTTTTTTTAAACCAAAATTCATTTCAATATTTTGGTCATCTTATCAAGAACAAAAAAGCACAAAATCTATTATTTTTCCATCATATCTCCCCTTGCTCTTAAACCATTTTTGCCTCTTGAATAATATAACACTGTTTACTTTTCCTTCTAGCTTTCTAAGGAGTGTCAGTAAAAAATCCATGCCTCCTACTGCAATGGAATTCAAATGCTTTGTTGATAGGGGCTGGGTTCATATATTTATGTAAAGTGGTAAAATTATTAAATATATAATAACCTTCATATTTTAAATTATAATTTGTGCACTAATTCTCTACCTGCTGTATTATTTGGGCTCATCTGAAAGTCTTATTTTTATTCCCTTTAGTTAAGTCAAATTTATATTTCTGGAATGTTGTTCACTAATCCAACCACTGTCTATTTTCAAAAGTGTTTTTGACATGTCCTTCTGTAATGGAAAATTGTCTAGGGAAAGCTAAAGAAAAAACAAACAGAAAACACATACTTGGAGTGGATTTTTTCATTACTTAATATGGTTAATCATTTCAAAGTTTTAACACTTTCATTGAACAGCAAAGCATGCTTTTACCTAGACTGTTTTTTAGCTGTTCCACTATTTTTTTTTAAATGAATAATACAGAGTATCCTAAGAGCTCTCATTTGCTTTCTGTGTTAATTGAAAGAAAGCATTTTATTGTCTAACTTACAGAGTATGTAAGATTAATTTCTAAATGTACTGAAATGTATCATAATTTTATTCCTTCAATAAATTACTTATTAATGGGAAATGAACTTTAATCCTGAATAGAGTGAGAACCTGTCAATTGTTTTTCTACCTTGAGTTCTGCCAGTTATTTTTATTTCCCACTAGTTCTTTTTTATTTTTTTTTAAAGATTTTTATTTATTTATTTGACAGAGAGAGAGATAGCGAGAGCAGGAACACAAGCAAGGGGAGTGGGAGAGGGAGAAGCAGGCTTCCCGCGGAGCAGGGAGCCCGATGTGGGACTCGATCCCAGGACCCTGGGATCATGACCTGAGCCGAAGGCAGACGCTTAACGACTGAGCCACCCAGGCGCCCTCCCCCACTAGTTCTTTTTTAAACTGCTCTACCCCTTTCCACAATTATTTTATTGAGAACAGTATGTTTCCTTTCAAAGGCCAATAGGGGAAAAAATCTCCTCTATAAGGATTTTTTTTTAATTACAATTTATGAAAATGAAAATGAAATTGACTTGATATTAGTATGTAGGGACAAAGCATGACAAAGTTCACACTTTCAGTTTACTTTATTATAACGTATCTCATTTAAATGGTATTCAATTCCTGCTCCCTCTTAACTAGGTCATAGCAAAAAACTTCTAAATAGCTGCTTTTCGCTGCCGGTCTCATTCCAAACATGGTCTATCCACTTCACACTCTGTTGCCAAAGTTAATTATCTATAACACAAAACCAGTTATATCACATTCTTCTGTAAGAATTTGTTAGCTCCCAATTATGATGGGACAAATTCCAATTTCCCTAGCAAAACAAATAAGGCCCTATACAATTTATTTACAACTGCTTCCTACCTCATTGCCCTCTTCCACTTCACAGCCAGGTTTCTCAAAAGACTTTCTTTTGCCCTTTCCTTTTTTTTTTAAACCATCCCCTCACTGCCTCATTTTTCTCCCTATTACTTTGTAAACACCCTCCCTCCATGTCTCTTCAGTTCCAAGCAGCCATTAAAGATTGGGAGCTCCTTAAAACTTAGGCCTCAGCCTTCTCTTCTTATTATTCTTTAATCTCATCCTGGATGATTGCATCCACAACTACAGAAAAATCACCATGCAGATAAAGAGGATTCATAAATCAAAATCAGCACACGAGACCATTGCAATGAACCCTGGACCCTATGACTCTAACTGCCTACTTGACACATATCCTTGAACGTCTCCAAAGAATCTCAAACTCAACTTGCTCCCAACCAAACTCATAAATTTATTCCAAAACCTTTTCTATTCAATAAGTTTTACTACTTGCTATCTTTTTAAGAAGCAAAATGCATTTGAGTCAAGCTTGATATATTTACCTCACCATCCCCTGCTCCCTTAGCCAATAAATTAAGGATTTTATTGTCATTCTTAATTATCTACTAGAGTTTTCTAAGCTGCGGGTCTCAAGTTTTGATATCAAGGTTTGACCATCACTTTTTTCTTTTAGTGAGAAATAATATAGTAAATTAAAGCTGAAAGAGATTAGACAAAATTTTAAGTCATAAAGGCTTATTTTTATTATAGATTGTGTTTGAATGTGTGGCCATGCATGCACACACTGGATTGAAATGTAAAAATTATTTTGTATTGTAGGCCATGGTCAAAATTGTATTTTGTCTTTGTTTCCATGCCTCTATCGACCATCACTTTCTTAGTCCAAGTTGCCATCAGATTATTTTAGCATACTGCCTAGAACAGTCAATTAATATGAATTGAATTACTCTAATCTTTAGCTTTTTCAATTTCATATCTTACTGGTCTCCTTCACAAGCTGTACTTAATCACACCCAACTTCTCTCCAGTCTATAGATACTTGTGTCAAAATACACTTGTCCATGTTGTTTCCTCCATTTTAAATGCCAGGATCCCCTCGTGACTGATATCTGTGAGGGCAAAGTCAGAGCTTGTCCTGCTCAACATTGTATCTGGTGATTTCACAATATCTGGCAGATAATAAGTGTTTCATACATAGCTTTTGACTGAGTGGATGAATGAATAAATATATGAATAAAAAAGTGTTAGTTGAAACATTTTAAGGGAATCAAAATCATTTACTTGAAAACACAACTGAAAAACTGGTGGTTTTATAATCAATCTATTTGTTTGAATTAAGCCAGTTTGCTTCAAAATATTTTGTATGTATTGCTATATGTACACTAAAAAAATAAAACTCAAGCTTATTTTCCAGAGTGGCTGCACCAGCTTGCATTCCCACCAACAGTGTAAGAGGGTTCCCCTTTCTCCACATCCTCTCCAACGTCTGTCAATTCTTGACTTGTTACTTTTAGCCATTCTGACTGGTGTGAAGTGGTAACTCATTGAGGTTTGGATTTGTATTTCCCTGATGCCAAGTGATGTTGAGCACTTTTTCATGTGTCTGTTGGCCATTTGGATATTTTCTTTGCAGAAATGTCTGTTCATGTCTTCTGCCCATTTCTTGATTGGATTATTTGTTCTTCAGGTGTTCAGTTTGATAAGTTCTTTATAGATTTTGGATACTCGCCTTTTATCTGATATGTCATTTGCAAATATCTTCTCCCATTCTGTCGGTTGTCTTTTGGTTTTGTTGACTATTTCCTTGGTTGTGCAAAAGTTTTTTATCTTGATGAAGTCCCAATAGTTCATTTTTGCCCTTGCTTCCCTTGCCTTTGGCGATGTGCCTAGGAAGAAGTTGCTGTGACTGAGGTCGAAGAGGTTGCTGCCTGTGTTCTCCCCAAGGATTTTGATGGATTCCTGTCTCACATTTAGGTCTTTCATCAATGTTGAATCTATTTTTGTGTGTGGGTAAGGAAATGGTCTAGTTTCATTCTTCTGCATGTGGCTATCCAATTTTCCCAACACCATGTGTTGAAGAGACTGTCTTTTTTCCATTGGACATTCTTTCCTGCTTTGTCAAAGATTAGTTAGCCATAGAGTTGAGGGTCCATTTCTGGGCTCTCTATTCTGTTCCATTGATCTATGTGTCTGTGTTTGTGCCAGTACCATACTATCTGAATGATGACAGCTTTGTAATAGAGCTTGAAGTCCAAAATTGTGATGCCATCAACTTTGCTTTTCTTTCTCAACATTCCTCTGGCTGTTCGGGGTCTTTTCTGGTTCCATACAAATTTTAGGATTATTTGTTCCATTTCTTTGAAAAAAGTGGATGGTATTTTGATAGGGATTGCATTGAATGTGTTGATTGCTCTAGGTAGCATTGACATCTTCACAGTATTTGTTCTTCCTATCCATGAGCATGGAAGTTTTTTCCATTTCTTTGTGTCTTCCTCAATTTCTTTCATGAGTATTTTATAGTTTTCAGAGTACAGATTCTTTGCCTCTTGGGTTAGATTTATTCCTAGATATCTCATGGTTTTGGGTGCAGTTGTAAATGGGATCAACTCCTTAATTTTTCATTCTTCTGTCTTGTTGTTGGTGTATAGGAATGCCACTGATTTCTATGCATTGATTTTATATGCTGCCACTTTACTGAATTCCTGTATGAGTTCTAGCAGTTTTGGGGTGGAGTCTTTTGGGTTTTCCACAGAAAGTATCATATCATCTGAAAACAGTGAGAGTTTGACTTCTTTTCTGATTTGGATGCATTTTATTTCTATTTGTTGTCTGATTGCTGTGGCTAGGACTTCTAGTACTATGTTAAATAACAGTGGTGATAGTGGACATCCCTACCCTGTTCCTGACCTTAGGGGAAAAGTCCTCAGTTTTTCCCCATTGAGAGTTTCCTCAAAAAGTTGAAAATAGAGCTAACCTACAACCCAGCAATTGCACTACTGGGTATTTACCCCAAAGATACAAATGTAGTGATCCAAAGGGGTACATGCATCACTATGTTTATAGCAGCAATGCCCACAATAGCCAAACTATGGAAAGAGGCTAAATGAATGGATAAAGAAGATGTGGTATATATATACACACTGGAATATTATGCGGCCATCAAAAAATTGAAATCTTGCCATTTGCAACCATGTGGATGGAACTAGAGGGTATTACACTAAGCAAAATAGGCCAATCAGAGAAAGACAGTATCATATGATCTCACTGATATGGGGAATTTGAGAAACAAGACAGAGGATCATAGGGGAAGGGAGGGGAAAATGAAACAAGATGAAACCAGAGAGGAAGACATACCATAAGAGACTCTTAATCTCAGGAAACAAACTAAGGGTTGCTGGAGTGGAGGGGGGTGGGAAGGATGGGGTGGCTGGGTGATGGACATTGTAGAGGGTTTGTGCTATGGTGAGTGCTGTGAATTATGTACGACTGATGAATCACAGACCTGTACCCCTGAAACAAATAATACATCATATGTTAATTTAAAAAAAATTTTTTTAAACTCAAGCTTATTTTGAAAAACAAACTGATTTGCTAAATAACTCAGTGGAAAACCTATGAATGTACAAAATACTGGTTTATTTGCTTTTATGAATTGTCTTATGCCAAATTCTCATGTTTATTTTCCTCTAACCACAGTGAAATGTGTGTCTTATGTAAAACATCCCTGGTTTTCTCTATTTAAATGTTTTATACTTCCATTTTACATATATTCAGCAGCAAATTTTATTTTCCCTTTCAAAACCATTACACTAACTTTCACTTTTTAATAGCTACTGATGCTAAGATTGAAAAACATAATTTGAACATTGGAAACACTAGTATTCTAGACATTGTAATTTTACTACATAAAAGAAAGAATAACCTATCCCAAACAACCTCTTTGTCAAACAATTTTCCTGGGTTGAAGTAAGGATTTATTTTTTTTACTTTTTTAAAAATATTTTTATTTATTTATTTGACAGAGAGAGAGAGACAGCGAGAGAGGGAACACAAGCAGGGGGAGTGGGAGAGGGAGAAGCAGGCTTCCTGCTGAACAGGGAGCCTGATGTGGGGCTCAATCCCAGGACCCTGAGTTCATGACCTGAGCCGAAGGCAGACGCTTAACAACTAAGCGACCCAGGTGCCCCTGAAGTAAGGATTTAAAGACACTCAATACCAAGTCTGATGTCACTTAAATTTTATGAATTTAAGAATTTGAATTAAATTTGGGGCACCTGGGTGGCTCAGTTGGTTAGGCATCTGTCTTTGGCTCAGGTCATGATCCCAGGGTCTGGATGGAGTCCTGCACTGGGCTCCTTGACCAGCAGGGAGGCTGCTTCTCCCTCTGCCTGCCACTCCTCCTGCTTGTGCTCTCTCTCTCTCTGACAAAAAATAAAATCTTATAAAAAAAGAATTTTAATTGAATTCAAATCTTCCCATAATAAAATAATGTCCTTTTTGGTCTTTCAAAAATTAATTTTAATTTTAAATAGTTTTTTGTACATGAAGTGTATCAAAGTACATTTAAATTTTTTTAAAACTTAACTATAAAATTTGAAAAATATTTCTGCATATTAATTAGCTGTTACAAAACCACATCTTGTGAATTAGTTTTAAATGAATTAAGTATATATATATAGAGAGAGAGAGAGATAATTACATCTATATCTATATGAATATATTTTATATACATATTTATATAATGTCTATATAGTATATATAAACATAAAATGTAAATATATTTCTAAAATATAAAAATATAAATATATATATAATTTTCCTTGAAATCTACATGGATTTAAGAACCATTATTATATTATATTATATTATATTATATTATATTATATTATATTTTATATCATATACCATGCAGTGACAGTACTCATCATTGTAAGGAATATATAAGAAACTGAAGAATAGAAGAGTCTACTGATAACTGATAACTTTCAATGTGTCTGTTTTGTCTCTATAGCTGTATTTGTATGCATGACTATAGTGATTCCAGCTTAAATGAATAATAGTAATTCTGGAACATTAGGTTCTCTTTAAAACATGCAAACTTATGGGCTCTATATTTAACATGCCTCAATTTAAGCAATTTAATCAAATGTAAATATCCATGCTTGATCCATTTATGTTTTATGTTTGATCCATTTGTGTTTACATTCTGTCATTTCCCAATTCAGTCTCCCAAGTGTTCTCATTTTATTTGTTTTGCTTTTGTTTTTTTAAGTAGAATTCTGACCAACACCCTCCCTTTTAAATTATCCGATGGTTCCTTAAAGCCTCCATGATAATGTCCAAGTTCTTTACACAATATGTAAAGTTTCCAACAATGTGTCTCCAAATTTTTATTCCAATTTTTTTCTCACTAATCTTTGTCATACATTCTATGTTCCTTTCAATCCAAATTCTGTTGATTCCGAAAGAGTTTGTCTTTGTCTTTGCACATGGCATATATAGAATGACGATTTCTTTTCCGCAGAATTCATCCTGCTTAATCCTTGAGTGTCAATAATGATATTTACTTCTCTCTGATTTTCTTTTCTTCTCCAGCATCCAGGCTCAATAGTTACTAGTCCTTCTACTATTCTCTCACAGCACTTTATCAAATCTGTTATAGCATTGTCATGGTATTCATTACATTACATCACATTAGTGTTAATCTAATTTGTCTTTCTGTTGTACATTTATTGAGGGTAGAAAATTTGCTTTATTCGTTTTATATCCAAAATATGATACTTCTTTTTTTTATCTTTATTTTTTTTTTAGTAATTCTACACCCAATGTGGGGCTTTAACTCATGACCCCAAGATCAAGAGCCACATGTCCTTCCAATCGAGCCAGCCCACCACCCCCAAAACATACTTCTTTTCATATCATAAGCAAATCTTTAGTGAGTTGAATGATGTGAAAAAAACAAGAAGTGGATTTGAAAATTATACAGGAATATATGTTCTCTCATTTCTTACTATTTTTCATACTTCCTGTTCTTATTAATAACCTGAGACTCGATTATACATGAACAAATCTTACATCTTGGAGACAGTGGTAACAAATTGATCTTTTAATTGGGTATACTTTTCTTTCTTTTCTTTTTTTTTAAGATTTTTTTTATTTATTTGACAGAGAGAGAGGCGGGAGAGAGGGAACACAAGCGGGGGAGTGGGAGAGGGAGAAGCATGCTTCCTGCTGAGCAGGGAGCCTGATGCAGGGCTCGATCCCAGGACCCTGGGATCATGACCTGAGCCAAAGGCAGACGCTTAATGACTGAGCCACCCAGGCACCCCTGGGTATACTTTTCTATTTGGTCATCACAATTTAGTCTTCAACATGGAGAGGGGAATAAAGGAGTTTCACCTACATGACAAATGAATAAACAGGAGATAAATAGGATTTAGTAATAATTGATATCTGTTAAAAATATGATAAATTTTTTTCCACAGTCCAGGGTTTTTTTTTTTTACTTTTTTTTATTTTATTTTGTTATGTTAATCACCATATATTACATCATTAGTTTTTGATGTAGTGTTCCATGATTTATTATTTGTGTATAATACCCAGTGCTCCATTCAGTACATGCCCTCTTTAATACCCATCACTAGGCTAACCCAACCCCCCCACCCCCCTCCCCTCTAGAACCCTCAGTTTGTTTCTCAGAGTCCATAGTCTCTCACGGTTTGTCTCCCCTTCCGATTTCCCCCCCTTCATTTTTCCCTTCTTACTATCTTCTTTTTTTTTTTTTAACATATAATGTATTATTTGTTTCAGAGGTACAGGTCTGTGATCAACAGTCTTGCACAATTCACAGTGCTCATCATAGCACATAACCTCCCCAATGTCCATCACCCAGCTACCCCATGCCTCCCACCCCCCACCACTCCAGCAACCCTGTTTGTTTCCTGAGATTAAGAATTCCTCATATCAGTGAGATCCTATGATACATGTCTTTCTCTGATTGACTTATTTCCTCAGCATAATACCCTCCAGTTCCAACCACATCATTGCAAATGGCAAGATTTCATTCCTTTTGATGGCTGTATAATATTCCATTGTATATATATACCACACCTTCTTTATCCATTCATCTGTCGATGGACATCTTGGCTCTTTCCATAGTTTGGCTATTGTGGACTTTGCTGTTATAAACATTGGGGTGCATGTACCCCTTCGGATCCCTACATTTGTATCTTTGGGGTAAATACCTAGTAGTGCAATTTCTGGGTCATAGGGCAGCTCTATTTTCAACTTTTTGAGGAATCTCCATACTGTTTTCCAGAGTGTCTGCACCAGCTTGCATTCCCACCAACAGTGTAGGAGGGTTCCCCTTTCTCTGCATCCCCA
The DNA here is from genome assembly GCF_002201575.2 of Neomonachus schauinslandi. Classification (NCBI taxonomy): domain Eukaryota; kingdom Metazoa; phylum Chordata; class Mammalia; order Carnivora; family Phocidae; genus Neomonachus; species Neomonachus schauinslandi. The sequence continues at coordinate 104,046,944 of NC_058407.1, read as the reverse complement.
TGAACATCTGTTGTTTCCTGACTTGTTAATTTTAACCATTCTGACTGGTGTGAGGTGGTATCTCATTGAGGTTTTGATTTGCATTTCCCTGGTGCTGAGTGATGTTGAGCACACTTTCATGTGTCTGTTGGCCATTTGGATGTCTTCTTTGGAAAAATGTCTGTTCATGTCTTCTGCCCATTTCTTGATTGGATCATTTGTTCTTTGAATGTTGGGTTTGATAAGTTCTTTGTAGATTTTGGTTACTAGCCCTTTACCTAATATGATAAATTTTTACTGTTTGTCATAGTAACAAAATGATGTAAGGTTTCCTAAGGTTTACTTTTAACACATTATTATCACTTTATTTCCTATTTAATCTCTTTGGGAGAAATGTGTTATTTTAAAATGATCTATCAATATAATTTTATATTGAAAGAATAATAAAATTATTTTAATGCAAAAAGGGGTTTTCCACTGTAATGTAACTGTAAAAAATGGTTTTTTGTTCACAGCAGGGTGTGTGGTATAGAGCTTTAGTATAGCTAATACCACTAAGAAGTATAAAATACAGTATTACAAAATCAGTGGAAAACAAACAACCAAAGAAAAATTTTTTTTTCTTTTTTTCTTTATTCAACATGTTTGGGTATTAGTATTAAAGAAGCTCTGTAACAAGTTGCAAATTATGGGTGAAATGAATCAGATCTGCTCAGCATATAAACAGATTATAAAGTTAGTTATGCAGATATAGTTCTGCTGTGTTGATTGCTATAGGACTCAGATTACATATGACAGAATGATGACAAAATTTAGTTGATTTATACACTGATGTTTCACATGTCCCTGTGAGATAGGAATTATTTTTCCTGATTTTAAAGATAAGGAAATTGAGGCACAGGAAAACTAAATAGTGTGGCAAAGTCAAGGTTCTTTCCTTGGCATTCTGTCTCTAGACGCTGTTCTCTTTACAACTGTCACACACAGATTCTAACCATGTCTACAAGTTTTCATGATCCATGGGTCAGTGGATTCAGTGGGTAGAGACACATCATGATCAAGACATTCACACTTTACACTAGCAAATTGGCTGTAAAAAAATACTACTGTCCTTAAATAAATGAACCATGCTGGGACTCACATTGGAGTAGACAGCTCTTATGAAGCAGCTCTACTTCACACCAAGGCTTGGGGCCTCTAAGAAGATTGTCCAGTTGTTGCCCTGATGTGCCAGCTTCCAAACACACAGTTTATAAACCCCACAGAGGGTATTTTTTACATTCCACAGAACCTATATTTTCAGATAATTTGAGATGACCCTCAAATTAGATTACAATCTGTTTATCTACTCACACATTACTTGAGAGATAGAAAGAAACTTAATTTGTATATATTGTTAAAACATTTTCCTTTCCCTCTCTCTAGTGACCAAATCAACTGCTCAGGGCACTTTTTAATTTCTATTTTTTCCTCCTAAGCAGTGCGTGTTGTCACAGTCTGATCTAGACTCTTCCCTCTCTCTGTCATCCAATATTTGTTGTCCTGCAAAGTACCAAGAAAAAGAAAGATAAAAATCTTGAAACCTGCCGTGTGCTAAGTAATTTCCCATACTTTGAGGAATCCAAGTCTTGGGAAGCTTGTTTCTTGATTAAGTTACACAGTACACTAGTGGCAGAGCTAAATTGGAAATCAAGCCAACCTAACCCCAAAGACTGTTTACCTTCCACAAACCCACTAGAAATCACCCTTTCAAGAAAGGAAATTTATTTAAAAATCTGAAATAGGGGCGCCTGGGTGGCTCAGTCAGTTAAACATCTGACTTCAGCTCAGGATATGATCTCAGGGTCCTGGGATCGAGTCCCACAATCAGGCTCCCTGCTCAGTAGGGAGTCTGCTTCTCCTTCTCCCTCTGCCCCCCCCCACTCATGTGTGGGCTCTCTATCAAATAAAATCTTTCTAAAAATCTGAAATATTTATAGTACACATTTATTTTTCCTATTAAAAATGAAAATGATTCCATTATGTCTTATAGGGAAACATGTATATTACTTCAATTTAGATTTATTCTTTTATGGAGTAAAATAATATGCATTAGAGATTTGGCACTATTTATTTATTTATTTAGTATAGTTGACCTACAATGTTACATTAGTTTCAGGGGTAAACCATAGTGATTTGACAAGTTCATACATCATGATATGCTCACCACATCTGTAGCTACCATCTGTCACCATACAACACTATTATAATATCATCGACTATATTCTTTATCAACTATCCTTTTTAGCCACTAGCAGATGGGACATCCCACTAGACATAGACAGGAGATGAAAAAGATAGGGTTCCTATCTTTCCCCTACCAAAGTCCTTTTGTTTCTCTTGGCTATAAAATCATCTCTTTTGGAGTTAAAAATGGAAAAAAGTGAATCCTAACACCAGTGACATTTCTCACAAAAATTTCTAAGTATTCTAAACAGCAGTGCTGGATTGTCTTCTGGTGCCCAGAGGTGTCAATCTAATGCAGGTGTTGGCCTTGCATCTGACAGAGGAATCTTACTATTCACCTCTAAGAATGAACATCTTCCAAAATCCATTAACTTGAGTCTGTTGCTTAAGTTGCTCAAATAAACACATAAGCCTAGAGACATGTATTATGCTTTCCCTTACTATGATAATTGGATAATTAAATTCAGATAAATATGCTAATTATCAACAAGGACTTAATGTTTCATGGTTTGCACATAATGTTCACATTTATACAGGGACTTTCCATCTAAGTTCCAAAGAACTAATAATGTAGAGTTTTCAAGAGGCTAGGTTTAAAGTAACTATCACTTCCAAGTTTATATACATTTAATGAGAGAGTTAATTATACAAAGTGATGTGTCCATATGTGTTTAGCATAGGTACAGAATTCAGTATTATGGACACACACACACACTCACACATATACTTCTTATAGTAATCAACTCTTTCTTATAGCCTGCAGTATGTTCAATCTCCTGGAACTTACTGGCCAAAATACTCAAATGTATGAATCAGAAGTAATTATATTAGCGGTAATAGTCTAAGTGATGGTAGATATAATAGTTGCTATTATTATTACTATCATTATGTTATTAGAAAAGTTTCTTCTTTAAAGACTGTATTAAAAGATGCCATGAGTATTTCTTTTTAAGTCAAGGATCTTCTTTACCATAACTCATACTTTAATGGTTAAATGATGGTGCTTCAATGGTTAGATATATGTCATAGGGAGAAAAAGATACATGAAGTTGTAATTCTAACCAATAATATTTGTATTACATTAACACTTTAATATGGTTTTATTCAGTTCTTTCAAATAATATATTCAAAACTGCTTCAAAATGCTGAACTATAAATATAAATAAGCATTAATATTAAAATTACTCAGATTTGTCAAATTTCACTGTTATTTTTCTTTAAGAAGTAATTAAATTTTATTAAGAAAAAGAAGCACTGGGTTTATACACTAAGCAAATGAGTTTGTTTTAGAAGTTCTTATCAATGTAGTTTGATAATATTAACAAAATAATGGAAGCAAGAGGTTTTTTTAGTTTTTATTTAAATTTCAGTTAGTTAACATACAAAGTAGTATTAGTTTCAGCTGTATCATATAGTGATTAAACACTTATATACAACTCCTCCTAATCATCCAAAGCGCACTCCTTAACCCCATCACCTATTTAACCAATTCCCCTCACCCACCTTCCCCTAGTAACCATCAGTTTATTATCTATAGTTAAGAGTCTGTTTCTTGGTTTTCCTATTTCCCCTGCCATATTCATTTTTCTTTCTTAAATTCCACTATGAGTATTGGTATTTGTTTTTTTCTGACTTATTTCACTTAGCATAATACTCTGTAGTTCCATCCATGTTATTGCAAATGGCAAGATTTCATTCATTTTTATGGCTAATATTCCATTGGATATGTATACCACATGCTCTTTTATTTCTTTTTTCAAGGTTTTATTTAAATTCAAGTTAGTTAATATACAGTGTAATATGAGTTTTAGGTGTAGAATTTAGTGATTCATCACTTATATACAACACCTAGTACTCATCACAGCATCCTCCTTAATACTCCTCACCCATCACAACATCCTCCTTAATACTCCTCACCCATTTAAGCCATCCCCCTGACCACCTCCCCTCCAGGAACCGTTTTTTCTCTATAGTTAATAGTATGTTTTATGGTTTGCCTCTCTTTTTTTTCATTCTACATTCATTTGTTTGTATCTTAAATCCCACATATGAATGAAATTATATAGTATTTGTCTTTCTCTGATTGACTATTTCACTTAGCATATACTCTCTAGCTCAATCCATGTTGTTGCAAATGGCAATATTTCATTCCTTTTTAAGGCTGAGTAATATTCCACTTTATATATATGCCACCTCTTCTTTATCCATTCATCAGTTGATGGACATTTGGGCTCTTTCTATAATTTTGCTATTGTTGATAATGCTGCTATAAATATTGGGGTGCATGTGTCTCTTTGAATCAGTATTTTTGTTTCCTTTGGGTAAATACCCAGTAGTGCAATTGCTGGATTGTAAGGTAGTTCTATTTTTAACTTTTTGAAGCATCTCCATACTGTTTTCCAGAATGGCTGCACCAGTTTCCATTCCCACCAACAGTGTAAGAGGGTTCCTCCTCCACATCCTTGCCAACATCTGTTGTTTCCTGTGTTGTTAATTTGAGCCATTCTGGCTGGTGTGAGGTGATATCTTATTGTGGAATCTATTTCTATTTCTCTGATGATGACTGATGTTGAACATTTTTTTTTAAAGGTGGGTTTAAGATGATTTTTTTTTTAAGATTTTATTTCTTTATTTGACAGAGAGAGACACAGCGAGAGAGGGAACACAAGCAGGGGGAGTGGGAGAGGGAGAAGCAGTCTTCCCACCTGAGCAGGGAGCCTGATGCGGGGCTCAATCCCAGGACCCTTGGATCATGACCTGAGCTGAAGGCAGACGCTTAACAACTGAGCCACCCAGGGGCCCCTGATGTTGAACATTTTTTCATGTGTCTGTTAGCCATTTGGAAGTCTCTGCCTTCTGCTCATTTCTTAGCTGGATTATTTGGTTTTGGGGTGTTGAGTTTGATAAGTTCTTTATAGATTTTGGAGCCTTATCAGACATGTCCATTGCAAATATCTTCTCCCATTCCATAGGCTGCCTTTTAGTGTTGTTGATTGTTTCCTTTGCTATGTAGAAGCTTTTTATTTTGATGAAGTCTCAATAGTTCATTTTTGCTTTTGTTTCTCTTGCCTGTGGTGACGTGTCTAGTAAAAAGTTGCTATGGCTGATGTCAAAGAACTTGCTGACTGTGTTCTCCTCTAGGATTTTGATGATTTCTTGCCTCACATTTAGGTCTTTCATCTCTTTTGACTTTATTTTTCGTACAGCATACAAAAGTGACCCAGTTTATTCTTCTGCATGTTGCTGTCCAGTTTTCTGAACACCATTTGTTGAATAGACTATCTTTTTTCCATGGATATTCTTTCCTGCTTTGTTGAAGAGTACTTGACCATATACTTATAGGTTCCTTTCTGGGTTTCCTATTATACTCCATTGATCTATGTTTCTTTTTTTTGTGACAGTACCACACTGTCTTGATGATTGCAGCTTTGTAATATAGCTTGAAATCCAGAACTGTGATGCCTCCAGCTTTGCTTTTTCAAGATTGCTTTGGTTATTTGGGGTGTTTTGCAGTTCCATATACACTTTAGGATTGTTCTAACTCTGTGAAAAGTGCTGGTGGTATTCTGATAGGGACTGAATTAAATCTACAGATTTCTTTGGGTAGTATAGACATTTTAACAATAATTTTCATTCCAATCCATGAGCATGGAATGATTTTCCATTTCTTTGTGTCATAATCAATTTTTTTTTAATCAGTGTTTTATAGTTTTCAGAGTACATGTCTTTCACCATATTGGGTTTATTCCTAGGTATCTTATGGTTTGGGTACAATTGTAATGGGATTGATTCCTTGATTTCTCTTTCTGCTACTTCACTATTAGTGTATAGAAATGTAACATATCTCTACATTGATTTTGTATCCTGTCACTTTACTGAATTTATGCATCAATTCTAGCAATTTTTTGTGGAGTTTTTTGGGTTATCTATATAAAGTGTCATGCCATTTGCAAATAGTGAAAGTTTAATTATTTCTTTCCTGATTTGGATGACTTTATTTTTGTTTTCTGATCACTGTGTCTAGGACTTCCAGTAATTTGTTAAATAAAAGTGGTGAGAGGGCACATCCCTGTCTTGTTCCTGAGGAAAATGTCTCAGTTTTTCCCCATTGAGGATGATATTAGCTGTGAGTTTTTCATATATGACCATATATGTTGAAGTATGTGCCCTCTAACCCTATTTTGTTGAGGGTTTTGATCATGAATGGATGTTGTACTTTATCAAATACTTTTTCTGCAGCTATTGAAAGGATCATATGGTTCTTATCCTTTCTTTTATTAATGTGGTGTATCACATTGATTTGCAAATATTGAACCAAACATGCAGACCAGGAATATATCCTGCTTGATCCTGGTGAGTGATTCTTTTAATGTAGTGTTAGATTCAATTTGCCAGTATTTTGTTGAGAATTTTTGCATCCATGTTCATCAAGGATATTGTCCTGTAGTTCTCTTTTATGGTGGTGCCTTTATCTGATTTTGGTATCAGAGTCATGTTGGCCTCATAAAATGAATTTGGAAGTTTTCCTTCCTTTTCTATTTTTTGGAATAGTTTGAGGAGAATACTATTAACTCTTCTTTAAATGTTTGGAACAATTTATCTGTGAAACCACCTGGCCCTGGAATTTTGTTTATTGGGAGTTCTTTGCTACTGATTCAATTTATTTGCTGGTTATCAGTTTGTTCAAGTTTTCTATTTCTTCCTGTTTCGACTCTGGTTGTTTATATATTTTTTAGGAATTTATCCATTTCTTCCAGGTTGTCTAATATGTTGGCATATAGTTTGTTATAATATTCTCTTCTAATTGTATTTCTGTAGTGTTGGTTTGGATTTCTCCTCCCTCATACATGATTTTATATATTTAGTTCCTTTCTCTTTTCTTGTTGATAAGTCTGGCTAAGGGTTTATCAATTTTATTATTTTTTTTTCATAAATCAGCTCCGGTTTCATTAATCTGTTCTACTGTTTTTTGTTTGTTTGTTTTATTTTCTATATCATTTATTTATGCTAGTCTAGTCTTCATTTCCCTTTTTCTACTGGCTTTAGGCTTCATTTTTGTTCTTTTTTTAGCACCTTTAGGTAACATTAGTTTGTTTCTTTGGGATTTTTCTTTCTTTTAGATGTATATTGCTATATAGTTTTAGGAACATTTTTGTTGCATACCAAAGATTTGGGATCATTATGTTTTCATTTTCATTTTTTCCATGTATTTTTTTTATTTCTTCTTTGATTTCCTTGTTGACCCATTCATTATTTAGTAGCATGTTTAACCTCCATATATTTGTGGTCTTTCCAATTTTTTTTTCTTTTGGTTGATTTCAGGTTTCATAGCATTGTGGTCAGAAAAGATGCATGGTACAATCTCAGTCTTTTTGTACTTATTGAGTCCTGATTTATGACCTAGTATGCAATCGATTCTGAAGAATGTCCCATGTGCACTTGAAAAGAATGTGTATTGTTCTGCTTTAGGATGAAATGTTCTGACTATATCTGTTAAGTCCATCTGGCCCAGTGTATCATTCAACACCATTGTTTCCTTGTTGATTTTGTGCTTAGATGATCTGTCCTTTGATGTAAGTGTGGTTTTAAAGTCCCCCACTATTATTTTATTATTATTAATTAGTTCCTTTATGCTTGTTATTAATTGTTTTATATATTTGGTGCTCCCATTTTAGGTGCACAAATAATTACTATTGTTAGATCTTCTTGTTGGGTTGTCCCCTTTATTATGATATAGGCCCTTTGTCTCTTGTTATACTCTTTGGTTTAAAGTGTAGTCTTTCTGACATAAGTACTGCTACTCTGGCTTTCTTTTGACATCTATTTGCAAGGAAAATATTTCTCCATCCCCTCACTTTCAATCTGCAGGTGTTTTTAGGTCTAAAATGGGTCTCTTGTAGGTAGCATATAGATGGGTCTTGTTTTTTTTTATCCATTCTCACAGCCTATGTCCTTTGATTGGAGTGTTTAGTCCATTTACAAGCACAGTAATTATAGATAGATATGTATTTAGTGCCATTTTATTACTTGATTTTTCATTGTTTCTGGAGATTTTCTCTGTTCTTTTCTTGTCTTTGTCATTTTTGTCTTTGTCTTTTCTTTCCATTCAATGAGTCCCCTTTAATATTTCTTGTTGGGCTGGTTTAGTGGTCACAAACTACTTTAGTTTTTGTTTGTCTGAGAAACTCTTTAACTCTCCTTCTATTCTGAATGATAGTCTTACTGGATAAAATTTCCCAATTCAGCATGTTCAATATATCATGCCATTGCCTCTGGCTTGCCAAGTTTCTGTTAAGAAATCTCCAGCTAGCCTTATGGGTCTTCCCTTGTAAGTTAAGGACTTCTTTTGTCTTGCTGCTTTTAATATTTTCCCTTATCACTATATTTTGCAAATATAATTACAATATCTCTTGGTGTTGGCTTGCTTTTGTTTATTTTGATGGGTGTTCTGTGTGCATCCTGCATCTGGATGTCTGTTTCCTTCCACAGATTGTGGAAGTTTTCAGCTATTATTTCTTCAAATAAAGTTTCTGTGCCGTTTACTCTCTCTTCTTCTTCTGGGACTCTTATAATGTGACTGTTATTACTTTTGATGGAGTCACTGAGTTCTCTAAGTCTATTCTTGTGTTCCATAATTCCTCTTTCTCTCTTTTGTTCAGCTTCATTATTTTCCATTATTTTATCTTCCATATCACTTTCATTCCTCTGCTTCTTCCATCCTTGGGTTCATTGGATAAGCCTCTTTTGAATCTCAGTTATTGCATTTTTCATTTCTGACTGATTGTTTTTTAACTCTTTTATATCTGGGGTAAGGGCTTCCCTGAAGTCTTCCCTTCTTTTCTCAAGCCCATTGACGATCCTTATGATCATTGCTTTAAATTCTCCATCAGACATGTTGCTTATATCTGTTTTGCTTGGTTCTCTGGCTGTGACCTTATCTTGTTCTTTCATTTGGGATAAATTCCTCTATCTTGGCATTTTGTCTAAGTCTCTGACTTCTTCTCTGTGTTAGAAAAGTCCATTATGCTTCCTGCTCCTGAGAGTAATAACTTTTGGAGAAAAGGTCATATTGTGTGCAGGACCTGGCACTTCAGGGAGTGTCTCTTGTGTTTGCTGCATAACTCTGCTTGTGTTTTGGCTGCCCTGTCCTTCAGGCCAGTCATCTGCAGGGGCTCTCCTTGCCTGCAGTGGGCAGGTTTTGGTCACTGGCCAGACTGTGGTGAGTCAACTATGTGTGCTCTGGTCTACTTATTAAATGAGACCTGATACATTTCCACTAGAACTAAAGCCCTGCAGAACTCTCTGGTCAGAAGATGTGGTGTGTGCCGTGGCTTCTACTGGTCTTTTGGGGAAGGGACCCACTGCACTGGGACAGAGGCAAGCTTGACCATGAAGGAGTCATGGTCAAGAGTGCAGCGGTGTGAGGCTTTTGTAAGCAGGTTAGGAGGTTAGGCAGCTAGTATCAGGGCTAAGGTGCTATCCACAGGTGGCCCTGTTTATGCCGAGGGGTGGGGGTGGGAAATGGTGCCATCTGGTTCTTTTGTCCCTGGAGAGGCATCTCCATGAGTGATACCTCCATGAATGATATCTCTCAGGGAAATGCTCTAAGAAGAGCAAGTAATCTCCCCGCTATATGCCCCCAGGCATTCTTCAGATCACTGTTTCAGTGCCATCTGCCCCTGTGTTGTTTGCCTGCCTTGTCTCCAGAGTAGGACAGCACCATCACGGCTTGATCCCAGCCAAGCCCACAGTCCTTTAAAACTCTAGTCTTTAAGCCCTGCTGGATACCAGAAGTCATAAAAATCAGCCCCTGTGGATTTTGGGGAAATGTTCTTATGCATTCCCTTGTGCACTCCTCTCTCTGTCACCTTCCTCCATGACCAGAGCTCCCTCCCCTCTATAGCACCCATGACTGGTTTCTCCCCCAAACCATGTCTCCACACTTTCTACCTTCTTTGATGTGGCTTCTTCTCTCCTTTTAGTTGAGATTTTGTTCTGTCAGTCTTCAGGTAGGTTTCTGGGATATTTAAAATGATCTGATAGTTATCTAGTTGTGCTCAAAAGACGAAATAAGTCTAGGGTTCTCCTACTATGCCACGATCTTGGCCCCCCCTCAATGTTATTTCTCATGATTTCAAATTTACATGAAAAATCTTATAAAGTAGAAAATAAAGATATTATATTGTAAATATCATAAAATATGATTCCTCTGTTGAGGTTTTTGCTGTTTTACTTTGAAAGAAATATGCATAGAAGTAATATTTCTAAATCGTATGATAGAAACACATTATAACATTAGAAATATGTGCTGAGTAGGGGTGCCTGGGTGGCTTAGTTGGTTAAATGTCCAACTCTTGATTTCAGCTCATGTCTCAATCTCAGGGTCATGAGTTCAAGCCCCACATTGGGCTCCACACTGGGCATGGAGCCTACTTTTTTAAAAAGGTGATAAATATAAAAATGAACCAAGTAAGAAACAATCTACTCTCCTTCATTAGCAATGAAGGGTAATTAATTGAGCGAGGTATTAAAGGATTTGTAAGAAAGTCACTAGATAGGCTAAAGAGAAGATATAGCTCAGGCATTTTCAAGACAGTAACATTGAAGCAGTGTATGAAAATTAAATATGATAGTCAAAAAATGGGCAAAAGACATGAACAGACACTTCTCCAAAGAAGACATATGAATGGCTAACAGACACATGAAACAATGTTCAACATCATTAGCCATCAGGGAAATTCAAATCAAAACCACACTGAGATACCACCTTACACCAGTTAGAATGGCAAAAATTGACAAGGCAAGAAACAACAAATGTTGGAGAGGTTGTGGAGAAAGGGGAACCCTCTTACACTGTTGGTGGGAAGGCAAGTTGCTACAGCCACTTTGGAAAACAATATGGAGGTTCCTCAAAAAGTTAAAAATAGAGCTACCCTATGACCCAGCAATTGCACTACTGGGTATTTACCCCAAAGATACAGATGTGGTGAAAAGAAGGGGCACATGAACCCCAATGTTCATAGTAACAATGTCCACAATAGCCAAACTGTAGAAGGAGCTGAGATGGCCTTCAAACAGGCGAATGGATAAAGAAGACGTGATATACATATATACATATAATGGAATTTTATAACATAATAAAATTTTTAAAAACCATAAAACATAAAATACCCCCCTTACTATGTTTACAACTTCATCTATCAAAACAGTACCTTAGGTACTTGATGGTTCAGTCATTTTGAATTATATACTATCATATTTAATTTTCTTTTTTTTTTGTTTTGTTATTATCATGTTATGTTAGTCACCATACAATACATCATTTGTTTTTGATGTAGTGATCCATGATTCATTATTTGCATATAACACCCAGTGCTCATTTCAATACATGCCCTCCTTAATACCCATCACCAGGATAACCCATCCCCCCAGCCCCTCCCCTATGAAACCTCAGTTTGTTTCTCAGAGTCCATAGTATCTCATGACTCGTCTCCCCCTGATTTCCCACCCTTCATTTTCCCCTTCCTTCTCCTAATGTCCTCCATGCTATTCCTTATGTTCCACAAATAAGTGAAACTATATGATAATTGACTTTCTCTGCTTGACCTATTTCATTTAGCATAATCTCCTCCAGTCCCATCCATGTTGATGTAAAAGTTGGGTATTCATCCTTTCTGATGGCTGAGTAATATTCCATTGTATATATGGACCACATCTTCTTTATCCATACTTCTGTTGAAGGACACCTCAGCTCCTTCTATAGTTTGGCTATTGTGGACATTGCTGCTATGAACATTGGGGTGCATATGGCCCTTCTTTTCACTACATCTGTGTCTTTGGGGTAAATACCCAGTAGTGCAATTGCTGGGTCATAGGGTAGCTCTATTTTTAACTTTTTGAGGAACCCCCACACTGTTTTCCAAAGTAGCTATACCAATGTGCATTCCCACCAACAGTGTAAGAGGGTTCCCCTTTCTTCACAAACTCTTCAACATTTGTTATTTCTTGCCTTGTCAATTTTTGCCATTCTAACTGGTGTAAGGTGGTATCTTAATGTGGTTTTGATTTGAATTTTCCTGATGGCTAATGATGTTGAATATTTTTTCATGTGTCTGTTAGCCATTTGTATGTCTTTTGAGAAGTGTCTGTTCATGTCTTCTGCCCATTTTTTGACTTGATTATTTGTTTTTTGGGTGTTGAGTTTGAGAAGTTCTTTATAGATCTTAGATACCAGCCCTTTATCTGTAGTGTCATTTGCAAATATCTTCTCCCATTCTGTGGGTTGCCGCTTTGTTTTGTTGACTGTTTCCTTTGCTGTGCAGAAGTTTCTTATCTTGATGAAGTCCCAAAAGTTCATTTTTGCTTTTGTTTCACTTGCCTTTGGAGATGTATCTTCAAAGAAGTTGCTGTGGCTGATGTCAAAGAGGCTACTGCCTATGTTTTCCTCTAGGGTTTTGATGGATTCCTGTCTCACTTTGAGGTCTTCCATCCATTTTGAGTTTATCTTTGTGTATGGTGTTAGAGAATGGTCCAGTTTCATTCTTCTGTTTATAGCTGTCCAATTTTCCCAGCACCATTTATTTTTTTAATTTTTTTTAAAGATTTTATTTATTTATTTGACAGAGAGAGAGATAGCGAGAGCAGGAACACAAGCAGGGGGAGTGGGAGAGCGAGAAGCAGGCTTCCTGCTGAGCAGGGAGCCCGATGTGGGACTTGATCCCAGGACCCTGGGATCATGACCCGAGCCGAAGGCAGACGCTTAATGACTGAGCCACCCAGGCGCCCCATTCCCAGCGCCATTTATTGAAGAGACTACCTTTTTTTCCATTGCATATTTTTTCCTGCTTTATCAAAGATTATTTGACCATAGAGTTGAGGGTCCATATCTGGGCTCTCTATTCTGTTCCATTAGTCTATATGTCTGTTTTTGTGCCAGTACAATGCTGTCTTGGTGACCACTGCTTTGTAATATAGCTTGAAATTGGGCAACGTGATGCCCCCAGCTTTGTTTTTCTTTATCAACATTTCCTTGGCGATTTGGGGTCTTTTCTGATTCCATACAAATTTTAGGATTGTTTGTTCCAGCACTTTGGAAAATGTCATTGGAATTTTGGTCGGGATGGCGTTGAAGGTATAGATTGCTCTGGATAGCATAGACATTTTAACAATGTTTATTCTTCCGATCCATGAGCATGGAATGTTTTTCCATCTTTTTGTGTCTTCTTCAATTTCTTTAATGACTGTTCTGTAATTCCTAGAGTATAGATATTTACCTCTTTGGTTAGGTTTTTTCCAAGGTATCTTATGGATTTAGCGCTATTGTAAATGGAATTGTTTCTCTAATTTCTTTCTAGAGTTGCATTGTTAGTGTGTAAAAAAGCAACTGATTTCTGTGCATTGATTTTGTATCCTGCCACTGAATTGCTGTATGAGTTCTAGTAATTTGGGGGTGGAGTTTTTTGGGTTTTCCACAAAGTATCATGTCATCTGCAAAGAGAGTTTGACCTCTTCTTTGCCAATTTGAATACATTTTATTCCTTTTTGTTGTCTGATTGCTGTCACTAGAACTTCTAGTACTTGTTGAACGTGTTCCTGATCTTAAGGGAAAGGATCTCAGATTTTCCCCTTTGAGGATGATATTCGCTGTGGGTTTTTCAAGATGGATTTTATGAACTTGAAGAATATTCCTTCTATCCCTATACTTTGAAGAATTTTAATCAGGAAAAGAAGTTGTATTTTGCCAAATGCTTTTTCTGCATCAATTGAGAGGACCATATGGTTCTTCTCTCTCCTCTTATTAATGTGTTCCATCACATTGATTAATTTGCAAATGATGAACCACCCTTGCATCCTGGGGATAAATCCCACTTGGTCATGGTGGATGTTCCTTTTAATGTATTGTTGGATCCTAATAGCTAGGATTTAGTTGAGGATTTTGGAATCCATATTCATCAGGGATATCGTCTGAAATTCTTCTTTTTGATGGGGTCTTTGCCTGGTTTGGGGATTAAGGTAATGATGGCCTCATAGAATGAATCTGGAAGCTTTCCTTCTGTTTCATTTTTTGAAACAGCTTCAGAAGAATAGGTATTATTTTCTTCTTTGAATGTTTGGTAGAAATCCCCAGGGAATCCATCAGGCCCTGGACTCTTGTTTTTTGGTAGGTTTTGATCATTGCTTCCATCTCATTACTGGTTATTGGCCTGTTCAGGTTGTCAATTTCTTCCTATTTCAGTCTTGGGAGTTTATATTTTTCCAGGGAAGGCATCCATTTCTTCCAGGTTGCTTAATTTATTGGCATATAGTTGTTGATAATAATTTCTAAGAATTGTTTCTATTTCCTTGCTGTCAGTCATGATCTCTCCCCTTTCATTCATAATTTTATTAATTTGGGTCCTTTCTCTTTTCTTTTGGATAAGTCTGGCCAGTGGTTTACCGATCTTATTAATTCTCTCAAAGAACCAACTTCTAGTTTCTTTGATCTGATCTACTGTGTTTCTGATTTCTAATTCATTGATCTATGATCTAATCTTATTTCTCTTTTAATGTGTGGCTTAGGCATCGTTTGTTGCTTTTCTGTAGTTCTTTAAGGTGTAAAGTTAGTTGGTGAATTTGGGATTTTCTGTTTTTTGAGTGAGGCTTGATGGCTATGTATTTCCCCTTCAGGCCATCTTTGCAGTACCCCATTGGTTTTGGACTGATGTGTTTTCATTCTCATTGGTTTCCATGCATTGTTTAAGTTCTTCTTTGATTTCCTGGTTGACCCAAATATACTTGTGCAGAGTGGTCTTTAGCTTCCAAGTGTTTGAAATTCTTCCAAATTTTTTCTTGTGTTTGAGTTCCAGTTTTAAAACACTATGGTCTGAGAATATGCAGGGAATAATCTCAGTCTTTTGGTATCGGTTGAGACCTAATTTGTGACCCAGTATGTGGCCTATTCTGGAGAAAGTTCCATGTGCGCTCAAGAAGAATGAGTATTCTGTTGTTTTAGGGTGGAATGTTCTGTGTATATCAATGAGGTCCATCTGGGCCCATGTGTCATTCAAAGTTCTTGTTTTTTTGTTGATTTTCTGCTTAGATGATCTGTCTATTGCTGAGAGTGGAGTATTGAGGTCTCCTACAATTAACATATTATTTTCAATCTATTTTGGTTAACAGTTGGCTTATGTAGATGGCTGCTGCCATGTTGGGGGCATAGATATTTACAATTGTTAGATCTTCTTGTTAGATAGACCCTTTAAGAATGATATAGTGTCGGGCGCCTGGGTGGCTCAGTTGGTTAAGCGACTGCCTTCGGCTCAGGTCATGATCCCGGAGTCCTGGGATCGAGTCCCACATC
>NC_058407.1:104003675-104031300 GCF_002201575.2 Neomonachus schauinslandi | reverse complement strand
CAAAAAAAAAAAAAAAAAAAAAAAAAAAAGAATGATATAGTGTCCTTCTGTGTCTCTAACTACAGTCTTTAGCTTAAAATCTAATTTGTCTGATATAAGAATTGCTACCCCAGCTTTCTTTTGAGGTCCATTGGCATGGAAGATGGATCCCCATCCCTTCACTTTCAGTCTGGATGTATCTTTAGGTTCAAAATTAGTCTCTTGTAGACAGCATATGGATGGGTCCTGTCTTTCTAACCAACCTGCCACCCTGTGCTGTTTTATGGGAACATTTACACCATTCACATTGAGAGATATTATTGAAAGATATGAATTTATTATCATCATGTTGCCTGGGAAGCCCTTGTTTCTATAGATTGTCCCTATAAATTTCTGTTTTATATGACTCCTGGGGTCTTTCTCCTTTTATAGAACCCCCCTTAATATTTCTTGCAGGGTTGGCATAGTGGTCACATATTCTTTCAGAGCTTTGAATGACACACTGAACCAGATGGACCTCATAGATATATACAGCTCTGCATCTCTCCATCCATTCTAAATGAAAGCCTTGATAGGTAAAGTATTCTTGGCTGCATGTTCTTCTCGTTTAGTACCCTGAATATGTCTTGCCAGCCCTTTCTGGCTTGCCAGGTCTCTGTGGATAGGTCTGACGTTATTCTGATGTTCCTCCCTCTGTACTAAGGAATCTCTTCCACCTAACTGCCCTTAAGATGTTTTCCTTGGCTCTAAGATTTGCAAGTTTTACTATTACATGGCAGGGCATTGGCCTGTTTTCCTTGATCTTGGGAAGGTTTCTCTCTGCCTCTAGGACACGAATATCTGTTTCATTCCCCAAATTAGGGACGTTCTCAGCTACAATTTGCTCAAATATATCTTCTGGTCCTCTCTCTCTCTCTCTCTCCACCCCTCAGGGATCCCAATAATTCTGAAATTGGAACGTTTCATGGTGTCACTTATTTCTCTGAGTCTGTTTTCATGGATTTTGAGTTTTTTTCCCCTGGCCTCCTCTTTTACCTTCTTGTCTATTAATTGGTCTTCTAGATCACTAATTTGTTCTTCTGCCTCGTTTACCCTAGTTGTTAGATTATCTAGCATTTTTTTTTAAAGATTTTATTTATTTATTTGACAGAGAGAGAGATAGCGAGAGCAGGAACACAAGCAGGGGGACTGGGAGAGGGAGAAGCAGACTTCCCGCCGAGCAGGGAGCCCGATGTGGGGACTCGATCCCAGGACCCTGGGATCATGACCTGAGCCGAAGGCAGACGCTTAACGACTGAGCCACCCAGGCGCCCTATCTAGTGTTTTTAAGTTCTGCCAATTCACCTTTCATTTCTGCCCTTAGAGACTCTATGTTGCCATTAATGGATTTCTCCATTCTAGCTATTGTCTTCACAATTGCTACCCTGAATTTCATTTCCAACATCTTGGTTATATCTGTATTCATCTGTAAATCTGCAGCAGAAGTCACAGTCTCTGAGTCTTTCCTATTTTGGGAGTTCATCCTCCTAGTCATTCTGTTGAGGGGTGATTGAAGGAATGTACAGAGTCCAAATTATTGACCACAACCCAGGCAAGATTCACCTGTTTTATAGGGTACTTAGGCTTGTTGACCTCTTGTTCTCTCAGCCTGTCTTCTGGGGGAGGGGTCTGCGGCACTGTTACTCAGGCAACCCTGTTTGAGCAGAGTTGCACTGCTGCCTGTGGGGGGGGGGAATGGGCTCAGTGAAAACCGGTTTTTGGGGGGTTTTGTTCTCTGGCGGCTTTCTCTGACAGCTTTCCCTGGTGGCTTTCCACATCTCTTCTGAGAGTCAGAGCAGAAGGATCATTTCCAACCCTCTGCCTCAGAACAGAGAGATCGCAGTCTGTTCTTCAGTGAGCTCTCTAGGCCATACTATCTCCATTTCTCTCTGTGCTGCTATAAACTCCAGCGTCCTGGGTTGTACGCCCCTCAGCAGGGCTCCCAGTCCTCTCCTCCAGGTCAGGGCATGTCTCTGCCCTTTGTGCTTCCAAAACCACCAGCTGCTCCCAGTTCGCACCCAAGGCCCCACCGCTCCAGGTTTCAGTCTGGGGGGCTGCCCTAAAGTCCTTTCCCTGCTGCTACTGTTCAGCGAGTCTGTGCCTGGTCCCCAGCATGGGAGGCTGTCGCTCACCAGTGTAGGATCCTCACAGCTCCCTCCCCCTTCCATTTGTCTTCCAATATTTGCCCACAGAATCACAGCTCCCTGCTTCATACCTTGAAAGCAACCACTTGCGATATCTGTTTGTAGAGATCCAGATCTATCTTCTTACATCTCAGGCTGATTTCATGGGTGTTCAGAGTTGTCTGGTAGATATCCAGCTCAATTCTGGGAACCAGTTGGAGTAGGATCCCTACTCCTCCGCCATCTTTTCCTTCCCCTGTGTAAAGAGCTGTTTTATGGTTTATATTACTAAAATAAGGTATCAGCTTTGTCCCGTAGTGCGGAATATTTAAATACCCTTAAGTAGAGGAATGCAGGATCACATTTAATTCCAGAAGGATCATTCTAGAGGCTTGTTGACAATGACAAAACTAGGAGGGAGACTTATTGTTGTAATGTAGAAAATAATTCAGGGAGGGAAAAAATAGATTTTAAGAATGACAAGAAAGCTTTCTTGAAACTTTAAGAGGTTTCTGTTATGTATATATATATATAGCCTGATTTTTAAAAAATAGGAATGAAGCAGATTTGGGAAGAAAATGAACATTGGACAAGATATGAAAATAAATTAAGTTTAAATATATTGGGTTTGAGACAGCTGTGAGAGATTGCTGTGGAGAAGTTTTTAAAGATTTGGGATGTGTGGATATGGAGTTTAAGAGAAAGGTATAACCTTGCATAACAGGTTTGGAAATCATTAGCATTAGTGGAAATAAACACTAATGCTATTGCAAAAATAATTCTGAAAAGATGACCACAGATTAAGTAGCCATGCTCTGAAACATTCTGAAAATTTTTGGTGGATATTGGGATTTTTGGATTTTTTGTTTTGTTTTGGTTTGGTTTTTTTGTTTTTTAATTTTTTAATTTAAATTCAATTTAATTAACATATAGTGTATTATTAGTTTCAGAGGTGGAATTTAGTGATTCATCAGTTGCATATAAACCCAGTGCTCATTACATCAAATGCCCTCCATATTGCCCATCACTGAAATACCCCATCCACGCACCCCTCTCCCCTCCAGCAACCCTCAGTTTATTTCCTATACATAAGAGTCTCTTATAGTTTGTCTTCCTCTCTGATTTCATCTTAATTTTATTTTTCCCTCCCTTCCCCTATGTTCATCAGTTTGTTTCTATAATTCCACATATGAGTGAAATCATCTGATATTTATCTTTCTTTGACTGAATTATTTGGTAGAGCATAATACCCTCTAATTACCTAAGCTTAGCATAATACACTCTAGTTCAATCTACATCATTGCAAATGCCAAGATTTCATTCTTTTTGATGGCTGAGAATATTCCATTGTGAATCCAGGAGAACACAGCAGCAACCTGTTTGACCTCAGCCACAGCAACGTTTTGGTAGAAACTTCTCTAAAGGCAAGGGAAACAAAAGCAAAATGAACTCTTGGACTTCATCAAGATAAGAAGCCTTTTCACAGCAAAGGAAACAATCAACACAACCACATTGCAACCTACAGAATGGGAGAAGATATTTGCAAATGACTTATCAAATAAAAAGCTAGTATCCAAAATCTGTAAAAGACTTATCAAACTCAGCACCCAAAAAACCAAAAAAAAATCTAGTCAAGAAATGGGCAGAAGACATGAACAGACATTTCTCCAAAGAAGACATACAAATGGCCGAACAGACACATGAAAAAATCATTTATACCACATCTATATATATTTTGTTTTGTTTTCCTTTTTGTTTTTTGTTTTTAAATTTTTTTAATTTAAATTCAATTAACATATAGTGTATTATTAGTTTCAGAGGTAGAATTTAGTGATTCGTCACTATACCACATCTTTATCCATTCATGTGTTGATGGACATATGGGTTCTTTCCATATTTTGACTATTGTGGACATTGCTGCTATAAACATTGGGGTGTATGTGCCTGTTCAAATCACTGTTTGTATCCTTTGGGTAAATACCTAGTAGTACTATTGTAGGGTTGTGTGTTAGCTCTATTTTTAACTTTTTGAGCATCCTCCATACTGTTTTCCAGAGGGGCTGCTCCAGGTTGCCTTCCCACCAACAGTGTAAGAGGGTTCTCCACATCCTCACCAAATTCTGTTGTTTCCTGACTTGTTAATTTTAGCCATTCTAACCAGTGTCAGGTGGTATTTCATCGTGGTTTTGATTTGTATTTTCCTAATGTATTTTCATGTGTCTGTTTGGCCATTTGTATGTCTTCTTTGGAGAAATGTCTGTTCATGTCTTCTGCCCATTTCTTGACTAGATTTTTTTTGGTTTTGGGGTGTTGAGTTTGATAAGTCTTTTACAGATTTGGATACTAGCTCTTTATTTGATAAGTCATTTGCAAATATCTTCTCCCATTCTGTAGGTTGCAATGTGGTTGTGTTGATTGTTTCCTTTGCTGTGAAAAAGCTTCTTATCTTGATGGAGTCCAAGAGTTCATTTTGCTTTTGTTTCCCTTGCCTTTAGAGAAGTTTCTACCAAAATGTTGCTGTGGTCAAGGTCAAAGAGGTTGTGGTTGTGTTCTTCTCTAGGGTTTTGATGGATTCCTGTTTCATATTTAGGTCTTTCATCTTGAGTTTATTTTTGTGTATGGTGTTAGAAAACAGTCCCATTTCATTTTTTTGCATATGGCTGTCCAATTTTCCCAACACCATTTGTTGAAGAGACACTTTTTTTCCATTGGATATTTTTTCCTGCTTTGTTGAAGATTAATAGACCATAGAGTTAGGTTCCATTTCTGTGTTCTCTGTTCTGTTCCATTGATCTATGTGTCTGTTTTTGTGCCAGTACCATACTGTCTTGATGATTGCAGTTTTGTAATAAAGCTTGAAGTCTGGAATTGTAATGCCTCAAGCTTTGGTTTTCTTTTCAACATTCCTTTGCTATTCGAGGTCTTTTCTTGTTCCATACAAATTTTAGAATTGTTTGTTCCAGCTCTGTGAAAAATGATGATGGTATTTTGATAAGGATTGCTTTGAATGTGTAGATTGCTTTGGGTAGGGTAGACATCTTCACAATATTTGTTCTTCCTATCCATGAGCATGGAATGTTTTTCCATTTCTTTGTATCATCCTCAATTTCTTTCATAAGTTTTCAATAGATTTTGTTGTACAGATACTTTATCTCTTTGGTTAGGTTTATTCTTAGCTAGGTTTTGGGTGCAATTGTAAATGGGATCGATTCCTTCATTTCTTTCTTCTGCCTCATTGTTAGTGTATAGAAATGCAACTGCCTTCTGTGCATTGATTTTATATCCTGCCATTTTGCTGAATTCCTGTATAGGTTCTGACAGTTTTTTGGTGGAGTCTTTTGCATTTTCAACATAGAGTATCACGTCCTCTGTGAAGGGTGAAAATTTGACTTCTTTGCTAATTTAAATGTCTTTTATTTCTTTTCATTGTCTGATTGCTGAGGCTAGGGCTTCCAAGACTATGTTGAACAACAGTGGTGAGAGTGGACATCCCTGTCTTGTTCCTGACCCTAGGGGAAAAGGTCTGTTTTTTCCTGTTGAGGATGATATTCACTGTGGGGCATTTTTGTATGTGGCTTTTAAGATACAGAAGTCTGTCCCCTCTATCCCTACACCACAGAGAGTTTTTAACAAGAAAGGATGCTGTATTTTGTCAAATGGTTTTTCTGCATCTATGAGAGGATCATATGGCTCTTGTCCTTTCTTTTATCAATATGGTGTGCCACATTGATTGATTTGTGGATGTTGAACCACCTTTGCAGTCAGGGAATAAATCCCACTTCATCATGGTGAATAACCCTTTAATGTAATGTTGGATGCTATTAGCTAATAACTTGGTGAGAATTTTTACATATGTGTTCATCAGGAATATTGGTCTGTAATTCTCCTTTTTAGCGGGGTCTTTGGTTTGGGGATCATGGTAATGCTGGCTTAATAGAATGAATTTGGAAGTTTTCCTTCCATTTTTATTTTTTGAAACAACTTCAAAAGAATAGGTATTAATGCTTCTTTAAATGTTTGGTAGAATCCTGCTGGGAGGCCATTTGGCTCTGGACTCTTGTTTGTTGGGAGATTCTTGATTACTGATTCAATTTCTTTGCTAGTTAGGGGTCTGTTCAGGTTTTCTATTTCTCTCTGTGTCTGTCCTCTTTCATTTATGATTTTATTTACTTGGTTCCTTTCTCTTTTCTTTTTGATAAGTCTGGCTAAGGGTTTACTGATTTTGTTAATTCTTTCAAAGAACTATATCCTAGTTTCATTGTATCTGTTCTTTTTTTTTTAATTTCTAAATCATTGGTTTCTGCTCTTATCTTTATTATTACTCTTCTTCTGCTGGATTTAGGCTTTATTTGCTGTTCTTTCTCCAGCTCCTTTAGGTGTAAGGTTAGGTTGTGTATTTGACTCTTCTCGTTTCTTGAAAAGGGCCTTATTGCTATATACTTCCCTCTTAGGACCACCTTTGCTGCATCCCAAGGTTCTGAACTGCCATACTTACATTTTCACTTGCTTCCATGTTTTTTTTTAATTCTTTTTTAATTTCCTGTTTGACCCATTCATTCTTTAGTAGAATGCTGTTTAACTTCCATGCATTTGTGTTCCTTCAAAATTTTCTCTTGTGATTGAGTTCAAGTTTTAAAATGTTGTGGTCTGAAAACATGCATAGAATAATTTCAGTCTCACCTGATTTATGACTCAGTATGTGATTTCTTCTGGAGAATGTTCCATGTACACTCAAGAAGAATGTGTGTTCTGTTGCTTTAAGATGAAATGCTCTGAATACATCTGTGAAGTCCTTCTGGTCCAGTGTGTCATTCAAAGCCCTTGTTTCCTTGTTGATCTTCTGCTTAGATGGTCAGTCCATTGCTGTGAGTGAGCTGTTAAATTTCCCTACTACCATTGTATTACTATCAATGTGCTTCTTTAATTTTGTGATTAACTGGTTTATATAATTGCCTGCTGCCACGTTAGGGGCATAAATATTTACAATTGTTCGATCTTCTTGTTGGATAGAACCTCTTTTATGATATAGTGCCCTTCTTCATCTCTTATACAGTCCTTAGTTTAAAATCTAGTTTGTCTGATATAAATATGGCTATTCCAGCTTTCTTCTGAAGTTCATTAGCATGATAAATGGTCTCCATCCCCTCACTCTGAATCTGGAGGTGTCTTTGAGTCTAAAATGAGTCTCTTGTAGACAGCATATCAGTGGGTCTTTTTTTTTTATTCAATCTGATACATTGTGTCTTTTGATTGGAGCATTGAGCCCATTTACATTCAGAGTAATTATTGAAAGATATGAATTTAGTGCCATTTTATTACCTGTAAAGTCACTGTTTCTGTAGATTGTCTCTGTTCCTTTCTGGTCTTTGTTACTTTTGGGCTCTCTTTTCACTCAAAGGAACCCCTCTAATATTATATGCAGGGCTGGTTTAGTGATCACAAGTTCTTTTAGTTTCTGTTTGTCCTGGAAGTTCTTTATCTCTCCTTCTATTCTGAATGACAACCTTGCTGAATAAAGTATTCCTGGCTGCATATTTTTCCTATGTAGCACATTGAATATATCATGCTGGTCCTTTCTGGCCTGCCAGATCTCTGTGGACAAGTCTACTGACAGCCTTATGTGTCTATCCTTGTAGTTTATGGAGCTCTTGTCCTGAGCTATTTCAGGATTTTCTCTTTATCTTTGAAGTTTGCAAGCTTCAGTATTATATATCAAGGTGTTGACCTATTTTTTGTTTTTTGAAGGGAGTTCTCTGTGCCTCCTGGACTTGAATGTTTGTTTCCTTCCCCAGATTAGGGAAGTTTTCAGCTACAATTTGTTCAAATAAACCTCTGACCCTTTCACTCTCTTCATCTTCTGGGACCCCTATTTTCCAGATATTATTTTGCTTTATGGTATTGTTTAGTTCTCGAAGTCTCCCTTTGTGATCCAGTAGCTGTTTTTCTCTCTTCTTCTTAGCTTATTTTCCATCATTTTGTCTTCTATATCACTGAGTTTCTCTTCTGCCTCAGTTATTCTCGCTGTTAGAGCCTCCATTTTTCACTGCATCTCAGTAATAACATTTTTTATTTTTGCTTGATTAGATTTTAGTTCTTTTATTTCTACTGTAAGGGAATCTCTAGTGTCTTCAATGGTTTTTTAAGCCCAGCTAGTATCTTTATAATCAGTGTTTTGAATTCTAGTTCCAACATCTTACTTATATCCATTTTGATTAAATCTCTGGCAGTGAGTACTGCCTCCTCTTTTGATTTGGGGTGAGTTTCTCCATCTCATGATTATGTCCAGAAAAGAATAGAAGAAAGAGAGAGAAAAGACAAATATAACAACAGTAACATAAAATTACAAACAAAACAAACCCCCCAAAAAAACAGAAACAAAACAAAATTAGAAAAATCAAACAAGAAGTAAAACAGAACAAAACAATAAACTAGATCCTGTCTGTTTATTAAAAGAAACGAGATCCCAAAATAGGAAAGAAAGAAAAAATCATATATATATATATACACATTTATATATATATATATATATATATATATATATATATATATATATATATATATAATAAATATATATAAATAAGATAAAATACAATGAAAGGAAACCAAAAATAAAATATATACATATATAACAAATTTAAATACAAATTTAAGAAAGAATAAAAAATGGAAAATATAAGAAAAGAGCTGAATAAAAATAAAACTGAAACACTAAAGAATATTAATTTAAAAACCACGAAACCTATATAGTGTTTTCCCCAAGAGCTGAAATTTTGAAGTTCTCTATGATCTGTTGTTGGTACTAGCTGGTTATTCCTGCTAGTCCTCTGGAGGTGGGGTCTGTTCTGCTGATTCTCATGTGATCTTGCCCTAGTGGAATTGCACCCCCCTTGCCCAGGTGCTGGGCTCAGTTTAAATGGCTCTGGATTGAACTACATGGCACAGTTTTGCTCCCTGAAAGCTTTCAGCACATTTAGTGGGATAAAGATGGTGTGCCCTGTCTCTAGCCCTGGAGCTGAAAGTTTGCACCCCCTACTCTTTAGTAAGCCCTCACAGAAAGTCAACCACTCTTGTCTCCCTGGTTTCTGTCCTAATTCTGTGTTCACCCAGCTTATGACAGAGCATTTTTATCTCAGCCATACAACCCAGTTATGAGTCTCCAAACTGTACAGACTCCTGCAGCATGGAGCAGGCCTTTCCTCCCGGGAGAGGGAAGGGGCTTTTGTCACAGGACAGTGCAAGTTTGTGGTTTATGGCAACACTGAGCAGAAAGCCAGTGTCTAGACTCACTGTTTTCAGCCAGCTTCCCTGCTACAATGCCTGGGAACTCTGCCACACTCAAGCACCCCCAATCTTTTTGTGACCCTGAGGACCCTGAGACCATGCTGCCCCATCTGGGATTATGGCCCACTTTGTCACCTGAGCACCTTTAAGCCAGGGATGTCCTCCACTGTAGCAGACTTCTAAAAGTTCCAATTTTGCACTCCACTGCTTATACTACTTTGCAGTAGCCTCCTTAAGCAGGGTCCCTAAGCTCCTTCATATCCTCCAGTATATTGCCCCAGATTCATGTCTCTGCACCTCCTACTCTCCAAAAAAGTGATTGCTTTTCTATTTGTAGATTTGCAATAATTCTTTTCTCAGATCTCCAATTGATTTAATAGGTGTTCAGAATGATTTGATAACTATCTAGCTGAATTCCAGAAATCAGATGAAATTAGAGTTCCCTACTCCTCTGCCATCTTAACTCCTCCTGTTTTTTGTTATTTTTGGTGGATATTGTAAGCTCCATTCATAGCCTTGTCTCAGCTGTCGCAACACCAAACACCTCAGCAGTTTCCTATAGCCACATTCTCATTGATTGAATAAAAGATGTTCTTTTCCTTTGTTACTCTGTTACTTTATGTATGTAGTTCCATTGCATCTCATCTTTGAAATCCTTGCTTGCTTAATAGGAAAAATCTTCTTTGACACACCAACTATTTTTTAAAAACCCAACAGATGTTATATTGTTATCTTACTAGTCATGTCATTTTTCTGAAAATTGTCCACTTGTAGATTCCTCAGGAAGGACCCAGAAGAAAAATATTCTCTGATATTTGCAATTTCCAAACAGTTACTTCTGAACAAGTGGGCTAAATATAAAATACAAACACACTATTTCTTTCCATGAGTATTTTTATTGTTAAAAGGAATGATGACAATATAATTATTTTTCACTTTTAACTGACTTAGTGAGGTTTTTGTTTGTTTGTTTTTTGCCTGAACACCAAATGATTCTATTTGTCTTTATCTCTAAAGTTTTATTATTTTTATTATATCATTTCTTAGTGTCAGTTCTAGTAGTCAATTTTTCCAGGAATACAGTGTGTTCTTTCACTGTATATTTTCAAGTTGTCTTTTATTTTTGGCCAGTTTTATTAAACTACAACTTCTAAAACTTGTCCTTATTGTTTTAGTTTTTTTTCTCTAGGATTTCCTACGAGACACATGTTGCACCTTTATATTTCTTCTATCTCTAACACTTTCTCAAACCCTCTTGAGTTTGAAAAGTGTTCCTATAAATACATATATATATATATATATGTATATATATCTTATGGCATTATCTGTTGTGTCACTTGTTTTCATGTTATTTCTAGTTTAGTCATTTCTGATTTTTTTTGTTGCATACTTGGTACTTTTCTAATTTTGTTACTAATTTTTTAATTTGCTGTTAAGTGTCCTTTTCTTCAAGCAGATCATTTAAAAGGTTTTTTAATTATTATTGATGTTTTTCTTTGTATTTATTTATTTTTAAATTCATAACTTTTAACATTTTCTTGATTTATTTTGATCACTTAAACTTATTAGGTTACAATGTTTACCATTTAAAAAACTATGACTTTCTACTTTGTCTATAGAGATGATACTATGCTCCTTTTCTTTTTCTTATATAATAAATTTATATGGATGTTAATTTACATCCTTTTCTGTGCACTATCATTTTAATGAAATGAGTTTTCCTCTACTTTTAGAAGGGCAGGATGGGCCAAGAGAAAATTTCTACCTTTATTTTTAGAGTTCCCTCTCTTAATTACTATTTTTTTTTGAAGGAAAGTGTTAAAATGTGACCTAATGCTGAAATTTGACTCCCATTTTCAATTTTTTCTGAAATTTCTCTTTCTTTTGACCATATTATTCCTGTTACTCAATTTGTATTCAATTTCCAGCAGTTTCTGCTAAATACATGGCTTTGTCTTGGAAAAGAGATCGTTTGATAATTTCTAAAATCCATACTCTCTAGTAACTTCAGCCGTCAATCTTCATCCCCTTCTACTAACTTGAAATTTGTATACTAGTCAAACCCCTTCCTTTTGTCTGTGTTTGCAGATTGAAATAAATTTCCTATGGGCAAATTTATTGTTGTACTGTCTTAGGGCCATAAGAAACACAGATTCCTTTTTTATGCTTTTTTCCATACAGTAGATGATACTAAATAGTGTAGCTCTTGGTGGTTTGCAGTTTGGGGCTCAGGAGAAATTGTAACAAGTATTTTTTTTTGTAAATATTATTTATAGTGCTTTTTTTTTTAATTTTGTCATTGCTGTTACTTTGTTACTGTCCACCATCATCCCATATTCTTCATTTAAAAAAAATCATTCACGAAGCAGGGGAAATCGGAGGGGTAGATGAACCACGAGAGACAATGGACTCTGAAAAACAAACTGAGGGTTCTAGAGGGGAGGGGGGTGGGAGGATGGGTTAGCCTGGTGGTGGGTATTGAGGAGGGCACATTCTGCATGGAGCACTGGATGTTATGCACAAACAATGAATCATGGAACACTACATCTAAAACTAATGATGTAATGTATGGGGATTAACATAAGAATAAAAAATAAAAAGAAGAAAAAAACACATACATGACCAGTTGAAGGAAAAAAAAATCATTCACTTGAATTTGTTCAAAAGTTAGACTTTCATATCTGTTCAAAACTCTTTACTAGTCTAGGAGCAGCAGGGTGTGGTTTTTTTTAAGATTTTATTTATTTGACAGAGAAAGAGTGAGAGCAGGAACACAAGCAGGGGGAGTGGGAGAGGGAGAAGCAGGCTTCCCACCTGAGCAGGGAGCCCAATGTGGGGCTTGATCCCAAGACCCTGGGATCATGACCTGAGCTGAAGGCAGATGCTTAATGACTGAGCCACCCAGGCGCCCAAGCAGCAGTTTTTAAGTATCATTACTCTTTTCTTTGTAGTCAATAATTAGGAATTGACATCATTTTCACAAGAGAAAACAATTCTTTTAATAGAAATATTTTATACGGTTTTGGAGTGCAACCACAACTAAATAGACAACTTAATTATTTTAATCAAACAACATTTCAAGAAAAATAATAAAAAAAAAGAGAAGGAAATAAATTACACTTGGCAGTGATGGGAAATTTCTTTTGAGAACCTAAACATTTAAAAATAAGTTTAGTTAAGGGGCACCTGGGTGGCTCAGTCGGTTAAGCGTCTGCCTTCGGCTCAGGTCATGATCCCCAGGGTCCTGGGATCGAGCCCCGCATCGGGCTCCCTGCTTGGCGGGAAGCCCGCTTCTCCCTCTCCCACTCCCCCTGCTGGTGTTCCCTCTCTCGCTGTCTCTCTCTCTCGTTCTAGTAAATAAATAAATAAAATCTTAAAAAAAAAAAAAAAACATGGTCTCTACCTTTAAAAAAAAAAAAAAAGTTCAGTTAAATATTTAAATATTTAAATATTATGCATTATATCCAGGAAATAAAAATCTACAGTACTAACAATGTCATTTTTCTTTACATACTCAACATAAAACCTCTGCACTGGCTGTCATGGTTGCAACTTAAGTCACAAGTTCAAAATAGTCATATAATTTATAAAGAGTCCCTGATAAAAATAGAGCATTCAAAAAATTAGTCACCAGAAATGAAAACCCAACTCTCTACTCACCTTTATCCTCTTTGTATTAATTTTATTAATGGACCAAATTGGGGATTAATGGATAGTCCAGTATAGTTTCATGTTGGCAAAAACATTTGTTTTCTATGAGCTTAATGCATTTTCCAACAATAACAAAGCATTTCTCAAGAGTGGAGTAGCAAAACACAGGGGTTCTTTATATTCAGGCAGGATTTTTGGGTCTGTGTTCCTTTCAGCTCACTGAAATTAATTTTGCTTGACAGCTTTAAGACTTGAGTGCTGATTAAACTAGACAAGTTGTGGCAATAACAGTGAGTTGTTCTTTATGGATAACTGGAACTGTGGTAATTTTTTCACTTGACACTTGGGATTGGAATATTTGATCTCCTTGAGGAAAGGATAATATTTTATTTACCTTTTAATGCTCAGTACCTAACAAAAATCTTGTCATAGAGTAAAAGCTAAAAATATTTGTTACATTCAAGACTAAATAAGTAAATAAATGAATTAATGAATGAACAAATAAATATAATCCAATCTTCACAAAGGAAAATTTACCCTTTTCATCTATCCTGATATTGAACACAATCCTTGGCAACTTGCTATCTCATATCCAAAATACAATCAGTTAAAGTGGAATGGTCCTGCTCTTAACAGTGAATTTTATGCTTAAAATGAGCACAAACAATCCCTATAAGGCACTGTGCCACCAATAAAACAGAAAACAGTGTGGAAAATACTTTTCTCCTGAATGTTTCTTGTGCTATATTCTATTTTAGACCATGGATGATGATCAACTTTGCTGAAGAACTTTAGAGAATTTGACAATTCAGTTTCTCATATTTCTTCCCAACATATGGCTTCCTTTCTGCTTGGAATGCCATTATTTCTTCTTTGTTAGATAAAATGCAGTGGGAGAAAGAGACTATATTTTTCTTCTTTTATCTTGACTTTTAGTATTGCAAAATTACTAAAGAAAAATTTAATACACAGGGAAAATTTGTTCAAAAATAGCACTATGCTTTAGTTTAATTAGAAAGGCAAACCAATGTTCTGCTTTTATAACCAGTTTTGTACAAATCCAAATGATCTGGAGGAGAAGACTACATGAATTAGTGAGATTCACTAAGTATCCCAAATCTCCTTTCCATCCAAAGTTTCAAGTACCTCACAAAAGCTGTCAAAAAGGCGCAAATGTTATTATTTATTTATGCATTTAAGCTAACTAGCACCAAAAATGCAAAAAAAAAAAAAGGGGGGGGTAAAAAAGGCAACAAAATAAGTGGATTTTCTATTCAAGTAGCAAAGGAGCTAACCACAGTCAGGTGCATGAAACTTACTGTCCCCTAGGTAATAATTTTAACATAAAATTTTAATGGAAAAATGAGTAATTTAAACTAAATCAAGGGAAAAAAAGAATAACATTCACAGTTACACTGAAAACCAAGTGGGTTAATATATAACTTACATAATTTCACACTGTCTCTAATGTGCTTATTACACTTAAAATGTACTTAACGAGCTTAATGTACTTCATGATATGTATACATAAAAATAATTAAGATAGTTAATTTTACATTTTGTGTATTTTAACTCAATAAAATAAATTTTAGTAAAAAATATATAACCTACATAATTTTACACTGTCTTTGATTTTAAAAGAAAATTATATTTTCTTGTTAATGTTTTTCTGAACTCCTTTTTTTAATGTATTCAGCTATGTCAGAAATTTAAAACAAAACAAGGCAGAAATCACCTAAAAAGAATCAGGATAGATAAACACTAGGAAAATATTAAAGAATATGATCTTCTTTAGTGTGTAGGAAATCTTTTTCATTTCATGAACAACATCTATTACTTTCCCAGATTCTTAGGTACAGAACAATATGCCATGAATACTTTACATTACAAAAATTAATATAGTGTACTTATTTGTTTAAAAGGCTAACCACTCAGATAATTCACATATAACACTAAGTCAGCTACCAGAAGTATTCAGAGCAGATAACGTGCTTATTTTGTATCTTTACTATAAAATGGAAAACTCCTTAAATTCGGAACTTTAAACTTAAGAATATTCATCTATACAAACTAGTAGCCAGAGCACAAAAGTGTGAATTTTGCCCACAACCATCCATCGTGACCACTATTGTAGGCTACCATTTTCCTCTTAACTTTTTTTTTCTTCTTAATCTATAACATGCTTCCTTTTTTAAAAAAAGACTTATTTGTTTATTTTAGAGAGAAAAAGGGAGAGAGTGAGCATAAGTGGGGAGGGGGCAGAAGGAGAGAGAGAGAATCCCTGCTGAGTGCCAAGCCTGATGTGGGGCTCAATCCGAGAACCCTGAGATCATGACCTGAGCTAAAATCAAGAGTTGGCTATTTAAACAACTGAGCCACACTGGTGCCACCTACATGCTTACTTTTTAAACATCAAATCTTCTTATGGACTTATTAATAAATAAACAAAATCCGCAGTCAGATACTTTAGATAATTTTATAAGAATTGAAAAGACTTAGGAGCCTGGGTGCCTCATTTGGTTAAGCATTTGCCTTTGACTCGGATCATGATCCCAGGGACCTGGGATCAAGTCCTAATTTGGGGGTCCCTGCTCGGCGGGGAGCCTGCTTCTCCCTCTACTCCTCCCCCCTGCTTGTGCTCTCTCTCTCATTCTCTCTCTCTCTATCTCAAATAAATAAATAAAATCTTTTTAAAAAAGAATTGAAAAGACATATGAAGAGCCAGAGCTGTGCTATCAATATTCTCAGGTAATATTAACATTCACATAGATGTGATATATTCATAGTTCTGTATTGTGTAAATGGAGTTATGAGAAAATGACCTAAATACTATTGAAAAACTACCTTTTGATAAGTGAAAAAACATCAGTATATGTCACTTGTTTTAGGCATTTAGATTAGTGCAATTTGTAATTTTATCATTTGCCTTTGTGGGCAATCTTTATTCATTCAAACAATAATTACTTAAAAATCTGTTGTGGACCTAAGGTGCACCCAGAATTATTGATGGCTGGGAATGCAAAAATAAAAGCACCATCCTATTGTCAGTCTGTTGAAGGATGAGTATATTAGGTGAGGTACAAATCAGTCAGAAAGTCTAGATTTGCAAAGATCCAGTGTTGTGGGAAAGGCTATTGGGGGGAAATAGGAGCAGCTTTTGAGGCTGATGGAGAATATATAAGAGAGTATGAATACAATATAATATATATAATATATAGGAGAATATAATATAATAGGAAAGTATGGAAATTTCAGATATAGGAAAATGTTCCAGATGATAAAGGGCTTATTAATACTATAAAATTTAGATTTTACTTTGAAAACAATGGAAAAATATTAGAAGAATTCAAAACAGGGGAGTGGCATACTAAGACATAATAATTCAAAATGAAACAAAATACTTGGCATCCAGAGAATAATTATTTAGAAGAGTGTTAAAATGCATTTTGACATAAATAATGTTGTCCACTGCCAACCTAATGCAGTAATAAGAGAATACATTTTTATCACTTGTAACAGCAATTAATTGGAACAAATTCATACTTTAGCATTTCCTTAAGGTATGATTCCATAACTTTAAAAGGGCAAATAATTAGAATAAAATATTTTGCCTGACACCAAAACTTGGATTACTTTTCTTGGAGTCAATTATAAGTGTTACGTGAACTGTTTTCCCCTTAGAATTGGCCTGGGAGTACATCAGACCACTATTTTCAAAGTGGATTTTTAGTAAAATGTCACTTTCTCACAGAAGCCTTTTTTGATCTCTCAGGTTTGTGATTAAACCTGGTATGATATGTTATACATGAAGCATCTTCATTAAATTTCTGTTGAATTAAACTACTTACAAAATATAATCCCAAGATGTTTTTATGCAATAAATGTTTACACCATAAGCATTTTTTTCTCTTCTCTGTTGGGTAAGATAAGGTTGAAACTATCATCCAGATGATATATATATTTTAGTATATTTGAAGACGAAAATTCTGTCATCGTTACCAGATGTTGCAAGTAATGTGTGAAAGTCATATAAAAAGTTTTAGAAGAAGAAAATTACCAGTTAAGTAGAAAATTATATATTAATAGATTGTGATATATGTTAGACTTCCTTTTTCTGTTAAAGAAAAAAAATCAGCAGGTCAAGAGAAAGTGGAAACTTAATTTTAGAATTATTTGTAAGGCTCCAAACACATAGCAATGACAAATAGAATATTTTTAAAGTAAATGACATAGAATAAGTAAGATTAATATCACCTTCACTCAAAACTGAAACAGTATTACACAGAGAGAAGGGAGCATTAACTATCAGCTTCTAATCAGAAATTAGTAAAAAATGTAAAAAATTTGACTCCTCAGAAAGATATATGCATTCCCATTTTCATTATATTATTTACAATAACCAAGATATGGAAACAACCTAAGTGTTCATTGATAGATGAATGGATAAAGAATATATATATATAGTCTCCATGAAAAAAGAATGAAATCCTGCCATTTGCAACAACATGGGTGAACCTTGAGGGAATAATACTAAGTGAAATAAGTCAGACAGAAAGACAGACAATGTATAATCTCATTTTATGTGGAATCTTAAAAAAGGGAGGGGAATGGTCATACATACAGAGAACATATTGATGGGTCATAGAGGTAGGAGGTGGAGATGGGTGATTAAA
Organism: Neomonachus schauinslandi; assembly: GCF_002201575.2. Taxonomy (NCBI): domain Eukaryota; kingdom Metazoa; phylum Chordata; class Mammalia; order Carnivora; family Phocidae; genus Neomonachus; species Neomonachus schauinslandi. Next base: position 104,013,554 of record NC_058407.1, on the reverse strand, counting down.
TAACTCATGGAGCTTTAATTTATAGCATGTTGACCATAATTAATAACATATTACATATTTACTTTTTTATTATGTTATGTTAATCACCATACAGTACTTCATTAGTTTTTGATGTAGTGTTCCATGATTCATTCTTTGTGTATAACACCCAAGTGCTCATTGTAATATGTGTTCTTCTTAATACACATCACCAGGCCAACCCATCCCCCCACCCCCATATGAAACCCTCAGTCTGTTTCCCAGAGTCCATAGTCTCTCATGGTTCATCTCCCCCTCTGATCCCCCCTTCATTTTTCCCTTCCTTCTCCTAATATCTTCCATGCTGTTCCTTACATTCCACATATGAGTGAAACCATATAATTGTTTTTCTCTGCTTGACTTATTTTACTTAACATAATCCCCTCCAGTTCCATCCATGTCAATGCAAATGATGGGTATTCATCCTTTCTGGTGGCTGAGTAATCCAGTGTGTGTGTGTGTGTGTGTGTGTGTGTGTGTGTGTATCACATGTGTATCACGTCTTTTTTATCCATTCATCTGTTGAGGGGCATCTCGGCTCCTTCTACAGTTTGGCTATTGTGGACATTGCTGCTATGAACATTGGGGTGCATGTGCCCCTTCTTTTCACTACATCTGTATCTTTGGGGTAAATACCCAGTAGTGCAATTCCTGGGCCATAGGGTAGCTCTATTTTTAAATTTTTTAGCAACCTCCATACTGTTTTCCAAAGTAGCTGTACCAACTTGCATTCCCACCAACAGTGTAAGAGGGTTCCCCTTTCTCCACAACCTCTCCAACATTTGTTGTTTCTTGCCTTATCACTTTTTGCCATTCTAACTGGTGTAAGGTGGTATCTCAATGTGGTTTTGATTTGAATTTTCTGATGGCTAATGATGTTGAACATTTTTTCATGTGTCTGTTAGCCATTGGTATGTCTTCTTTGGAGAAGTGTCTGTCCATGTCTTCTGCCCATTTCTTGACTTGATTATTTGTTTTTTTGGGTGTTGAGTTTGAGAAGTTCTTTATAGATCTTGGATACCTGCCCTTCATCTGTAGTGTCATTTCCAAATATCCTCTCCCATTCCGTGGGTTGCCTCTTTGTTTTGGGACTTCATCAAGATATAAAGCTTCTGCTTTTTAAACTAGATAAATATAAATACCTTATCAATGATTACTTTAACATAAAAGGACTAAATATCCCAATCAAAAAACATAGACTGTAAAAAGGAAGCAAGACCCATCTATATGCTGCCTACTAGAGAATCACTTTAGACCTAAAAATAAAAGCAGATTGAAAGTAATGGGATACAAAAACATTTATCATGCAAATGGAAGTGAAAAGAAAGTTGCAGTGGCAATATTTTTATGAGACAAAATAAACTGAATTCTGGAGAAGATGGCAGAGTAGAAGGACCCTAAACTCACCTCATCCCACAGATACAACTAGATAACACTCACACGGTTACTCACACGGGAGTAACCCAGAAATGGACCTTCAGACTTCCCAACAAAACTATACAACTAAATGTAGAGAAGAAATCACATCAAAGATGGTAGGAAGGACAAGGACTCTGTAGGAATCTAAACCCCATATTTCTGACCACCAGAGGGAGGGAGCCACAGGCACAGAGAGGGGCCAGAAACAGACTACTACACCAGGGAGCCTATAAAGGGTAGAGAAATCCTCATAGCTTATGGCTTTGAAAATCAGAAGGGATGAAATTTGTGAGTGTATACAACAAGCAGACTTGAGGCTTGGAACTTTAAAAATCAGCTGGCTCAGCTCTGAGAGAGCACAGAAGGTGATAGGAAGCTGAGATCTGTCCTTAAAGAGAAAGCACAGCAAACAGTCTGCAGAAGCTTGGATGAAGCAGGTTGAAAGGTGCTTGAGGATTAAACAAGGGAGACATAGTTACCGAACTCAGAGTTTGCTAAGGGACTTGTCCAGGAACAAAGGAGCTGGCAGGTGCCATTTCCCTACACTGCCCCTCATTATAAACACACAACCACCTGCAAGACCAAGCACAATCTAGCAATCACTAACTTGCATAAACCATGGCCCATCCGCACACCTACCAGACCTGCTTCGGCCCCAGTGCTGTGGATACCCTCCCCCATAAGACCCACACAATCCTTGACAACAATATGTCTCCCCATCACCTACAGAACACACATGCATCTTGTTAAAACAGCACACCCCATGTGTTGTGCAGAATGACACAGTCCAGATCCAGTCTCTGTGGTGGCTATGCATCACCTTCAGAGGAGAACCAGCACCACCAAGTTAAAAGTGTATGTTCTGCCCAGTATTTTCAAGAACAAGAGATATAGCTGACCTTCCTTACACAGAGAAATATTCTCCAAGAAGTAGGCAAAATGAGGAGACAGAGGAATATGTCCCAAATGAAAGAAGAGGACAAAGCCACAGCAAGAGACCTAAACAAAATGAATATAAGTAACATGCCTGACAGAAAATTTAAGATAACAATTATAAAGATACTCACTGGGGAAATGAAAAGAGGGGAGGACATCAGAAGAGAGGGGAGAATATCATTGAGACTCTTAACAAAGAGATATTAAAGAAATAATCAGAGATGTGGAACACAATAAATGAAATTAAGAATATACTAGATAGAATAATTAGCAGGATGGAAGAAGAGGAACAAATTAATGAACTAGAAAACAGTAATGGAAAGTGATCAAGCTGAACAAATGAGAGAAAAAAGAAGTATGCAAAAATGAGAAGAGACTTAGGGAATTCAGTGACTCCATCCAGTGTAACAACACCCACATTATAGGGATCCCAGAAGGTGAAAAGGGAGAAAAGGGGGCAAAAAATCTATTTGAGCAAATAAGAGCTGAAAACTTAACCTAATCTGGGGAGGGAAACATATACAAATCCAGAAGGCAAAGAGATCCCGTCCCACAAAATCAACCTAAGGAGGTCCACATCAAGACACATAGCAATCGAAATGGGAAAGAGTAGTGATAAAGAAAAAAAAAAAAACATTTAAAGCAGCAAGATAAAAGAAGACAGTTAACATGCAAGGGAAAGCCCATAAAGCTATCAGCTGAGTTTTCAGCAGAAACTATGCAGGACTAAAGAAAGTGGCATTATATATTCAAAGTGCTGAATGAGAAAAATCTGCAGCAAAGAATAATTTATCCAGCAAGCTTATCATTTAGAAAAGAAGGGGAGAAAAAGAGTTTCTTAGTCACACAAACTAAAAGAGTTCATGACCACTAAATTAACTCTACAAAAAATATTGAAGGGGACACTATGAGTGGGAAAAAAAAAATCGTAAGTGAGAGTATGAAAATAATGAATCAAGGAAGCAGTAAAAATAAGTATTTCTGTAAAAATCAGTCAAGGGATTCACAAAATAAAAGTATGTAAAATATGAAAACATATACCCTGACACATGAGGAGGGGTCAACAATGGGTTTGAACTTAAGCAGCATTCAACTTAATATAGACTGAAAATGCTATATATAATCCAGGGGGTAACCACAAGCCAAAACCACTAATACACATGAAAAAGATAAAGGGAAAGAAATCCAAGTATATCACTAAAGAAAACCAGCAAACCATGAGAGAGAGCAAGAGAAGAAAGGATCAGAGAAAAACTACATAAAAAACTATGAAACAAGTAACAAAACGTCAATAAATACATATCTAATGATAATTAGTTTGAATGTAAATGGACTAAATGCTCCAAACAAAAGACATAGCATGACAGAGCTTGTTTATATATATAAGATTTCAGACCTAAAGACACCTGCAGATGGAAATTAAGAGATGGAGAAACATTAATCATGCAAATAGATGTCAAAAGAAGTCAGAGTAGCAATATTTATATCAGACAAAATAGACTTTTTTAAAATTTAAATTTAATTAGCCAACGTATAGTACACCATTAGTTTCAAATGTAGTGTTCAATAATTCATCAGTTGTGTATAACACCCAGTGCTCATCACATCACATGCCCTCCTTAATGCCCATCACCCAATTACACCACCCCCCCCACCCACCTTTCCTCCAGCAACCCTCAGTTTGTTTCCAATAGTTAGGAACCTGTCATGGTTTTTCTTCTCTGATTTCTTCCCATTCATTTTCGCTCCCTTCCCCTATGATCCTCTGTGCTGTTTCTTATATTCCACATATGAGTGAAACCATATAATAATTGTTTTTCTCTGATTGACTTATTTTGCTCAGCATAATACCCTCCAGTTCCATCCACATCGATGTAAATGCTAAGTATTCATCCTTTCTGATGGCTGAGTAATATTCCATTGTATATATATATATATATATATATATATATATATATATATATATACCATGTTGTCCTTATCCATTCATCTGTCAATGGATGTCTTGGCTCCTTCCACAGTTTGGCTATTGTGGACATTGCTGCTATAAACATTGAGGGTGCAGTTGTCCCTTCAGATCATTACATTTGTATCTTTGGGGTAAATACAATTGTTGGGTTGTAAGGTAGCTGTGTTTTAACTTCTTGAGGAACCTCCGTATTGTTTTCCAAAGTGGTTGTACCAGCTTGCATTCCCACTAGAAGTGTAAGAGGGTTCCCCTTTCTCCACATCCTTCCCAACATTTGTTATTTCCTCTCTTGTTAATTTTTGCAATTCTGACTGGTGTGAGGTGGTATATCTCAATTTCGTTTGGATTTGTAGTTCCCCAATGCCAAGTGATGTTGAGCAGTTTTTCATGTGTCTATTGGCCATTCGTGTGTCTTCTTTGGAGAAATATCTGTTCATGTCTTCTGCCCATTTCTTGACTTGGTTATTTGTTTTTTGGGTGTTGAGTTTGATAAGTTCTTCATAGATCTTGGATACTAGCCTTTTATCTAATAAGACATTTGCAAATATCTTCTCCCATTCTGTCAGTTGTCTTTTGGTTTTGTGGGCTATTTCCTTTGCTGTGAAAAGCTTCTTATCTTGATGAGGTCCCAATATTCATTTTTGCTTTAGTTTCCCTTACCTTTTGGGATGTGTCTAGCAAAAAATTGCTGTGGTTGAGGTAAAAAAGGTTGCTGCTGGTGTTCTCCTCAAGGATTTTGATGGATTCCTGTCTCACATTGAGGCCTTTCATCCATTTTGAGTCTATTTTTGTGTATGGTGTAAGGAAATTGTCCAGTTTCATTCTGCATGTGGCTGTCCAATTTTCCCAACACCATTTGTTGAAGAGACTATCCTTTTTCCATTGGATATTCTTTCCTGCTTTGTCAAAGATTAGTTGACCATAGAGTGGAGGGTCCATTTCTGGGCACTCTATTCTGTTCCATTGATCTATGTATCTGTTTTTGTGCCATTACCATGCTGTCTTGATGATCACAACTTTGTAATATAGCTTGAAGTCAGACATTGTGATGCCCCAGGTTTGGTTTTCCTTTCTTTTGCTGTGAATTCTTCCTTGTAGTCATTTTGCCCAGAGAAGAATAGATGAACAAGAGTACAAAATAAAAAATATCAACCACGACCAAAGCAAAATACACACTAATCAAATCTGAAAAGATCAGAAACCAAAAAAGAAAAAAAAGAGGGGAGAGAGAGAATATAATCTCACAGGTGGACAAAACAGGGTGATACACTTGGTTCTGGTTGTATTTCAGCCTGCTTGTTAGAAGACACTAAATTCCAAAATTATAAGGAAATCAAAACTTATATATATACAAAAATAAAATTGAGTACAGTGAAAGGAATCCATAAGTGAAGAATATATCTATAAAATGTAAATGTAAAAATGAAAATTAAAAAATACTTAAAAATAAAGTTGATAAAATAAGAAACTAGTTGAAAAGGAAATTTAAAAAAATAAAATTTTAACCTGAAATACTAAATTCTCATGTGAAAAAAACCCTCTAATTCTATATACTATTTTCACCTAGTGTAGGAATATTTTGGCTCTCAGTGATCTATAAAGTTGGTATTTGCCTGAGGATCCAGCTGGTCTTCTGGGGGAGGGGCCTGTTGGACTGATACTCAGGTGTCTTTGCCTGGGTGGAGTTGCACCACCCCTTGCCAGGGGGCAGGGCTCAGTGTAAGCTGCTTCAGGTTGCTGTATGTGGCTTTTGTTCCCTGAAAGCTTTTTGCACTGCTTTAGAGGATAAAAAGAAAAAAAAAGGCAAAAAATGGCAGCTCCCTTATCTCCAGCCCCAGAGCTGAAGAATTACAGCCTCCACTCCTCAGTGCACCCTCAGGGAAAGGCACTCAATCCCCTTTGTGTGCGCCAAACTCCCCAAACTCCTGTGGTGCACACCTGCATTAATCTTCCCAGGGGAAGGAGGGGTGTCTTAAGGCAGCCCCGCTGGCTCCCTGGGCCCCTGCTCTGGTAGCATTTTCCTGATTGTGCACTCACCTGCACTGTTCAGCCCAGGGCAAGGAGTCGGATCTCCCAGGGGTTGTCTCTTGCTGGGCCTCTGCTTGGAGAATGGTTGTGCGATGGTGTCACGATTCCTGGTTTATGGCAACACCTAGTTGAGAGGCCACTCTGGGGCTCACTAATTGTAGCCGGCTTCCCCACTCCAGTGCTTGGGAAATCTGCCACACTCAGATACCCCAGTTTTTTCTGTGACCCTGGGGATCCTGAGACCACAGTGTCCCATGTAGTATTCTGCCCGACTTTGCCACCTGAGCACCTTTCAGGCAGGGATGTCCCTCATAGGAGCAAACTTCTAAACGTTCCAATTTTGTGCTTTTTTTTTTGATAGATATTTAGCTGAATTCAAGGGACCAGATGAAATGCTGGTCTGTATGCTGCCTTTTAGTTGTTCTGATTATTTCATTTGCTGTGCATAAGTTTTTAATTTTGATGTATCCATCTGTATGTTGCCTTTTAGTTGTTCTGATTATTTCATTTGCTGTGCATAAGTTTTTAATTTTGATGTAGTCCAAATAGTTTATTTTGCTTTTGTTTCCATTGTCTTGGGAGACATATCTAGAAAAAAGTTGTTATGACTGATGTTAGAGAAATCACTGTCTGTGCTATCTTCTAGGATTTTCATGGGTTCAGGTCTCACATTTAGTTCCTAATCTATTTGAATTTATTTTGGGGTATGGTTTAAAAAAGTGGTCCAGTTTCATTGTTTTGCATGTTGCTGTCCAGTTTTCCCACCACCATTTCCTGAAGAGATTGTCTTTTTTTTCATTGCATATTTTTGCCTCCTTTATTGAAAATTGATTGACCATAACATCATGGGGTTATGTCTGGACTTTCTATTATGTTCCATTGTTTGTAATATAACTTGAAATCTGGAATTGTGATACCTCCAGCTTTGTTTTTCTTTTTCAAGATTGCTTTGGCTGTTTGGGATATTTTTTGGTTCCATAACAAATTTTAGGATTGTTTGCTCTAGTTCCATGAAAAATGCTGTTTGTACTTTGATAGGGATTGTATTAAATCTGTAGATTGCTTTAGGTAATATAGACATTTTAACAATATTTGTTCTTCTAATCCATGAGCATGGAATATCTTTCCATTTCTTTGTGTTATCTTCAGTTTCTTTCATCAATGTTTTATAATTTTCAGAGTATGGGACTTTCACATTCTTGGATAAGTTTATTTCTCAGTATTTTATTCTTTTTGATGCCACTGTAAATGGGATTGCTTTCTTAATTTCTCTTTCTGCTTCATTATTAGTGTATAGTGTATTAGTGTATAATTAGTGTATACAATAGATTTCTGTACATTGATTTTTACCCTGTGGCCTTACACAATTCATTTCATTTCTAGTCATTTTTTGGTGGAGTCGTTTGGGTTTTCTATATATAGTATCATGTCATCTGCAAATAGCAAAAGTTTTACTTCTTCCTTACCCATTTGGATACCTTTTATTCCTTTTTCTTGTCTCATTGCAGTAGCTAGGTCTTCCAGTACTATGTTGAATAAATGTGGTGAGAGTACCTTGTCTTGTTCCTGACCTTAGGGAGAAAGCAGTTTTTCACCATTAGGTATAATGTTAGCTGTGGGTTTTTCATACATTAGGTCTTTATTAGGTTGAGGTATATTTCCTCTAAACCTCCTTTGTTGAGGGTTTTTATCATGAATAGATGTTATAATTTGTTAAATGCTTTTTCTGCATCCATTGAGATGATCATAACCAGAAGTCAAAAACTTTTAATAGATATACAGAAAATAAAGAGAAAAGAATCCAAGAGATTCCTTTAGAGAAAGCCATAAAACTATAAGGATAGAGAGCAAGGGAAGAAGAAGAGAAGAGAGAAACACAAAAACAGCCATAAAAAGGTAACAAAATGGCAATAAATACAATCAAAGACTATTTTAAATGTAAATGAAGTAAATGCTCCAATCAAAAGACATGATGACTAAATGGATAAAAGACAAGACCCATCCATATGCTACCCATAAGAGACTCACTTCAGACCTAAAGACACAGGCAGATTAAAAGTGAAGGGATCAAAATCATGGTAATGGAAGGGAAAAAATGGGTTGTAGCAATATTTATATCAGACAAAATAGACTTTAAAACAAAAACTGTAGCAAGAGACAGAAAGACACTACATAGCAATAAAAGGAACAAACACTAGGATATAGCAATTGTAAATATCTATGTATCCAACATGGGAGCACCTAAATACATAAAGCTATTATTAACAGATGAAGTGGAAGAAATTGACAGTAATACAATAATGTAGGGGACTTTAACACTTTAACACGCCAATGAATATGTCATTCAGACAAAAAATAAAGAAGGAAATAATGGCTTTGAATGACACATTAGACCAGATGGATCTAACAGATGTATGCAGAACATTCCATCCCCAAATGGCAGAATACATATTCTTTTTAAGTGCATATGGAATATTTTCCAGAATAGATTACATGTTGGGCAACAAAACAAGTCTCAATAAATTAAAAAAGATTTAATTCATATCCTTGGTATGAATTAAAATACATCTTTTCTGACCATAACATTATGAAATGAGAAATCAATCACAGGAAAAAATTAGAAAGAACACAAATACTTGGAAGCTAAATAACATGCAACTAAACAATGAATAGGCCAATCAAGAAATCAAAGAGTAAATCCAAAAATATGTGGAGAAAAATGAAAGTGAAAACACAACAGTCCAAAATCTTTGGGATGCAGCAAAAGCTCATCTAATAAAGGTGTTTATAGCAATATAGGCCTACCTCAAGAAAACAAAGAAAATATCAAATAAAAAAACCTAATGTAAAGCCAAAAGGAGCTAGAAAAAGATGAATAAAGCCCAAAGCCAAAGAAGAAAGAAAATAATAGAGATTAGAGCAGAAAAAAATTGAATAGAGAATTAAAAAAAAAAAAAAGATCAGTGAAACCAGGAACTGCTCCATTGGAAAGATAAACAAAATTTATAAACCTTTAGGAGACTCATCAAGAACAAAAAGAGGATTCAAATAAATAAAATCAGAAATTGGGGAAGAGAAATAACAACTGACTCCACAGAAATTACAAAGGACTATAAAAGAATATTATGAAAAATTATTTGCAAACAAATTGGACAGCCTGGAAGACATGGATAAATTCCTTGAAACATTTAGCCTTCCAAAACCAAATCTGGAGGAAATAGAAAATTTGAATAGACTGATTACTAGCAATGAAACTGAGGCAGTAGTCAAAAAACTCCCAACAAACAAAAGTCCAGGACCAGTTGGCTTTACAGGTGAATTCTACCAAACACTTAAAGAAAAGTTAATAACTATTTTTCTCCAACTCTTCCAAAAGAAAAAAAAAATAGAACAAAATCTTCCAAATCCATTCCATGAGGCCAGCATTATTCTGATACATAAACCAAACAAAGATACTACAAAAAGAAGAAGAAGAAGAAGAAGAAGAAGAAGAAGAAGAAGAAGAAGAA
>NC_058407.1:103996588-104003665 GCF_002201575.2 Neomonachus schauinslandi | reverse complement strand
AAAGAAAGAAAGAAAGAAAGAAAGAAAGAAAGAAAGAAAGAAAGAAAGAAAGAAAGAAAGAAAGAAAGAAAGAAAACCACAGGTTAATATCTCTGACACACAGAGATGCAAAAATTCTCAAAAAATATTAGCATACCAAATTAAACAACATATGAAGAAGGTCATTCACCATGATCAAGTGGGATTTATTCTAGGAATGCAGGGTTGGTTCAATATTTGCAAACCAAACAACATGTTACATTTCATTAGTAAGAGAAAGGTAAAACAAACAAAAATATACACTACTCTGAAAAGATGTGTATTTTTTTCAAGTTCTGGGAAGTTTAATTCAAGTTTCTTATTCTATAGAGTTTGTACTCTTAGTTTCCCCACCACAGATAAAGTATTTTTGGCCTTAGCACAATAAGGGTCATTTTTTTCTTCTTTTTAAAATTTAAATTCAATTAGCCAACATATGGTGCATCATTAGTTTCAGATGTAAAGTTCAGTAATTCATCAGTTGCATATAACAATCAGTGCTCATCACATCATGTACTCTCTTTAATGCCCATCACCCAGTTATCCCATCCCCCCATCCACTTGCCCTCCAGCAACCCTCAGTTTGTTTCCTGTAGTTAAGAGTCTTTCATGGTTTTTCTCCCTCTCTAATTTCTTCCCATTTAGTTTTCCTTTCCTTCCCCTATGATCCTCTGTGCTGTTTCTTAAATTCCACATATGAGTGAAACCATAGGATAGTTGTCTTTCTCTGATTGACATAGTACATTCAGCATAATACCCTCCAATTCATTTTAAAAACTGAGTTATAATTGACATACATTATATTAATTTCAGATGTACAACACAATAATTCAATATTTGTAACATTGAGAAATGATCACCACAATAACTACTTAACATTTGTCACCAACATTAGTCACCGTGCATTACATCACCAGTTTTCAATACAGTGATCCACAATTCATTGTTTTCATACAGATTTTTTTCTTGAGATGAGAACATTTAAGACTTACTCTTTTTTATTTCAAAGATTTATTTATTTGAGAGAGAGAGCAGGGGAGAGGGGCAGAGGAGGAGGGAGAGAGAGTCTCGAGCAGACTCTGCACTAAGTGCAGAGTCTGACATGGGGCTCCATCTCCTGACCCTGAGATCATGACCTGAGCTGAAACCAAGAGTCTGACACTTAACTGACTGCACCACCGAGGCACCCCAAGATTTACTCTCTTAGTAACTTTTAAACATGTAATATGTTTTGTTGACTATTTCCAGTTTTTTATCTTTTTATCTAGTTTATTTCACTTAGCATAATAAACTTTAGCTCCATCTATGTTGTTTCAAAAGGCAGGATTTCATTCTTTTATATGATTGAGTAATATTTCACTATATATATATATATATATATATATATAAAATCCAGATTGTAAATATGTATGTTGTAGTACTGGTTAGTGTTAGAGAACTCAAATGTGATCTTTAAAAGAGATTTCTATGTAGAGGCAATTTCCAAATTATAAATATATATATATATATATATTTAAATAAATATATATATATATATATATATATTTATCTGGATTTTAACATGTACAGGAAACTTAACAGGTAAAAAACGTTTGAATCCTAAGTTCTCAAAGAAACATGTCTGTGAGCTTTATATATATATATATTTATAATTTGGGTTTGGAGTAATGGAGATACATAGGAAAGAATTATATATATATATATATAAATGTATCCTTTGTGTGATTGTGAAACAGGGTCCTTTTAAATTTAGCAACCTTATTCTCTGTAAAATAAAATACCTACAATATCTGAGATGAAAATAAACTAGGGTGATGCCACAAGTGACTAGTTTTCCACACTTTCTCTGACAAGGATTTTTTTTTAAAGATTTTATTTAATTATTTGAGAGAGAGAGAATGAGAGAGAGCACATGAGAGGGGGGAGGGTCAGAGGGAGAAGCAGACTCCCTGCCGAGCAGGGAGCCCGATGCGGGACTCGATCCAGGGACTCCAGGATCATGACCTGAGCCGAAGGCAGTCGCTTAACCAACTGAGCCACCCAGGTGCCCTGTAGACACCATTCTAAGGTTGATATTGAGAACTACTGTGATTGAAAATACTCTTAATTTGAAAAGAAGAGGAAATTTTCTGTTTAAAATATTTAATAAAACACAAAGGCTTATATTGTATCCCATTTCTTTTTTTTAGATTCTATTTATTTATTTGAGAGAGAGATCATGAACAGGAAGAGGGGTTGAGGGGCAGAGAGCCCTATGCAGGGCTCAGTCCCAGGATGCTGGGATCATGACTTGAGCTGAAGGCAGATGCTTAACTGACTGAGCCACCCAGGCACCCCTATTGTAGCCCATTTCTAAGCTAGATTACTTGTAATGCCCCCTTTCTATTTTTCACTGGAGACTCATTTGTTTGCCATATTGTAGTCATTTTTTAAAGGGCATATTTCTACTAATTTGATCACTGACCCTATGGAGAGTGTTTCATCAAAAGATGGTGGAGTAAGAATTAATAGATAATCATTTCCTTTTAAGATAACTCTGCTTCAGAAGCTGAACAGGAATCCATAATTAAAAGGTACCAAAAGTAATAAAGTGAAAGCAGCAGTAAAATGGGAGAAAAATATCATTTTGCTTTATTGTATTTTGTTTATTGGTTTGTCTTAAACATGATGCCTAGGTGTCTGGCTACTAAGAAGAACAATACAATAAAGGAAAACAAGTTTTTTTAAATGATATGTGATTTGACTAATTGTGATCTTATAGTATAGGGAATAGAAAGCTTAAGTAAGTACTAGAAATTCGTGTTCAAATTGAATATAAAATTTATTAGCACTGTGACCTGGATAAAAGGATTATTTTCATGAACCTAAGTGCCCTCTTCTGTTTTGAGTGTTTTATTTGTTTACCCAGAAATTTAAATGAAATAACTATGTTTGAGGTAAAAGAACATAGTGTGTTTATTTTTTAAAGTGAAATGAATGGTAGCACTTAAGCATCAGAGGTAGAAAATGAAAAAAAAATTTTACAAGGAGATTTTGCACATGTATAGCCAGAAGAATTCACCAGTCTGAGGATTTCAATACATTCAGTTATGAGTGATGTAACTTGGGCAGTCATTCTGTCCCTCTTAAATGCCATATTTTACCACTTGGCCTCCATAAATAGAAACTCATTCTCAGGATTTATGTTTTTGTATGGGTTATTAGTATTTTTTTCCTCTATTTCTGAGAAGTTAAAAATGACTACTGGCTGAGGAAATATCCAAGGATTTAATGTGCTCTTCAAGGTTTCTCGAAATATGTGAGGTAAGATTAGCATGGTAGGAAGCTTAGGAGGGTGAAGTGGAAACCATCAAATATTCCTAGTGCAGTTTCAAATTTATGTACCCAAAGATCACAGGCAAAAATTTTTTCTATGTCTTTTTCTAAATATATTTAGTCTTCCTTTGCCTTACTGATGTCCTGGTTGAGTTAAAATACAATGAACAAAAAAAACCCACAGGCATCCATTTACTCCAGAACTCTTCAAGACTATAGCCAAACGCTAAGAACTGGATGTGGCCCTGGCATGCCCCCAACACCAATTGTGAGGCTGAAACGGATTTGGGCACCTGGGCAATCCAGGCTATTCAGGCAAGAACAGAGAGGGAAGCCATGCAACATGCATCCCCTGGGATGATAATGGAGATCATGAATCTAGTCAATGACTCACACCTCAGGAACACAAGGAGCAATCTCCTGAGGCCAAGCCCGAAGCCCGAGCCTCACCCTACTGCTAGCCCTCCACTCAGCCTTCATGATGGGACACGGCCCTGCCGTTGACTTGGCCCCAAAGTCTTGAGGACTATGCCCGTAACACTTAGCCCTGGATGTGGCCCCGACCAGACACCAACCATAGGTGTGAAACCAAAATGGATTCTGGAAACCGGGGCAATGCCAGGCTAATTAGGGAAGAATGGAAGAAGCTGTACTAATCGAAACCCCTGGTGTAGTGCTGGACACCACGATTCTGGTGAAAAGCCTCCACCTGAGGAGCACAATGAGCATCTCCCTGAGGCCAGATCAGAAGCCAGAGGTTCACCCTAGTACAAGCCTTCCCCTTTGCTCTCAGGCCGCTTCCCCACACCACCATCGGATAGGTGCCTCCCGCCTCCTGGATTCTTACCCTTTACCCTAGGCATGGCTCTGGCCCTACCTCAGCCCGCTTGCTACACCTGAGGCACGAAGAGAGTTGGGACTCAAGTCTGGCGCTGGACAAATCCTCCGGGAGCACAGCAGCAAGCCGTGCCGTGGGCAGTCACCATGGTGGAGCTGGTAGCAGGATTCTAGGGGAAAACGGACCCTCGACCCCACAATGTGGCTAGTCCCGGAAAGCAATCCTTATCCTTGAGCTTCACCCTATCACTCCAGCTCAACTCAGGCCTCAGGGCAAGGTGTCCACACTGTCATCTGAGAGGCTCTTAACCATCTCCCGGCCCGGAACCAGAATACAAACCCTGGCTGTGGAATTTGCTGTGCTGAAGTCTAGTTTGGAGGACAGGTAATGGATTTGGGTCACCTGACCGATGCCAGACTAATCAGCCAGGAACACAGGAGGAGACCATGCCCCTTGCAGTCCCCGGCTGGGGCTGTCGCCCCGTGATTCTAGCCAAAGAGCTGAAACTCAGCAATACTAGGAACATCCCCCTGAGGCCAAGCTCGAAGCCTGAGCCCCACTCTATGGCTAGCCCTCCCCCCAGACCTCAGGATAGGCCTCCGCCCCACACCGACTTGGCCCCTAAGGTCTTCAGGAATATACCCCAAACCCTAGGCCTGGATGGGGCCCCGACCACACCCCCAATCCTAGTTGTGAAGCTAAAATGGATTTGGAACACCTGTCTGATGCCAGCCTAATCAGGCAAGAACAGGGGAGAAACCGTGTGACTTGCGAATCCTGGGATGATTCTGGACACTCTGATTCTAGAGAACAAACTACAAACTCAGGGAGCGTCTCCTGGAGGCCAACTCGGAAACCAGACACTAACCCTAATGCTAGCCCTCCACTCAGCAATCAGGGCACTTCTGCGAACCGCCAATCTCATCTCAGAGGTGCCTACCATCTCCCCAGCACGCACCCTAGCCTTAGGCATGAATCGGGCCCTACTGGAGACCGCCTGCTAAACCTGAGGCATGATGGGATTTGGGGACACAACTCTGGTGCAGGACAAGTCCTCCAGGAACAAAGAAGCTAGCCATGCCACGGGCAACCACCATGATGGGTGGGGCTGATAGCAAGATTCTAGCAAAAACCTGACCCTCACAAACACAGTGCATCTAGGAGCGGAAAGCAAGCCCTAACCCTGAAGTTCACACTGTCGCAACACCTCAACTGAGGCCTCAGGGCAGGTGTCCACGCTTCCATCCTGTAGACACTTACGATCTCCCTGACCATCACCCTAACCTTACCCCTGGCTAGGGTATGTACTCTGCCCAAATGCGAATTCTGAGGGCACAGTGGACATGGGTCACCTGACACCCGATGCCAGCAAAATCGGCCAGGAACACGGAAGGAGACCGTGCCACTTTCTGCCCCCGGACTTTGCTGCAGACCAAGATATCAGCAAAAAGCTGAAACTCAACAACACTACGAGTATTGCCCTGGGGCCGAATTCGAAGCTTGCACCTCACTCTCGCTGCTGGCCCTCCATTAAGCATGCACGATGGGACACTGCCCTGCCATGGAGTTGGTCCCAAAAGTATTCAGGACTACACCCGAAACCATTAGCACTGGATGCGGCCCAGACCAGACTCCAACCTTAGGAGTGCGGCCAAAATGGATTTCGGCACCTGGGCAATGCCACAATAATCAGGGACGAAAAAGGGAAAATGTGTGAATGCAAACCCCTGGCATAGCGCTGGACACCAGGATTCTAATGAGAACCCTGCACCTCAGCAACACAAGACGCAGCCCCCTGAGGCCAAGCCCAAAGCCAGAGCCTCACCCTAAGCTAGCCCCACAGACTCAGCCCTCAGGAGAGGATTCTGCCCGACAGATGACTTGGCACCTAACGTCTTCAGCACCAGAACCCAAACTCTACTCTGGATATGACTCTGGCCAGACCCCCACCCCTGGAAGGTTGTCCAACATGGATTTTGGAAAACGGGGTTATGCCAGGCTGATCAGGACAAGAACAGAGAAGAAAACCATGTGATTTGCAGCCCCTGGGATGGTGCTGGAGACCATGGTTCTCATGAACAAACCACTAGACCGCAGGACCACAAGGAGCATCTCACTGAGGCCAACTCGGAAGCCAGACGCTCCCCCTACTGCTTGTCCTTCATGCAACCGTCAGGACACTTCTGCACACCACCAATGGCTAGGGGCCTCCCATATCCCGAATTCTCACCCAGCAAGAGGAGGGGTTCTGGCCCTAACCTGGGTCTGCCGACTAAGTCTGCGGCTTCACGGTCATTGGGACACATCGTCCAGGGACAGGGATGCAAGCTGTGCCAATGGCAGCCACTGTGAGGGACCTGATGGCAGGATTCTAGTGAAAACCTGATCCTCGATAGCACGGTGTGCCTAGTCCGGGAAAGCAGCCCCAAACCCTGGCTTTCACACTATATACCTCCACTTCAACTCAGGCTTCAGGACAGCTGTCAATACTGCCATCATTACACTCCTACCATCTCCCAGAAACCCAGAACACTACACCGTAGCCCCAGCTGCGGAACTCACTCTACCCGGACCTTCGTTCAGAGGGTGCAATGGATCTGGATCACCTGACTGGGGCCAGACTATAATCAAACAGAAACACAGAGGGAAACCGTGCCACTTCCTTCCCGGCGATAAAAAGAGATAAGCCATCTCCATACTGCGTGTGAACGCGTAGGGAAAGTTCCATAGACCTAACTCTGAGAAACGTGCCGGGGTACGAGGCAGCTTTCAACTGACGCCTTCTCTCGTGAGCACAGAAGCGTTTTCATACGTATGCGTGGAAGCGTAAGGAAAGTGCCGTATACCTGCCTCTAAGAAGCAACCTCACTTTTACGAAACCGTCTTTCACCTAACATCCTTCTCCT
>NC_058407.1:103924549-103996349 GCF_002201575.2 Neomonachus schauinslandi | reverse complement strand
CCTGTCCTTTACCCCAAGACACAGCCCTTAAGAGAAACACTCTTACACCTCGAGCCTTAGCCCTGGCTGTGGAAATCACCATGCCTGGGCCCTATTTCTGAGAGCGCAGTGGGTCCGGCTCACCTGCCCGATGCCAGACTAATGGTTTAGGAACACAGGAGGGGACCGTGCCCATTGCAGCCCCCGGCTGGTGCACGACACTGATGTTCTAGTCCAAAAGCCCAAACTCAGCAACCCTTAGGGGTATAGCCCTGAGGCCAATCCCGAAGCCCGAGCCTCACCCTATGCCTAGCCCTCCACTTATCTTTCAGGATAGGATGCTGCCCTGCCATGGAATTTGTCCCTAATGTCTTCAGAACTGTACCCGTAATCCTTAGCCCTGGATGTGGCCCCGACCAGACCCCAACCCGAGGTGGGAGGCCAAAATGGATTCCGGACACCTGGGCCATGCCAGGCTAATCAGGGAAGAACGGAGGAAGCCGTGCGAATCGAAACCCCTGGCTTAGTGCTGGACACCATGAACACAGGGAGCATCTCCCTGAGGCTAGATGAGAAGCCAGAGGCTCGTCCTAGTGCTCGCCCTCCCCTCCGCTCTCAGGCTGCTTCCCCGCACCACCATCGGCTAGGTGCCTCCCGCCTCCCGGATTCTTACCCTTTACCCTAGGCATGGCTCTGGCCCTACCTCGGCCTGCCTGCTACGCCTGAGGCACGAAGGGAGTTGGGACTCAAGTCTGGCGCTGGACAAATCCTCCAGGAGCACAGCAGCAAGCCGTGCCATGGGCAGCCACCACGGTGGAGTGATAGCAGGCTTCTAGGGGAAAACGGACCTTTGACCCCACAATGTGGCTAGTCCCGGAAAGCAATCCTTATCCCTGAGCTTCACCCTATCACTCGAGCTCAACTCGGGCCTCAGGGCAAGGTGTCCACAGTGCCATCTGAGAGGCTCTTAACCATCTTCCCAACCGGAACCAGAACCCAAGCCCTGGCTGTGGAATTTACTGTGCCGAAGCCTAGTTCGCAGGACGCGCGATGGATTTGGGTCACCTGACCGATGCCAGACTAATCAGCCAGGAACACAGGAGGAGACCATGACCCTTGCAGCCCCCGGCTGGGGCTGTGGCCCTGTGATTCTAGCCAAAGAGCTGAAACTCAGCAACACTAGGAGCATCCCCCGGAGGCCAAGCCCGAAGCCCGAGCCCCACTCTATGGCTAGCCCTCCCCCCACACCTCAGGATAGGCCTCCGCCCCGCACCCACTTGGCCCCTAAGGTTTTCAGGAATATACCCCAAACCCTAGGCCTGGATGGGACCCCGACCATACCCTCAATCCTAGTTGCGAGGCTAAAATGAATTTGGGACACCTGTCCGATGCCAGCCTAATCAGGCAAGAACAGGGGAGAAACACTGCGACTTGCAATCCCTGGTTTTTCGCTTGCGACCTGGTGAACCTACAGTGAGTTGATCTGACTTACAATTTTTTTTTTAAGATTTTATTTATTTATTTGACAGAGAGATAGAGCACAAGTAGGCAGAGAGGCAGGCAGAGAAGCAGGCAGAGGGAGAGGGAGTAGCAGGCTCTCTACTGAGCAGGGAGCCCAATGCGGGGCTCAATCTCAGGACCCTGGGATCCTGACCTTAGCTGAAGGCCTCCACTTAACCAACTAAGCCACCCAGGCGCCCCTGACCTACAATGTTCTGAGAGATGACAAATTACAGAGGAACATATAGGATGGCTTCATCCCACCCTTCCTTTTGTGTTAAATCACCCTATTTAGTGTGATGGTTTATAAGGGCTTGAAGAAGTTCTGCAAGGACAGTAGAGCTGGGTTCTACACAGGATATCTGGGGCGAGTAGGTAAAATAATAAAAAGAGTAGTAAAATGCAAAGATACTCATGGCTTTCAGAAAAGTAAAAAAACAGGGCGCCTGGGTGGCTCAGTCGGTTAGGCATCTGCCTTCGGCTCAGGTCATGATCCCAGGGTCCTGGGATCAAGCCCCGCATCGGGCTCCCTGATCAGTGGGAAGCCTGCTTCTCCCTCTCCCACTCCCCCTGCTTGTGTTCCCTCTCTCGCTGTGTCTCTCTCTGTCAAATAAATAAAATCTTTAAAAAAAAAAAGAAAAGTAAAAAAACAAAAAATAAAAGAACATAAAAAACAAGCCCCCCTAAAAAAACATTAAATATGTTCTCTACTCTTCCAACATATGTGAAGATTGTCTTCCTAACTTATAGTGTAGCTGGTGGTGGAGGTGTGGAAGTTCAGATTACTTTGTGGTTTGGACACTCATGTGGAAACACTATGGGAGGGCCCCAGGTTTGCCCCCGTATTTGTGTGGGAGTCCTAAGTTTGGAGAACACTCTTCCCATTCTCACCTCAGAGCAGCATTGATCTTTGGCAACGTGATGCACCTGACACTTGTCTAGGGAGTTGGAGTAGTTGAAGCCACAGACCAACTCCTCATAGATCTCCTGGGTGCAGCTCTGCAAATATAGTGCCCCATTTATACAAGGCCAAGAGACATTAGGGTCCTCCCTGGACATTGCCACAAGGAAACCCACCCCCCCCATTAGAAGTTGTATTCTCCAATTCAGCCTAAGTGGGGCAGCTGAAAAGACATCCAGCAAGGAGGAAGCCAGATGAAACTCTAGGGCTCATGATTAACATATAGGTAGTTGAAGTTGACCTTGGTCCCCAGCACTCAACTTCTCATCCTCCCTGCTATGACCTGGGGTATGAACATGAAAGATGTGCCAGGCTTCCACACCTGGCAGCTTGCTTCTACCCAGGAAGGACATATACCTCATCCTCTGTCCCCTCCTCTATGCACACACACACCATGGGGAGCAAGAGGTGTGGGCCTGCTGAGGTGGGATCACAGTTGTGGCCTGCTCTCCAGTGGGCTGCCCTGAACTTCCTTGTGTTACCTGTTGGTGTCTCCCGCCACTTGACCAGAAGCTTTGGGGAAGCGGGCTGAGCCGGTGTGTACAGTGACATAAAAATCTCTCACTCTGGACTTTCTTGAGGCCAGAGCCTCTGAAGGTAGGAATACAGCAGTAGAACATCTTGTTCTCTTGAACATCTCTGGTCAAGTGAGCTGGAAAACAGGCTGTCTCTAGAATGTGGGTGCAACCAGAGTTCTAAGTTCAGTTGGGGTTGTATCACCAAGGAAATGAGGTCACTTTTTCAAGATTCCAGCACCTGGGCTCCTTTGTTCATTTAGACCTATCCAGAGCCCCTTCTTGGTAGTTGACTTCTTACCTTTCTCCCCCATGTCATCTCCTTAACTGCACACAATGAGCCAAAAGTGCCAAAGCCACAACTCTATGGAAATGTAACTAATGTCCTAATTTTGAGGAGACACATGAATTCAGACCTTTGTTTTCCCAGTTCTTTGTCCTAACTCATTTTGTCTCTCACGTATTCTCGTTTCCCAACCTGAATAGTGGGGATCAGGTTAGAATCTACTTCCTAGGGACATCATCAGGTGTATGTGGGTAATATTTATAACATGTGTGGGATGGTATCATGTGTATCTGAGGCACAAATTTAAGGATGGAAGAATTACAAGAAAGGGTGGGACTTTAGGCTTAGGGTTCCAGCAATGTAATATTGGAACAGTCACTTTCTCTTTTGGCCTCATTTTATTTTTTTTATTATGTTATGTTGGTCACCATACAGCATATCATTAGTTTTTGATGTAGTGTTCCATGATTCATTATTTGTGTATAACACCCAGTGCTCATTGCAACATGTGCCCTCCCTAATACCCCATCCCCCACCCCCTTCTCTCTGAAACCCTCAAATTGTTTCCCAGAGTCCATAGTCTCTCATGGTTTGTCTCCCCCTCTGATTCCCCCCCCTTCAATTTTCCCTTCCTTCCTCTAATGTCCTCTGTGCTATCCCTTATGTTTCACATATGAATGAAACCATATGATAATTGACTTTGCCTGCTTGACTTATTTCACTTAGCATAATCCCCTCCAGTTCCATCCATGTCGATGATCCTTCCTGATGGCTAATATTCCATTGTATATATGAACCACATCTTCTTTATCCATTCATCTGTTGTAGGGCTCCTTCCACAGTTTGGCTATTGTGGACATTGCTGCTATGAACATTGAGGTGCATGTACCCCTTCAAATCTGTATTTTTGTATCCTTTGAGTAAATACCTAGTAGTGCAATTGCTGGGTCATAGGGTAGCTCTATTTTTAACTTTTTGAGGAACCTCCATACTCTTTTCCAAAATGGCTATACCAACTTGCATTCCTCTCCAACATTTGTTGTTTCCTGCCTCGTTAATTATGGCCATTTTAAATGGTGTAAGGTGGTATCTTGATGTGGTTTTGATCTGAATTTCCCTGATGGCTAATAATGTTGAATATCTTGCTTATATCCATATCGATTAGCTCTGTGGCAGAGGACATTGCCTCTGGTTCCTTCCTTTGTTGTGACTTCCTCTTTCTAGTCATTCTGCCCAAGGAAGAATGGGTGAGTGAATTAACAGAATCCAAAATATCAGCCATGACCCTAGCAAAATGCACCCTAGAAAAAATCTGAAGATGTTGGAAGCCATCACCGAAAAGCAAACAAAGCCAATAGGGAACAAAACAGTAAAAAATGGTTGTGGGGGAGAGGGAAGAGAGACTATAATCTCACAGGGTGGACAAAGCAGGGTGATCTACTTGTACCTAATTGAATTTAGGTCTCTGTGTTAGAAGACCCTACATCCAAAAAATGCAAAGAAAACAAAGTTTATATATATATATAATATATATATATATATATTATATATATATATATAGTTGAATAGAGTGAAAAAAGGACTAGGTGAGGCATAAATCTATAAAACGTAGATGTGAAAAAAGGTTAAAAAGTGACTTAAAAACAAATTTGTAAAATAAGAATCTAGTTGCATGGGAAAGAGGTTAAAAAAATGTAAAATTTTAGACTGAAGGAAAACAAGAGCCCTGAATGTCATTGCTCCCAGGTCACAGCTGGGTGCCACCCATCTGTCCTTTCTGGGGCTACCACCACCCTGAGAGCTGTTGCACAGTCATGGGCACAGCTGTTTCATCTCTCCCAAGGGATGTTAAATGGCCCAAACATTCCAGTCCTCTTCAGGGTGCTCAGGCAAAGTGCTGTCTCTCTGCCAGCCCAGCTTGTGGTTTATGGCGACCAGAGCTGAGAGTCCCTTCTGGGCTCACTGACTTTAACCAGCTTCCCCACTCCACTGCTTGGGCACTGTATCGGATTAGACACCCCTGTTCTTTCTGTGTCTCCTGGGATCCTGAGTCCACAATGACCCACCTAGAATTCTGCCCTTTTCATCCCCTGAACCCCTTTCAGAAAGGGATGTCTCTCACTGGAGCAGATTTCTAAGGGTTCCAATTTTGCAGTCTGGTGTTATATGACTTTCCGGTAGCTAGCTGATGGAGGCTCCCTCTCCCCTCCTTTTAGCTTCCGATATTTCCCCAGAGATTCATGACTCAGCACCTCCTATTTTGCAAAAAACCCTCATTTTTCTGCTTGTAGAGTCCAGATATGTTTTCTTACATCAAGGCTGAATTCATGTGTGTTCAGAAAGGTTTGATAGATACCCAGCTAAATTCAAGGGACCAGATAAAACGAGGTCCCCTACTCTGCCACCATCTTGCCTCCCCTCCGAACCTATGTTTCTGCCTTTGTAGATTAAGGACCTGTTGTCCTGAGCTACTCTCAGGATTTTGTTTGTCTCTGAATTTGCAAGCTTCACTAATATGTTGGGGTGTTGACTTATTTTTATTGATTTTGAGGGAGGTTCTCTGTGCCTCTTGTACTTGAATGCCTGTTTCCTTTCCCAGATTAGGGACGTTCTCAGCTATAATTTGTTCAAATAAACCTTCTACCCCTCTCTCTGTTTCCTGGTCTTCTGGGATCCTTATTACTCTGATATTATTGTGCTTTATGGTATCAGTGATTTCTTGAAGTCTCCCCTCATGATCCAGTGGTTGTTTTTCTTTTTTTTTCTTTTTCTCAGCTTCCTTATTTTCCATCATTTTGTTTCCTATATCACTGACTCTCTCATCTGCCTCTTTTATCCTAGCATATAGGGCCTCCACTTTTTTTACTGCATCTCAGTAATAGCAGTTTTAATATTGACCTGATTAGATTTTAGTTCTTTTATTTCTACAGCTTTTTTCAAGTCCAGCTAGTATCTTTATAATTGTTTTGAATTCTACTTCTAACATCTTACTTATATCCATATTGATTATATCCTTGACAGAAAGTACTACCTCCCATTCTTTCTTTGGCTGTGAATTTCTCCTAGTCATTGTGTCCAGAAAAGAAAGGAAGAAAGAAAAAAAGAAAAAAAAAGAATAACAGCAATAATAACAACCACCACCTCAGGACATAATTCTGGTGCATGTCGTGTACACTCTGTTGTTGTGTTTCAGCTACTCTTTCCCACTTATCCTTAATCTACAGAGTTCCTCCTTGCTTGTATGGGGAGTGTTTGGGCCTTAAGTAGGTATACTTTGATTTGTGGAGTTAAGCCAGAAGCTGATGTTTTGGATCTTTCTTTAATCAGTTGATTCGGTAGATGCCAGGGCCTATATGGTCTTCTGAGGGAGAGCCCTCCTGGGTTGGCTCACAAGCTGACTTTTCCTTGTAAAGATGCTCCTGCTAGGTCGGGGCATGGGGTTTAGTGTAGGGGACTCCAGCCTCCACTGGAGGCGCTGTGTCTCTCTGGAGTCAGACTGTGGTGGTAGGTGGGAGGAGGATGGAGAGGTGGAGGAGGTAGAATATGGTGTCACCTTGCCCTCTTGGCCCTGGGGAACAGAACTCCTGGTAGTTGCTGCTCAGGAGGCCCTCTTAGAAAAGCAAGCAATCTCCTGTGACCCAGGCCCTCATCAGCTCCCTACCTTAACCCATCTGTGCCCAGGTCGTTTGCACACGCAGAGCCACAGATCTCCTGTACTTTATCTCTGGCCAGTGGCTGGGATTCAAAACTCCAAGTTTTAAAGGGCCTGGTAAGGTGTGTGCCCAGTCTTGTCCCCCTGGCAGGGAGCTTAGGGAGGCTTGGGTTGTGCCCAGCACTGTCCTGTCTCCAAAAAGCTGTCACACAGTGTGCACACAGAGGCTAGAGTTTAACACTCAGTGACAAGGTGGAGCCAGGTTATCAGTCATCTGCACTAGACTCAGTCTCCTATTCCCCTTTGTCCCAGAAAAACTGTCACAGAGGCTTGGATATATTGTGGCAGACAGCAAAATGCAGTGGCCAGGTTATCCGCAAACTGTTCTAGTCTCTACACTCTGCTCAGTTCAGCCCCAGAAAAGTGGCTGCTTGACACACATACAAGGTTTAAGCCTATTATAGCAGACAGCAAAATGTTGAGTTTTTTTGCCCTCTGCACACCCCTCTGACCCTGCTGCTGAGTTCCACTCAATGACTCCCCAGCTGACCTTCTGTCTTTAGAGAGGCTAAAAACACTCTTCCAAATGCCTCCAGAAAGGGAAGCAATCTCTCCCTGAGCGACCCTGGGGATCTCCTACTGTGGATTACTGTGAAGTTGCAACCCGCCAGGCTATTTCCAGCTCTCTCCCTCTTCCTAACTTTGCTTTGTGAACCGGGTTTCCTCCCCTTCCTGGCCACACAGCTTCCCAGTCCCCCAATCCCCCAATCCAGGGCTCTGAATCTTGCCTCTGCCAAATTCTCTTGCTCAAACTGTGCAGATTGTTTCCTTACTCCTCCGATCTTCTTCCTAGTTGTTCAAAATAGTTGAATGTTGATCTAGTTGTATTCAAAGGTTGTGGCAAGTTCAGTGTCCCCCTAATACTCTGCCATGTTAATTTGTCCCCCATTTTGAGTTTTTTGTGTGTGTGATGTAAGAAAGTGGTCCAGTTTCATTTTTCTGCATGTTGTTTAGTCTTTCAGTTTTATTTTTTGGGGGGAATTTTCTTCTTTTTTTCTTTTTTATTCTTTAACTTTTATATTTATATATACATTACATATACATATTTTTTAAATTTTTGTTTTCCTTTCATTGTATTTTATTTTTGTATATATATTTCTTTCTTTCCATTTTTGGATCTAGTTTCCTTTAACAAGCAGACCAAAATAAACTCAGGATGTGTTTTTTGGGGTTTTTTTTCCTGTTTTGTTTCTTCTTTGATTTTTTTTCTTATTTTGTTTTGTTTTTGTTTTCTCCTGGCTTGTTTTCTTTTTCTGTTGTTGTTATTGTTCTCTTTTTCTGCTATTCTTTCCTGGACAAAATAATGAGACAGAGAAATTCACCCCAAAAGAAAGAGCAGGAGGTAGTACTCACTGACAGGGATTTAATCAACATGGATATAACTAAAATGTCTGAACTAGAATTTAATGATTATAAAGATACTAGCTGGACTTGAAAAAAGCACAGAAAACGCTAGAGAATCACATACTATAGAGATAAAAGAACTAAAATCTAATCAGGCTGAAATTAAAAAGGCTATTACTGAGATGCAGTCCCAAATGGAGGCTCTAAAAGCATAGATAAACAAGGCAGAAGAGAGTCATTGATACAGAAAATGATGGGAGGGGCGCCTGGGTGGCTCAGTCATTAAGCATCTGCCTTCGGCTCAGGTCATGATCCCAGGTTCCTGAGATTGAGCCCCGCATTGGTCTCCCTGCTCCGCAGGAAGTCTGATTCTCCCTTTCCCACTCCTCCTGCTTGTGTTTCCACTCTTGCTGTCTCTCTCTCTGCCAAATAAAATCTTTTTTAAAAAGTTTCTCTAAAAAAAAAAAGAAAGAAAATGATGGGAAATAAGGAAGCTGAAAAGAAGAAAGAAAGACAACTACTGGATCAGGAAGGGAGACTTTGAGAACTCAGTGAGTCCATAAAGCAAAATAATATTCAAATAATAGGGGTCCCAGAAGATGAAGGGAGGACAGAAGGTTTATTTGAACAAATTATAGCTGAGAATTTCCCAAATCTGGGAAAGGAAACAGGCACTCAAGTCCAGGAAGCACAGAGAACCCCCCTCAAAATCAATAAAAATAAGTCAACACCTCAACTTATAATCGTGAAGCTTGCAAATTTCAGAGACAAACAGAAAATCCTGAGAGCAGCTCAGGACAACAAGTCCTTAACCTACAAGGGTAGAAACATAAAGCTGGCAACAGACCTGTCCACAAAGACCTGGAAGGCCAGAAAGGACTGGCATAATATATTCAACACAATAAAGGGGAAAAATATGTGGCCAAGAATACTTTATTTTACTCTATTCAGAATAGAAGGAGAGAGAGTCTCCAGGACAAACAAAAACTAAAGGAATTTGTGAACACTAAACCAGCCCTGCAAAAAATATTTAAGGGGATCCTTTGAACAAAGAGAGAGCCCAAAAGTAACAAAGACCAGAAAGGAACAGAGACAATCTACAGGAACAGCGACTTTACAGGTAATACAATGGCACTCACTTCATATCATTCAATAATTACTCTGAATGTAAATGGACTAAATGCTCAATTGAAAGACACAGGGTATCAGAATGGATAAAAACAAAACAAGACCCATCGATATGCTGCTTACAAGAGACTCATATGTGGAATTTAAGAAACAAACAGATAAACAGGGGAAGAAAGGAAAACAAAATAAGATGAAAATAGAGAGGGAGGCATACCATAAGAGACAATGAGCTCTAGGAAACAAACTAGGATTGCTGGAGGCAAGGTGGGTGGGGGAAAGAGGTAATTGGGCATTAAGTAGGACACTTGATGTAATGATGTTATATGGTGTTATATGCAAATGATAAATCACTAAATTCAACCCTGGTAACTAATAATATAGTATATGTTAACTAAATTAAATTTAAAGAATTTTTAAAAATAAATAGATAATACAAAAATCACAATGGGATTCCACCTCTCACCTGTCAGAATGGCTAAAATTAACAACTCAGGAAGCAACAAATGTTGGTGAGGATGCAGAGAAAGGGGAACCCTCTTATACTGTTGGTGGGAATGCAAGCTGTGCAACCACTCTGGAAAACAGTATGGAGGTCCCCTTTTTGTAACTCAAAAAGTTAAAAGTAGAACTATCCTATGACCCAGCAGGTGCACTACTAGATATTTATCCAAAGGATACAAACACAGTGATTCGAAGGGGCACATGCACCCCAATGTTCATAGCAGGGATGTCCACAATAGCCAAGATGTCCAACAACAGATGAATGGATAAAGAAGATGTGGTGTAGAAATACAATTGAATATTATTCAGTCATCAAAAAGAATGAAATCTTGCTATTTGCAATGACATGGATAAAACTAGAGGGTATTATGCTAAGAGAAGTAAGTAAAAGAAAGACAAATACCATTCAATTTCACTCATGTGGAATTTAGAAACAAAACAGATAAACATAGGGGAAGGGAAGGAAAAAATAAAATGGAGAGGGAGACAAACCATAGGAGACTTTTGACTATAGAGAACAAACAGATTTGCTGCAGGGGAGGTGGGTGGGAGGATGGTGTAAATGGGTGATGGGCATTAAGGAGGGCACTTGTTGTGATGAGCACTGGGTGTTATGTAAGTGATGAGTGACTAAATTCTACTCCTGAAACTAATACTACACTATATGTTAACTAACTTGAATTTAAATAAATCCAGGAAGAAAAAAGTTAAAATAAAAATAGCAAACACTTGGGAAGCCTGGGTGGCTCAGTTGGTTAAGCAGCTGACTCTTGATTTCAGCTCAGGGTCCTGGGATTGAGCCTCACATTGGGCTCTGCGTTCAGCAGGGAGTCTCTTGAGGATTATCTCTCTCCCTCTTCCTCTATCCCTCCCAACCCCCCCATTCTCACTCTCCTCTCTCTAAAATATGAACCGTTGAACACTACATCAAAACCTAATGATATACTATATGTTGGCTAATTGAACATAATATAAAAAAAGTAAGTTGCATTCTACACACACACAAAATGAAAATAAAATGCTTGGACTTTGGGAGGTATGTACTATGGTGAGCACTGTGAATTGTGTAAGACTGATGAATCACAGACCTGTACACCTGAAACAAATAATACATTATATGTTAATTAAAAAAATAAAATGCTTATCAGTTAAAAAAATAAAATGAAAAATCTTTAAATAAAATCTTGTCCTTGTGTGTTAACACAACAAGGACAAAGGACATCATAAGAAATTCACAGAAGAAAAATGAATGGTCAATAAACATGGAAAGAAGCTCAACTGTCTTAATCTGTAAAGATCAAATTTAATCCAGATTTTTCAGAATGACAAAAGTTAAAACTTGAAAATTGGTGTTACTAACCCTTTGTCAGATATGTCATTTGCAAGGTAGTATCCAAAATAAATAAAGTAGTTATAAAACTCAACACCCAAAAAACAATCCAGTTTGAAAATGGGCAGAAGACATGAATAGACATTTTTCCAAAGAAGATATACAGATGGCTAACAGACACATGAAAAAATGCTCAACATCACTCATCATCAGGAAAATACAAATCAAAACTACAATGAGGTATCACCTCACACTTGTCAGAATGCTAAAATTAACAACATAGGAAACAATATAGGTTGGCAAGGATGTAGGGAAAGGTTGTTGGTGGGAATGCAAACTGGTGCAACCACTCTGGAAAACAATGAGGAGGTTCCTTGAAAAGTTAAACATAGACATACCCGACAATCCAGCAATTGCACTACTAGGTATTTATGCAAAGGATACAAAAATACTGATTCAAAGGGATACACACACCCCAAGGTTTATAGCAGCATTATCAACAATAGCCAAATTATAGAAAGTGTCCAAATGTCCATCAACTGATGAATGGATAAAGAAGTTCGGGTATATATGCAAAATGCAAAAGAATTTTACTCAGCCATAAAAAAGAATGAAATCTTGTCATTTGCAATGATGTGGAGGGAGCTACAGAGTCTTATGCTAAGTAAAGTAAGTCAAAGAAAGACAAATACCATATTATTTCACTCATATGTGGAATTTAAGGAAAAAAAACAGATGAACATAGGGGAAAAAAGAGGGGCAAACCACAACACAGACTCTTAAATATAGAGAACAAACCAAGGGTTGCTGGAAGGGGAGTGGGTGGGGGGAATGGGTTAAATGGGTGATAGGCATTAAGGAGGGAACTTGTAATGAGCATTGGGTGTTTAATGTAAGTGATGAATCACTCAATGATACACCTGAAACTAATATCACATTGTATGTTAACTGGAATTTAAAACTTGGGGGAAAAAGAAGCCTAGGCGGCACCTGGGTGGCTCAGTCTGTTAAGCATCTTACTCAATCTCAGCTCAGGTCTTGATCTCAGGGGGTCGGACTCTGTTGTGCGGCGGGCAGCACCGGCTACCGGGAGCGCCGACATGCCTCGGTATGTGCAGCTGGTCATGGGCCCGGCAGGCAGCGGGAAGAGCACCTACTGTGCCACCATGGTCCAGCACTGTGAAGCCCTCAATCGGTCTGTGCAAGTTGTGAACCTCGATCCTGCAGCAGAACACTTCAACTATTCCGTGATGGCTGCCATCCGGGAACTGATTGAGGTGGATGATGTCATGGAGGATGACTCTCTGCGGTTTGGTCCCAATGGAGGATTGGTATTTTGCATGGAGTACTTTGCCAATAATTTTGACTGGCTAGAGAACTGTCTTGGCCACGTAGAGGACGACTATATCCTTTTTGACTGTCCAGTCTTGTCATGTTCTTCATGTAGGTCAGATTGAGTTGTATACGCACCTGCCCGTGATGAAACAGCTGGTCCAACAGCTGGAACAGTGGGAGTTCCGAGTTTGTGGAGTTTTTCTCGTTGATTCTCAGTTCATGGTGGAGTCGTTCAAGTTTATTTCTGGCATCTTGGCAGCCCTGAGTGCTATGATCTCTCTAGAAATTCCACAAGTTAACATCATGACAAAAATGGATCTGCTGAGCAAGAAAGCTAAAAAGGAAATTGAAAAGTTTCTAGACCCAGACATGTATTCTTTATTAGGCGATTCTGCAAGTGACTTAAGAAGCAAAAAATTCAAAAAATTGACTAAAGCTATATGTGGACTGATTGATGACTACAGCATGGTTCGATTTTTGCCTTACGATCAGTCGGATGAAGAAAGCATAAACATTGTGTTACAGCATATTGATTTTGCCATTCAGTATGGAGAAGACTTAGAATTCAAAGAACCAAAGGAACATGAAGATGACTCTTCTTCTGTGTTTGATGAATATTTTCAAGGACACCAGAAGGAATGAAGAATTTATCAGAGTAACTATATACGTGAAGCACTTGCTACTGAACCAGCAAGACATTCTTCTCTTAGAAGGATGCAATACTAGAAGGCTACCTATTTTAATGAAAAAAGCAATACTTGGCTCTTTATCAGCAGCATGCCTGAGTCAAATTCTAGTTATTTTGAAATGGCTGATGTTTCAAGTGGAATCTTTTAGTATTATTTTAACAACATCAATTTAGATTTTAAATGTTGAAATTGACATGAATGCACATGGACTTGTATATAAATGAGCATCAGTGGTACAGTTAGGACCCAGTCTGCCTTTATTTTTACTATTTGATTTTTATTATTTTTGAAGGTTTTTTGGAGAGGCAGGAATTATTGTAACAAAATATACACCTGTGTCCAAAGGAAAAAAATCTGGAAGGACATAGTTAAGACCATTGCTTATCTGTATGTCTGAGTTTTCTTACACTGAAAATATATCGGGCGCCTGGGTGGCTCAGTGGGCGCCTGGGTGGCTCAGTTGGTTAAGCGACTGCCTTCGGCTCAGGTCATGATCCTGGAGTCCCTGGATCGAGTCCCGCATCGGGCTCCCTGCTCGGCAGGGAGCCTGCTTCTGCCTCTGACCCTCCCCCCTCTCATGTGCTCTCTCTCTCTCATTCTCTCTGTCTCAAATAAATAAATAATCTTTAAAAAAAAAAAAGAAAATGTATCATTTGTGTAATTAAAAAGTGAAAAGTAAATGTTTTAAAATATATATATGTAGGGGCACCTGGGTGGCTCAGTCGTTAAAAGAGTCTGCCTTTGGCTCAGGTCATGATCCCAGGGTCCTGGGATTGAGCCCCCCCCCATTGGGATCCCTGCTCAGCGGGAAGCCTGCTTCTTCCTCTCCCACTCCCCCTGCTTATGATCCCTCTCTCACTGTCTCTCTCAGTCAAATAAATAAAATCTTTTAAAAAATAAATAAATAATAAATAATAAATAAAATATATATATGTATATAAATAAAAGAAATAGAAAGGTCTTGATCTCAGGGTCATGAGTTCAAGCTCCATGGTGGACTCCATTGCTGAACATGGAGCCTACTTAAAAAAAAAAAAAAAAAAAAAAAAGCAGCAGCCTAACAAAAGTTACTGGTGTTAATTGGAGTCAATTTAGTACTAGTATCTAGTGCTATTTTTAGATACCCATGCCCTTGACCTAATTTCACTTCTCAGTACCTACAGAAATATTTATACATGCACAAAAATATGTCTAAAGGTAGTCATTCACTCTGCATTTTTTTTTTTTTTAAGATTTTATTTATTTATTCATGAGAGACAGAGAGAGAGAGGCAGAGGGAGAAGCAGGCTCCCAAGGAGCAGGGAGCCCGATGCGGGACTCGATCCCAGGACGCTGGGATCATGACCTGAGCCGAAGGCAGACGCCCAACCATCTGAGCCACCCAGGCGCCCCACTCTGCATTTCTTAAATACTGAAGAAATGGAAGTGCCCTTAACATTCACCGATATGGGAATCTAAAAAATATAGTATACATATCTATGGAATTAAATGCAACAACTTTTTCAAGAATATTTTCTAAGACATTAAGTGAATAACTTATTATGTAAAAATTATATATGTGATATATGTATGCAAATGCACAGAAAACAGCCTAGTGACATACACACCTTGTACTGCACTGAATAATGTCCCACAAAAATTCATGTCTTTCTAGAACCCTAGAACGTGAACTTATTTGGAAATAGAGTCTTCACAGATATAATTAACCAAGTAAAAATGAGGTCACAGGGCGCCTGGGTGGCTCAGTTGGTTAAGCGACTGCCTTCGGCTCAGGTCATGATCCTGGAGTCCCGGGATCGAGTCCTGCATCGGGCTACCTGCTCAGCGGGGAGTCTGTTTCTCCCTCTCCCGCTCCCCCCTCCTGTGCTCTCTCTCTCTCTCTCTCAAATACATAAAATCTTTAAAAAAAAAAAATGAGGTCACAGTGGATTAGGGTGGGACCTAAATTCAATGACCGGTATACTTATATAAAGGTCATATGAAGACATACAGGGAAGAAGGTCATGTGAAGATGGAGACAGAGAGTGTGACATTAGCTACAGGCCAGTGAATGACAAGGACTGCTCGTAACCACCAGAAACTAGGAGAGAAGCATGGAACAGATTCTCCCTCAGAGGCTCCAGAAGGAAGCAACTTTGCCAACACCTTACTTTGAACTTCTGACTTCCTTGAACTGAGAGAAAAATTTGTTGTTTTAAGCCACCCATTTTGTGATAATTTGTTGTGGCAGTGCTAGGAAGCTAATTTACATCTGTTTAACAATGGTTAGCTCTAAGGAAGAGATTCTACATATTTCTATATTGTGAGAATTTATTACTGCATGGCTAATTTTTTTGCCAATAAAAATAAATTATCCACATTTTATGTCGGAAGTTTTGACTCTGCCCCTTAATAACTATGAAATCTTCAACAAGTCATTAAACATATGAATGTCTCAATTGTTTTTTGTAAAATGGGGATAGTAACATCTACCCTCCTCACCTTCCAAGATGGTAGTGGAGTCCCCCTGGACCCTTTTTCTCTCACTGTCCACATCCATTCTTCCTCCAAAATGGTTCTATACTGACTATGAACACTTTTCCATTTACACTACCATCTCTGTCTCTAATTCATGTTGCCAGCCCCTAGCAGATTCATTTTACCAAAAACACCACTAAATGTTCCTTTTCTTTTTGAAGCCCTTCAACAGTTCCTCATTACCTATTAAATTAGATCCAAACTTCTTAGTAGTTCAAGACCTTCTACATTCTGAGCGCCACCTACCATCCAGCCTTATCAATCTCCACTGCTTCCTTGGTAGAGGGAAGCCAGGTTTGTGGATTATCCTTGAACCTTGAGCCTTGCCTTTCTCAGCCATGCCATTGTGTATGCTTACTCATGTAAATGGACTGTTCTCCATCCTAACCCCCTTTCCAGCTTTATGGCTTCTCCCATGGCCCCACAATAGAAGTATTTCACTGTCCTTTAATTCCTGTAGCACAAACCCTCAGTATTTTATGTATTTTAATCACCCCCCATTAAACTGCAAACTACTTTTGAGAAAAAGAACTTTATTCACGATGGTGCCTACCACACTATCTTATGGAGAGTAGGTGATCAATACATATTTGTCACATAAATGAATAACAGTGACAAAACACTTGACTTTTACAGAACTGATATGGGTTCTAAAATTGTTTTAAATTATAAACAAAAATCATATTCTGCCAGTACATACCATACCATCATACTGGCTGTAAAATACTGAAATACTTCCCTACCAATGCTCCTTGCCACCTGAATGCCCCCCACTACCATCGTTGGCCTGTTTTCTCCTCCCCCAGGAACATCTGGGCTCCCACACTCCCCTAACTAAAGAATTAATGTCTTCCACAGGGGGGAGCACTCAGGTCCCTGCCCCAGCCATATGGCCATATTCTGACTGATCAAGATATTTCGATAATTACCCCTTATTATATATAGTTTAACTACACAATTTGAAAATGAGGCTTCTTCTCACTGCAAAATCTCTTGCAAGAGTCAGCAGATCCAGGGATAGAAAGGAAAATGAAACTTTGTCAGTCTCTGAAGGTTTAGGGAACATCCATTAGGACTCAATCTTCATGTAAACCAGAAGATAAGCAGTTTCTCTCCTCGAAAGAAAAAAAAATGCAACAGCATAACAGAAATGAAACATTCATAGTTAACTGACATATTATTAATTCATGATAGGACAAACATCAGAAAAGTTTCTGGTTGTTGGATCAAGTCTTCATCTATCCATTACCTCAGAAGGGAAAAAAATGGGTAACCTGGGAAAATAGACACTAAGCTTCTATTAGTTAACATCTGTATCAGGGGTTGACAAACTATCAGCCCACAAGCCAAATCTAACCCTGTTTTTGCAAATAAATTTAACCAGAACACAGCCACACTCATTCATTCACGTAGTGTCTGTGGCTGTTTTTGTGCTACAAGAACAGAGCTGAGTGGTTGCAACAGAGATTGTATGGCTCATAAAGCCTAAAATATTTACTCTCTGGCCCTTTACAGAAACAGTTTGCCAAACCCTGATTTAAATAATGGAAGAATTTCTGACAACCAGAAAGTGACAAAGAATGAGCATCTAAGGGAGATGTTCAGAAGAAAAGACAAAGATAAATAGAAGATTGTAAGAGGATTTCAAACACAAATTTTAGCTATTTCATTATTTTTCAAGTGATCAGGCCTACTCCTGCAGCTAAAATCATTTCAAATATCACCTCTGGTATACAATGTCACCCCTAATCCAGAAACTCAACTGGAAAAACTTACAAAGTCTCTCTCCTTTAACTTCATCCAGAGGCACAGAGGTAAGATGGCAGAGGAGTGGGACCCTAATTTCATCTGGTCCTTGGAATTCAGCTATATAGCTATCAAATCATTCTTTTTTTTAAATTTAAATTCAATTAGCCAAGGTATGGTACATCATTGGTTTTTGAAATAATGTTCAATGATTCATCAGATCAGTATAACACCCAGTGCTCATTGTATCGTTCTGAACACCTGTGAACTCAACTGGAGATCTAAGAAAAGAACTGCTGCAATTCTACAAATAGAAAAGTGACCACTTTTTGCAAGGTAGGAGGTGTGGAGAAGTGAATCTGAGGTGATATATGGGAAGATAAAACTCAGGGGGAGGAAGCCTCTATAGCTGGCTACCAGAAAGTGATATAAGCAGCGGAGTGTAAAATCAGAATTTTTAGAACTCTGTTACAGCGGGGGACATCCCTGCTTGAAAAGCGCTCATGTGGCAAAGCAGGGCAGAATCCCAGGTGAGACGATATGGTCTCAGGATCCCCAGGGTCACAGATATAACAGGGTGCCTGAGTGTGGCAGAGTTCTCAAGCAGCAAGGAACCCGGCTGCAGAGAGCCCAGGAGTGGGTTTTCTGCTTGGTGTTGCCATAAACCTTGGACCGCTGCATGGTTGGGGGACCACTCTCGAAGCAGGGGCCCAGAAAAAGGCAAAACTGAGGCAAGAACCCCCTCCCTGCCCTGGGAGGAGCAGCACGGGTGTGCACCACAGGAGTCTGTAACAAATTTGGAGACTCAAAAGGGGGTCACATGCCTAAGATAAAAATGCTCCATCACAGGCTAGGTGAGCACTGCAGATGGAAACCAGGGAGACAAGAGTGATTGACTGCTTTTCCCTGAGGGCACATTGGGTAGTGGGGGGGGGGGGCACGGTGCAAGCTTTCAACTCCAAGGCTGGAGATCGGGTCACCGTGATTTTCATTTTCATCCCCCAAATCAGTGCTGAAGCCTTCAGGGAACAAAACCCACACAGAGCAATCCAGAGCCATTTATACTGAGCTTAGCCCCCTTGGCAAGGGGGTGCAATACCGCCCAAGCAAAGACACGTTAGAATCAAAGGCCCCTCCCCCCAGAATATCAGCAAGAACATCTGGCTAATACCAAGTCTACTGACCATACAGTCCAGTGCTAGGAGAAAACCGTATGTAGAATTCATGGGTCTTTCTCATGATTCTTTAGTCTTTCACTTTTAAATTTTTTCCTTTTCACCTAATTTCTTATTTTATCAACTCTTTTTTAGGCGTTTTTAAATTTATACTTCTACATTTACATCTTACATATATTTACCATTTTTGGATTGCTTTCATTGTATTCAATTTTATTTTATTTTTGTGTGTGTGTGTGTACATATATATATATATATGTTTTTTTTCTTTACAAATTGGGATCTAGTTTCTTCTGATGAACAGACCAAAATACACCCAGGATCTAGTTTATTATTCTGTTTTGTTCATCTTCTGTTTTATTCTATTTTTTTCTTTTTTGGCTTCTGATCTCTTCTGATTTGTTTAGTGTATATTTTCCTGTATATTTGTCAGTGTATATTTAGAAAAATATTTTCCTATTTTTATCTTTTCTGCTCTCTTTCATCTATTCTTCTCTGGACAATGACAATGCAGAAGAACTCAACCAAAAAAAGAGAACAAGAGGCAGTACTCACTGACAGGGATTTAATCAATATGGATATAAGTAAGATGTCAGAACTAGAATTTTATAATAAAACAGAACTAGAGCAATAATAAAGATACCAGAGGACTTGAAAAAAGCATAGAAGACATCAGAAAATCTCTTTCTGGAGAAACAAAAGAATTAAAATCTATCAGGTTGAAATCAAAATGGTATTACTGAGATGCAATCCAAAATGGAGGCTCTAACTGCTGGGATAAATGATATAGTGATATAGAAGACAAAATTATGAAGAATAAAAAAGCTGAGAAACAGAGATATAAACAACTATTGGATCACGAGGGAAGAATTCTAGAGATAAGTGATACCATAGAGCAAAACAATATTACAATAATTGGGGTCCCAGGGGAAGAAGAGACAGACAGGGGGCAGAAGGTTTATTTGAGCAAAATATAGAGGAGAACTTCCCTAATCTGTGAAAGGAAGCAGGCATTCAAGTCCAGGAGGCCCAGAGAACCCCCCTCAAAATCAACAAAAATAGGTCAATACCTCAACATATAATGGTGAAGTTTGCACATTTCAGAGACAAACAGAAAACCCTGAAAGCAGCTCAGGACAACAGGTCCTTAATCTACAAGGGTAGAAACATAAGGCTGGCAGCAGACCTATCCACAGACCTGGCAGGCCAGAAAGGAGGGGCATGATATATTCAACATGCTAAAGGGGAAAAATATGCAGCCAAGAATACTTTACCCAGCAAGGCTGTCATTCAGAATGGAAGGAGAGATAAAGAGCTTCCAGAACAAACAGAAACTAAAAGAATTTGTGATCACTAAACCAGACCTGAAAGAAATATTAAAGGGGATCTTTTAAGTGAAGAGAGAGCCCAAAAGTAACAAAGTCAGAAAGAAAAGATGATCTAGAGAGCAACTTTATAGTTAGTACAATGGCACTCACTTCATATCTTGCAATAATTACTCTGAATGTAAATGGACTAAATGCTCCAATCAAAACACAGGGTATCAGAAAGGATAAAAACACAAGACCTATTGAAATGCTATCTGTAAGAGACTTATTTTAGACCCAAAGACACCTCCAGATTAAAAGTGAGGAAGTGGAGAATCATTTATCATGCTAATGGATATCCAAAGAAAGCTGGAGTAGCAATCCTTATATCAGACAAAATAGATTTTAGACCAAAGACTGTAATAAGTGATGAAGAAGGGCACTCTATCATAATTAAAGGGTCTATCCAGCAAGAAGATCTAGCAATTGTAAATCTTTATGCCCCTAGCTTGGAGCAGCCAATTAATAGGCCAATTAATAACAAAATTAAAGAAACACATTGATAATAATACAATAATAGGGGACTTTAACACCACACTCACAGCAATGGGCATATCATCTAAGCAGAATATCAACAAGGAAACAAGGGCTTTGAATGACACTCTGGACCAGATGAATGTCACAGATATATACAAAGCATTCCATCTTAAAGCAACAGAATACACATTCTGGAACATTCTCCAGAAGAGATCACATATTGGATCACAAATCAGGTTTCAACCAGTATCAAAAGATTGGGATTATTCCCTGCATATTTTCAGACCACAGTGCTTTAAAACTTGAACTCCATCACAAGAGAAAATTTGGAAGAACACAAGTACATGGAGGTCAAAGAGCATCGTACTAAAGATTATGAATGGTTCAACCATGAAATTAAAGAAGAATTTTTAAAAATTCGTGGAAACAAATGAAAATGAAAATACAACTGCTCAAAATCTTTGGGATGCAGGAAAGACAATCCTAGAGGGAAGTACATAATACAGACCTTTCTCAAGGAACAAGTCTCACACATACAAGCTAAACTTACACCTAAAGGAGCTAGAGAAAGAACAGCAAATAAAGCCTAAAACCAGCAGGAGAAGAGAAATAATAAAGATTAGAGCAGAAATCAATGATATAGAAATAAAAGAGTAGGACAGATCAGTGAAATCAGGAGCTGATCTTTAAAAGAATAAGATTGATAAACCTATAGCCAGACTTAACCAAAAAAAAAAGAGAGAGAGAGAGAGAGAGAAAGGCCACAAATTAATAAAATCATGAATGAAAGAGGAGAGATCACAACCTACACTAAAGAAATACAAACAATTATAAGACTATAGAGCAACAACATACCAACAAATTAGGCAATCTGGAGAAAAAGATGCATTCTTAGAAACATATAAACTACCAAAACTGAAACATGAAGAAATAGAAAACCTGATCAGACCCATAACCAGCAAGGAAATTGATGCAGTAATGAAAAAAACCTCCCAAATAACAGAGTCCAGGGCTGGATGTCTTCCCAGGTGAATTCTACCAAACATTTAAAGAAGAAATCATACCTATTCTTCTGTTTCAAAATATAGAAATGGAAGGAAAACTTCCAAACTCATTATAAGAGGCCAGCATTACCTTAATCCCCAAACCAAAGACCCCATCAAAAAGGAGAATTACAGACCAATATCCCTGACGAGCATGGATGCAAAAATTTTCACCAAGATACTAGCCAATAGGATCCAACATTCAAAGGATTATTCACCAGGACCAAGAGGGATTTATTCCTGGGCTGCAAGGATGGTTCAACATCTGTAAATCAATCAATGTGATACACCACATTAATAGAGGAAAGAACAAGAACCATATGATTCAATTGATGCAGAAAATGCATTTGACAAAGTACAGCATCCTTTCTTGATTAAAACTCTCTACAATGTAGGGATAAAGGGAAATTCCCTCAATATCACAAAAGCCATATATAAAAAGCCCACAGTGAATATCATTCTCAATGGGGAAAAATGAGAGCTTTTCCCCTAAGGTCAGGTACATAACAGGGATGTCCACTCTCATCACTGTTGTTCAACATAGTACTAGAAGTCCTAGCCTCAGCAATCAGACAACAAAAACAAATAAAAGGCATCCAAATTGGCAATGAAGTCAAACTTTCACTCTTCACAGATGACATCATACTCTATGTGGAAAACCCAAAAGACTCCACAAAAAAACTGCCAGAACTGATACAGGAATTCTGCAAAGTGGCAGGATATAAAATCAATGCATAAAAGTCCGTTGCATTTCAATACAGTAGCAATGAGGCAATAGGAATTGATCCCATTTCCAATTGCACCAAAACGTATAAATACCTAACCTAACCAAAGAGGTAAAGGATCTGTACTCTGAAAACTATAGGACACTTACGAAAGAAATTGAGGAAGGCAAAAAGACATGGAAAAACGTTCCATGCTCATGGATTGGAAGAACAAATATTGTTAAAATGTCTATGCTCCCCAGAGCAATCCATCCACTCAGTGCAAACCCTATCAAAATACCATCAACCCTATCAAAATACCATCAACATTGTGTTAGAAGAAATAATCCTAAAATGTGTATGGAACCAGAAAAGACCCCGAATAGCCAGAGGAATGTTGAAAAAGAAAACCAAACCTGGTGACATCACATGCTGGACTTCAAGCTATATTACAAAGCTGTAATCAAGATAGTACGGTATTGGCACAAAAACAGACACACAGATCAGGGGAACAGAATAAAGAGCCCAGAAATGGACCCTCATGTCTCTGGTCAACTAATCTTCGACAAAGCAGGAAAGAATGTCCAATGGAAAAGAAGATAGTCTCTTCAACAAATGGTGCTGGGAACACTGGAAAGCCACATGCAGAAGAATAAAAATGGACCATTCTCTTACACCATACACAGAGATAAACTCAAGGTGGATGGAAGACCTAATGTGAGACAGGAATTCATCAAAATCCTGCAGCAGAACACAGGCAGGATACTCTTGGACCTCAGCCCAGCAACTTCTTGCTAGATGCATCTCCAAAGGCAAGGGAAACAAAGGCAAAAATTACTTTTGGGACTTCATCAAGATAAAAAGCTTCTGCACACCAAAGGAAACAGTCAACAAAGCTAAGAGGCAACCTACAGAATGGGAGAAGATATTTGCACATGTCTTATCAGATAAAGGGCTGGTATCCAAGATCTATAAAGAAATTCTCAAACTCAACACCCAAAAAAACAAATAATCTAGTCAAAAAATGGACAGAAGACCTGAACAAACCTTCTCCAAAGAAGGCATACAAATGGCTAACAGACACATGAAAAAATGTTCAATATCACTAGCCATCAGGGAAATACAAATCAAAACCACAAGGAGATACAACCTTACACCATTTAGAATGGCCAAAATTAACAAGGCAGGAAACAACAAATGTTGGCAAGGATGCAGAGAAAGGGGAACCCTCCTACACTGTTGGTGGGAATGAAAGCTGGTACAGCCACTCTGGAAAACAGTATGGGGGTTCCTCAAGATGTTCAAAATTGAGCTACCCTATGACCCAGCGATTGCACTACTAGGTATTCACCCCAAAGATACAGATGTAGTGAAAAGGAGGGCCACATGAACCCCAACGTTCATAGCAGCAATGTCCACAATGGCCAAACTGTGGAAGGAGCCAAGATGCCCTTCAACAGATGAATGGATAAAGAAGATGTGGTTCATATATACAATGGAATATTACTCAGCCATCAGAAAGGATGAATACCCACGATTTGCATCGACATGGATGGAACTGGAGGGGATTATGCTAAGTGAAATAAGTCAAGCAGAGAAAGACAATTATCATATGGTTTCACTCATATGTGGACATAAGGAATAGAGTGGAGGACCATAGGGGAAGGGAGGGAAAACTGAATGGGAAGAAATCAGAGAGGGAGAGGAACCATGAGAGACTCTGGACTCTGGGAAACAATCTGAGATTTTCAGGGGGGTGGGGGGGATGGGGCAGCCGGGTGATGGGTATTATGGAGGGCACATGTTGTGATGAGCATTGGGTGTTATATGCAACTAAGGAATCATTGAACACTACATCAAAAACTAATGATGCACTATACAGTGGCTAACAGAACAATGTTTTTTAAAAAGATGAAATAAATAAATAAATAAACCCTTCATCCTGGGGCACCTGTGTGTCTCAGTCAGTTAAGTGTCTGCCTTCAGCTCAGGTCATGATCCCAGTGTCCTGAGATCGAGTCCTGCATCAGACTCCCTGCTCAGTGGGTAGTCTGCTTCTCCCTCTCCCTCTGCCTGCCACTCCCCCTGCTTGTGCTCTCTCTCTCTCAAATAAA
The DNA here is from genome assembly GCF_002201575.2 of Neomonachus schauinslandi. Lineage (NCBI taxonomy): Eukaryota > Metazoa > Chordata > Mammalia > Carnivora > Phocidae > Neomonachus > Neomonachus schauinslandi. The sequence continues at coordinate 103,971,926 of NC_058407.1, read as the reverse complement.
TTAAAAAATATATATTTAAAAAAAACCCTTCATCCGGCTTCTCTAGCTGCCCCCCTGTAGTTGTTGATTTTTAAAAACATATTTATAGCTATTTACTAAATGCAAGCCACTGTACGGGACAAAGAAAAAGAATGATCCTTTATCCCAAATAGCTCATGGTCTAATATAAAAGAAAGTTATATATGAAAACAATTACAAATAGGGTGGTCCTTGCTATAAAGGACGTATGTTTAAAGTGCAGGGCAAGCATATGAGAAGCCCCTACAAATCTTCCAGCGTCAATCAGTGCAGGCTTTACAGAGTAGGAAAAGCCATGAGCAGAGATATAAAAGCATGAGTGGGTGTTTGCCTCAACAATAAATTAGGAGAGGAGAAACAGACCAGGAACTGCATGTGTAAGCTATGGAGGATATGATGTTTGGGGAGTAGTTATACTTTAGTATTACTGGCATCTAAATTGTGAAAAATGCATGGTACAGTGAGATGTGTAATGAGAGATGAGGCTGAACACCTAGTCACTGGAGAGTTACCCAAATACAAGTGGCAGCTGAGTCCATGGGAGTTTCATACAGCAATAAGAACCCTGTGTAAACTCATTGGGTTTCCATCACTCAAACACTTACCAGCGGTAGTTATGATTTCCATAAGTACACTGGATGTCTTCCCAGGATACCTAGAAGTACATAAATAGATGAAGTGAAGCATCCAGCTGACATCTGTTAAGCACCCGGAGAGTATGGGGTGCTACAATTTACCCTCCCTCCCTCATCCAGACAAACCCACCCATGTACCTCTCAAGACCTGGATCATCCGGTGATAGGATGCCATGTTTATGAAGCCTCTTTTATACCCTGTTTCCTCTATTTAAACTTGATTGTGCTTGGTTCTAACTTACATATATCTAACTCTTCTTGCTTTCTGTAAATTTCCCACAGAGCATGAAGACACCAAAAAACCTAGACACTGAGCTAAGTGAACTCTCACAGGGCTATACATCAGATGGGGACTTCATGCAGAAAAGGACTTTAAGCAGAATCAGACCTATATACAGAACAAACCAATGGTTGCCAGAAGGGAGGCGGGGATGGGCAAAATGGGTGAAGAAGAGTGAAAGATACAGGCTTCCAGTTATGGAATGAATAAGTCACAGGAATAAAAGGCACAACACAGGGCACCTGTGTTGCTCAGTCAGTTAAGCATTCGACTTGATTTCAGCTCAGGTCATGATCTCAGGGTTGTGAGATGGAGCCCCACATAAGGGCTCTGTGTGGACCCTGCTTGGGATTCTCTCCCTATGCCCCACCCCCGCTTGTTCTTTCTCTCTCTTTCTCAAAAAGAAAAAGGCACAGCATAAGGAATATAGTCAGTGATACTGTGATAGCATTGTACAGTGACAGATGGTAGCTACACTTGCAGAGAGCACAGCATAATGTATAAACATGTTGAATCACTATATTGTACACCTGGAACTAAGGTAACATTGTGTCAACTATACTTGAATTTAAAAAAGCTTTTTATAGGGAAAAGGACTGTTTAAAGTCCCCCACACACAGAGAGAACTGGCCCACAATGTATCCTGACCTTGAGGTCCCAGAATCTAGTCCTGGGCTCAGAATCTATTTAGAGGTGGCTAATCCAGGACAAGAGGAAATTTTGGACAATGTTCTCACCCAAGAAACACTGGAATCGTTGAAGCAGAACCATTTTCCATCCACAGAATTCTGGATATAGGCACAGTAATGACCAAAATCAGCTGCCCCCACATGGGCAACCACAGCAAAGAGCTCGTACTGTCTTCCAAGCTGGAAGGACACAAGGCACAAAATTATTCACCCATCATCTCGCCTTTTCTAACCATAGTCTAAAATAAAGAAACATTATTTCATCACATTTATTTAGTGCCCACTCTGTACCAGGCAATGGTACTTCAAGGGGGCTAGAAAATAGTCCTTGAACTCAAGAATCTCACAATTAATTAAGTCACAATTATAATGCCATGCCCCCAAAAAGGAGAAGGAATAATCATCTGAGAAAAGCTCCCCAGAGAGGACATGTCTGAATTGATCTTGAAGGATGAACAAGACTAGCAGATAAGTTCTAGGTAGGGAGTATACTCGAATGGACCCCAAAATTGCAAAGACTTGGCAGCATAGCAGAACAGAGCATGTTGAGGAAATGGGAGTCAGAGAGGGTGCTGGGAAGTCACAAGATATGTGGCTACAAAGGTTAAGTCAAGAATTAGAACTTTAGGGGTGCCTAGGTGGTCCAGTTGGTTAAATGTCTGCCTTTGGCTTGGGTCATGATCCAGGGGTCCTGGGATCATGCCCCGTGTCAGGCTCCCTGCTCAGTGGGGAGCCTGTTTCTCCCTCTGCCCCTCCCCCTGCCCGTGCTTTCTCTCAAGTAAATAAATAAAATCTTAAAAAAAAAAAGAATTAGAACTTTATTTCTTTATAGTTTCAAGCTGTTTATTTAAATTTCAGTTAGTCACACCGAAAGGATATGGAAAAGGAACAGTAAATAAAGCCTAAACCAAGCAGGAGAAGAGAAATAATAAAGATTAGAGCAGAAATCAATGAAATAGAAACTAGAAGAACAGTAGAACAGATCAACAAAACTAGAAGCTGGTTCTTTGAAAGAAGTGATAAGATCAATAAATGTCTGGCCACACTTATCCAAAAGAAAAGAGGAAGGACCCAAATTAATAAAATCATGAATTAAAGGGGAGAAATCAGAAGCTATATGCCAACAAACTAGGGAATCTGGAAGAAATGGATGCATTCCTGGACACTTATAAACTACCAAGACTGAAACAGGAAGGAAAAGACAATCTGAACAGAGCAATAACCAGCAAGGAAATTGAAACAGTCATCAAAAATCTCACAGGCGGAGCAAGATGGCAGAGGAGTAGGAGACCTGGATTTCGTCTCCTCTCAGGAATTCAGCTGGATAGGGATCAAACCATTCTGAACACCTACAAACTCAACAGGAGGTCGAAGAAAAGAAGAGCAACAACTCTCTCATCAGAAAAGCGACCACTTTCTGGAAGGTAGGATGTGCAGAGAAGTGAATCTGAGGTGATATTCGGGAGGATAGACAGTGGGGAGGGGCCTCCGTCGGCCGCTTCTGGCAAGTGGTAGAGCCGCGGAGCATAAAATCGGAACTTTTAAAAGTCTGCTCCGCCGAGGGACGTCACTCTGGTGGCTAAGTGGGGGGTGGAACCCTCCGGGACAGTGTGGTCTCAGGACCCTCGGGGTCACAGAAAGACCGGGGGTGCCTGAGTGTGGCAGAGCTCCCAGGTAACGGAGCAGGGAAGCCGGCTGCAGAGGCGGAGCCCAGGCGCGGGTTCTCAGCTCGGGGTTGCCATAAACCGTGATCCGCGGCACAGTCGGGCCACTGCTCCTCCAGCAGGGACCCAACAAGCGGCAGATCCGGGGAGACTCACCTTCCTCCCCGGGAGGAGCCGCGCGGGAGTGCGCCGCAGGGATCTGCTGGGTTTGGAGACTCCACCCGGGGTCGGGTGCCAGAGATAGAAACGCGCGGTCACAGGCCGGGTGAGCACGGAGTGCGGCTGGAGACCGGGAGACGGGAGTGACTGACGGCTTTTCTCTGGGGGCTCACTGAGAAGCGGGGCCCCGAGTTCTCGGCTCCTCCGCGGTGGAGATTGGGAGGCCGCCATTTTCACTCTCCGCCTCCAAAGCTGTACGGAAAGCTCGCAGGGAACAAAAGCCCCAGAGAGCAAACCCGAGCAGATTACTTAGCCGGGAGGGGGCAAAGGCGGGGCAATTCCGCCTCCGGCAGAGACATTTGGAAACCACGGCAACAGGCCCCTCCCCAGAAGATCAGCGAGAACAGCCAGCCAAGACCATGTTTACCGATCAATGAGAATGGCAGAACTCCAGCGCTAGGGGAATACTGCACATAGAATTCATGGCTTTTTTACCATGATTCTTTAGTCTTTCAAAGTTAATTTTTTTTAACTGTCTTTTTTTCTTTTTGAATTTTTCTTTTTCCCTTTTTCAACCAACATCTTATCAATCCCTTTTTAAAAAAAAAATTTTTATTTTTCATTTTTAGAGTCATATTCTATCCCTTCATAGTAGTTACCCGTATTTTTGGCTTATATATATAAGTTGTTCTCTCTTTAAAATTTTGAGATAGTTTCTTCTAACAGATTAAAATATACCCTAAATCTCTAGTATATGGTGTTTTCTATTCCCCTGCCTGATCACATCCTCTCCCTTTTTTTTTCTTTTTTCTTTTTTTAAATCCTCTTCTTTCTTTTTTCAAACAACTTCTTATCAATTCCTTTTATAAAATTTTTTATAATTTCCATCTTTACAGTCATATTCCATCCCTTCATCATATCAACCCTTATTTTTGTACATATATAAGTTTTTCTTTCTTTAAAATTTTGGGAGGCACTTTCTCCTAAAAGACCAAAATACACCCCAAATCTAGTGTGTGGCACTGATCTACATACCAGCCTGATCATATTTGATCACATTTTGTTTGTTGTTGTTGTTGTTGTTTTGTTTTGTTTGTTTTTGTTTTTATCTTTATCTTTTTCTTTTTCTTTTTTTTCTTTTTCTTTTTTCTCTCTTTCCCTTTCTTTTCCCACTGCTTCAGGTCTTTTCTGATTTGTTTAGAGTATATTTTCTGGGGACGTTGTTACTCTGCTAGCATTTTGTTCTCTCATTAATCTATTCTCCTCTGCACAAAATGACAAGACGGAAAAAATCACCTCAACAAAAAGAACAAGAGGTAGTACCGACTGCCAGGGACCTACTCAATACAGACAGTAGTACGATGTCAGATCTAGAGTTCAGAATCATCACTTTAAAGATACTAGCTGGGCTTGAAAAAAATATGGAAGTTATTAGAGAAACCCTTTCTGGAGAAGTAAAAGAACTAAAATCCAACCAAGTAGAAATCAAAAAGGCTATTAATGAGGTGCAATCAAAAATGGGGGCGCTAACTGCTAGAATAAATGAGGCAGAAGAGAGAAGCAGTAATATAGAAGATGAAATGATGGAAAATAAAGAAGCTGAGAAAAAGAGAGATAAACAACTACCGGATCACGAGGGCAGAATTCGAGAGATAAGCGATACCATAAGACGAAACAACATTAGAATAATTGGGATCCCAGAAGAAGAAGAAAGAGAGAGAGAGGGGCAGAAGGTATAATGGAGCAAATTATAGCAGAGAACTTCCCTAATTTGGGGAAGGAAACAGGCATCAAAATCCAGGAAGCACAGAGAACCCCTCTCAAAATCAATAAAAATAGGTCAACACCCCGACATCTAATAGTAAAACTTACGAGTCTCATAGACAAAGAGAAAATCCTGAAAGCAGCTCAGGAGAAGAGATCTGTAACCTACAAGGGTAGAAACATTAGATTGGCAACAGACCTATCCACAGAGACTGGCAGGCCAGAAAGGACTGGCAGGATATATTCAGAGCACTAAATGAGAAAAATATGCAGCCAAGAATACTATATCCAGCTAGGCTGTCATTGAAAATTGAAGGAGAGATAAAAAGCTTCCAGGACAAACAAAAACTAAAGGAATTTGCAAACACGAAACCAGCCCTACAGGAAATCTTGAAAGGGGTCCTCTAAGCAAAGAGAGACCCTAAAAGCAACATAGACCAGAAAGGAACACAGACAATATACGGTAACAGTCACCTTACAGGCAATACAATGGCACTAAATTCCTATCTTTCAATAGTTACCCTGAATGTAAATGGGCTAAATGCCCCAATCAAAAGACACAGGCTATCAGACTGGATTAAAAAACAAGACCCATCGATATGCTGTCTACAAGAGACTCATTTTAGAACCAAAGACACCCCCAGATTGAAAGTGAGGGGGTGGAAAAACATTTACCATGCTAATGGACACCAAAAGAAAGCTGGGGTGGCAATCCTTATATCAGACAAATTAGATTTTAAACCAAAGACTGTAATAAGAGATGAGGAAGGACATTATATCCTACTTAAAGGATCTATCCAACAAGAAGATCTAACAATTGTAAATATCTATGCCCCTAACATGGGAACAGCCAATTATATAAGGAAATTAATAACAAAAGCAAAGAAACACATCGACAACAATACAATAATAGTGGGGGACTTTAACACCCCCCTCACTGAAATGGACAGATTGTCTAAGCAAAAGATCAACAAGGAAATAAAGACTTTAAATGACACACTGGACCAAATGGACTTTACAGACATATTCAGAACATTCCACCCCAAAGCAACGGAATACACATTCTTCTCTAGTGCCCATGGAACATTCTCCAGAATAGATCACATCCTAGGTCATAAATCAGGTCTCAACCGGTACCAAAAGATTGGAATCATTCCCTGCCTATTTTCAGACCACAATGCTTTGAAACTAGAGCTCAATCACAAGGCAAAAGTCAGAAAGAACTCAAATACATGGAGGCTAAAGAGCATCCTACTGAAGAACGAATGGGTCAACCAGGAAATTAAAGAAGAATTAAAAAAATACATGGAAACCAATGAAAATGAAAACACAACTATTCAAAATCTTTGGGATGCAGCAAAGGCAGTCCTAAGAGGAAAATATATAGCAATACAAGCCTTTCTCAAGAAGCAAGAAAGGTCTCAAGTACACAACCTAACCCTACACCTAAAGGAGCTGGAGAAAGAACAGCAAATAAAGCCTAAACCCAGCAGGAGAAGAGAAATAATAAAGATCAGAGCAGAAATCAATGAAATAGAAACTAAAAGAACAGTAGAACAGATCAACGAAACTAGGAGCTGGTTCTTTGAAAGAATTAACAAGATTGATAAACCCCTGGCCAGACTTATCAAAAAGAGAAAAGAAATGACCCAAATCAACAAAATCATGAATGAAAGAGGAGAGATCACAACCAACACCAAAGAAATACAAACAATTCTAAGAACATATTATGAGCAACTCTATGCCAGCAAATTAAATAACCTGGAAGAAATGGATGCATTCCTAGAGATGTACCAACTACCAAAACTGAACCAGGATGAAACAGAAAACCTGAACAGACCTATAACCACTAAGGAAATTGAAGCAGTCATCAAAAATCTCCCAAAAAACAAAAGCCCAGGGCCAGATGGCTTCCCAGGGGAATTCTACCAAACATTTCAAGAAGAATTAATACCTATTCTTCTGAAACTGTTCCAAAAATAAAAATGGAAGGAAAACTTCCAAACTCATTTTATGAGGCCAGCATTACCTTGATCCCAAAACCAGACAAAGACCCCATCAAAAAGGAGAATTACAGACCAATATCCCTGATGAACATGGATGCAAAAATTCTCACCAAAATACTAGCCAATAGGATCCAACAGTACATTAAAAGGATTATTCACCATGACCAAGTGGGATTTATCCCTGGGCTGCAAGGTTGGTTCAACATCCGCAAATCAATCAATGTGATACAATACATTAACAAAAGAAAGAACAAGAATCATATGATCCTCTCAATAGATGCAGAAAAAGCATTTGACAAAGTACAGCATCCTTTCTTGATCAAAACTCTTCAGAGCATAGGGATAGAAGGTACATACCTCAATATCATAAAAGCCATCTATGAAAAACCTACAGCGAATATCATTCTCAATGGGGAAAAACTGAGAGCTTTCCCCCTAAGGTCAGGAACGCGGCAGGGATGTCCACTATCACCACTACTATTCAACATAGTATTGGAAGTCCTAGCCACAGCAATCAGACAACAAAAAGAAATCAAAGGCATCCAAATTGGCAAGGAAGAAGTCAAACTCTCACTGTTTGCAGATGATATGATACTTTATGTGGAAAACCCAAAAGACTCCACCCCAAAACTGCTAGAACTCATACAGGAATTCAGTAAAGTGGCAGGATATAAAATCAATGCACAGAAATCAGTGGCATTCCTATACACCAACAACAAGACAGAAGAAAGAGAAATTAAGGAGTCGATCCCATTTACAATTGCACCCAAAACCATAAGATACCTAGGAATAAATTTAACCAAAGAGACAAAGGATCTGTACTCAGAAAACTATAAAATACTCATGAAAGAAATTGAGGAAGACACAAAGAAATGGAAAAATGTTCCATGCTCATGGATTGGAAGAACAAATATTGTGAAGATGTCAATGCTACCTAGAGCAATCTACACATTCAATGCAATCCCCATCAAAATACCATCCACTTTTTTCAAAGAAATGGAACAAATAATCCTAAAATTTGTATAGAACCAGAAAAGACCCCGCATAGCCAGAGGAATGTTGAAAAAGAAAAGCAAAGCCGGCGGCATCACAATTCCGGACTTCCAGCTCTATTACAAACCTGTCATCATTAAGACAGCATGGTACTGGCACAAAAACAGACACATAGATCAATGGAACAGAATAGAGAGCCCAGAAATGGACCCTCAACTCTATGGTCAACTCATCTTTGACAAAGCAGGAAAGTATGTCCAATGGAACAAAGACGGTCTCTTCAACAAATGGTGTTGGGAAAATTGGATAGCCACATGCAGAAGAATGAAACTGGACCATTTCCTTACACCACACACAAAAATAGACTCCAAATGGTTGAAAGACCTCAGTGTGAGACAGGAGTCCATCAAAATGCTAAAGGAGAACACAGGCAGCAACCTCTTTGACCTCAGCCTCAGCAACTTCTTCCTAGAAACATCGCCAAAGGCAAGGGAAGCAAGGGCAAAAATGAACTATTGGGACTTCATCAAGATAAAAAGCTTTTGCAAAGCAAAGGAAACAGTCAACAAAACCAAAAGACAACCGACAGAATGGGAGAAGATATTTGCAAATGACATATCAGATAAAGGGCTAGTATCCAAAATCTATAAAGAACTCATCAAACTCAACACCCAAAGAACAAAGAATCCAATCAAGAAATGGGCAGAAGACATGAACAGACATTTTTCCAAAGAAGACATCCAAATGGCCAACAGACACATGAAAAAGTGCTCAATATCGCTCGGCATCAGGGAAATCCAAATCAAAACCTCAATGAGATACCACCTCACACCAGTCAGAATGGCTAAAATTAACAAGTCAGGAAATGACAGATGTTGGCGGGGATGCGGAGAAAGGGGAACCCTCCTACACTGTTGGTGGGAATGCAAGCTGGTGCAGCCACTCTGGAAAACTGTATGCAGGTTCCTCAAAAAGTTGAAAATAGAGCTACCATATGATCCAGCAATTGCACTACTGGGTATTTACCCCAAAGATACAAAAGTAGGGATTCGAAGGGGTACGTGCACCCCGATGTTTATAGCAGCAATGTCCACAATAGCCAAACTGTGGAAAGAGCCAAGATGTCCATCGACAGATGAATGGATAAAGAAGATGTGGTATATATATACAATGGAATATTATGCAGCCATCAAAAGGAATGAGATCTTGCCATTTGCAATGACGTGGATGGAACTGGAGGGTATTATGTTGAAATAAGTCAAACAGAGAAAGACATGTATCATATGATCTCACTGATATGAGGAATTCTTAATCTCAGGAAACAAACTGAAGGTTGCTGGAGTGGGGGGTGGGGTGGGAAGGATGGGGTGACTGGGTGATAGACACTGGGGAGGGTATGTGCTCTGGTAAGCGCTGTGAATTGTGCAAGACTGTTGAATCTCAGATCTGTACCTCTGAAACAAATAATGCAATTTATGTTAAGAAAAAAAAAAGAAGAAGAAGGTAGCGGGAGGGGAAGAATGAAGCGGGGGAAATCAGAGGGGTAGACGAACCACGAGAGACGATGGACTCTGAAAAACAAACAGGGTTCCAGAGGGGAGGGGGGTGGGAGGATGGGTTGGCCTGGTGATGGGTATTGAGGAGAGCACATTCTGCATGGAGCACTGGGTGTTATGCACAAACAATGAATCATGGAACACTTCATCTAAAACTAATGATGTAATGTATGGGGATTAACATAAGAATAAAAAAAAAAAACTCTTCACAGTGTAGGGATAGAGAGTACATACTTCAATATCATAAAAGCCATCTATGAAAAACCCACAGCGAGTATCATACTCAATGGGGAAAAACTGAGAGCTTTTCCCCTAAGGTCAGGAACACGGCAGGGATGTCCACTCTCACCACTGCTGTTCAGCATAGTACTAGAAATCCTAGTCTCAGCAATTAGACAACAAAAAGAAATAAAAGGCACCTGAATAGGCAAAGAAGAAGTGAAACTCTCACTTTTTGCAGATAATATGATACTTTATGTGGAAAACCCAAAAGACTCCACCCCAGAACTGTTAGAACTCATACAGGAATTTAGTAAAGTGGCAGGATATAAAATCAATGCACAGAAATCAGTTGCATTTCTATCCACCACCACCAAGACAGAAGAAAGAGAAATTAAGGAATCAATCCCATTTACAATTGCACCCAAAACCATAAGATACCTAGGAATAAATTTAACCAAAGAGGCAAAGGATCTGTACTCAGAAAACTATAAAATACTCATGAAAGAAATTGAGGAAGACACAAAGAAATGGAAAAATGTTCCATGCTCATGGATTGGAAGAACAAATATTGTGAAAATGTCTATGCTACCTAGAGCAATCTACACATTCAATGCAATCCCTATTAAAATACCATCCACTTTTTTCAAAGAAATGGAACAAATCATCCTAAAATTTGTATGGAACCAGAAAAGACCCCAAACAGCCAGAGGAATGTTGAAAAAGAAAACCAACCTGGTGGCATCACAATTTTGGACTTCAAGCTCTATTACAAAGCTGTAATCATTAAGACAGTATGGTAATGGCACAAACACGGACACATAGATCAATGGAACAGAATAGAGAGCCCAGAAATGGACCCTCAACTCTACGGTCAACTCATCTTCGACAAAGCAGGAAAAAATATGCAATGGAAAAAAGACAGTCTCTTCAACAAATGGTGTTGGGAAAATTGGACAGCCACATGCAGAAGAATGAACCTGGACCATTTCCCTACACCACACACAAAAATAGACTCAAAATGGATGAAAGTCCTAAATGTGAGACAGGAATCCATTAAAATCCTTGAGGAGAACACAGGCAGCAACCTCTTCGACCTCAGCCGCAGCAACTTCTTCCTAGACACATCGCCAAAGGCAAGGGAAACAAGGGCAAAAATGAACTATTGGGACCTCATCAAGATAAAAAGCTTTTGGGGGCGCCTGGGTGGCTCAGTTGGTTATGCGGCTGCCTTCGGCTCAGGTCATGATCCTAGGGTCCTAGGATCGAGCCCCGCGTCCAGCTCACTGCTCAGCGGGGAGCCTTCTTCTCCTTCTCCCTCTGCCTGCCACTCTGTCTACTTGTGCTTTCTCTCTATCTCTCTGTCAAATAAATAAATAAAATCTTAAAAAAATAAAAATAAAAAAAGATAAAAAGCTTTTGCACAGCAAAAGAAACAGTCAACAAAACCAGAAGACAACCGACAGAATGGGAGAAGATATTTGCAAATGACATATCAGATAAAGGACTAGTATCCAAAATATATAAAGAACTTACCAAACTCAATACCCAAAGAACAAATAATCCAATCAAGAAATGGGCAGAAGACATGAGCAGACATTTCTGCAAAGAAGACATCCAAGTGGTCAACAGACACATGAAAAAGTGCTCAACATCACTCGGCATCAGGGAAATCCAAATCAAAACCTCAATGATATACCACCCCACACCAGTCAGAATGGCTAAAATTAACAAGTCAGGAAATGACAGAGGTCGACGAGGATGCAGAGAAAGGGGAACCCTCCTACACTGTTGGTGGGAATGCAAGCTGGTGCAGCCACTCTGGAAAACAGTATGGAGGTTCCTCAAAAAGTTAAAAATAGAGCTACCCTACGATCCAGCAATTGCACTACTGGATATTTACCCTAAAGATACAAATGTAGTGATCCGAAGGGGTACATGCACCCCAATGTTTATAGCAGCAACGTCCACAATAGCCAAACTATGGAAAGAGCCTAGATGTCCATCAACAGATGAATGGATAAGGAAGATGTGGTATATATAGACAATGGAATATTATGCAGCCATCAAAAAATGAAATCTTGCCATTTGCAACGATGTGGATGGAACTAGAGGGTATTATGCTAAGCCTTATGTCAATCAGAGAAAGACAAGTATCATGATCTCACTGATACGAGGAATTTGAGAAATAAGACAGAGGATCACAGGAGAAGGGAGGAAAAAATGAAACAAGATGAAACCGGAGAGGGAGACAAACCATAAGAGACTCTTAATCTCAGGAAACAAACTGAGGGTTGCTGGAGTGGAAGGGGGTGGGAAGGATGGGATGGCTGGGTGATGGACACTGGGGAGGGTATATACTATGGTGAGCACTGTGGATTGTGTAAGACTGATGAATCACAGATCTGTACCCCTGAAACAAATAATACATTATATGTTAATAAAATTTTTTTTAAGGTAAAAAAAAAATCCCATTGACATTTTTCACAGAAGTGGAACAAATAATCGTAAAATTTGTATGGAACCAGAAAAGACCCCAAATCACCAGTGCATTGTTGAAAAAGAAAACCAAAGCTGGGGGCATCATGATGCCTGACTTCAAGCTATATTACAAAGCTGTGATAACCAAGACAGCATGGTATTGGCACAAAGACAGACACATAGATCAATGGAACAGAATAGAGAATCCAGAAATGGACCTTCATCTCTATGGTTCATTAATCTTTGACAAAGCAGGAAAGAATATCCAATGGAAAAAAGACAATCTCTTCAACAAATGGTGGTGGGAAAATTGGATAGCCACATGCAGAAGAATGAAACTGGACCATTCTCTTACACCATACACAAAGATAAACTCAAATTGGATGAAAGACCTAATGTGAAACAGGAATCCATCAAAATCTTAGAGGTGAACATAGGCAGTAACCTCTTCGACATCAGTCACAGCAACTTCTTTCAAGACACAACTCCAAAGGCAAGGGAAACAAAAGCAAAAATAAACTTTTGGGACTTCATCAAGATAAAAAGCTTCTGCACAGCAAAGGAAACAGTCAACAAAACTAAGAGGCAACCCATGGAATGGGAGAAGATATTTGCAAATGGCATTACAGATAAAGGGCGGGTATCCAAGATCTATAAAGAAATTCTCAAACTCAACACCCAAAAAACAAATAATCTAGTCAAAAAGTGGACAGAAGACCTGAACAAACCCTTCTCCAAAGAAGACATACAAATGACTAACAGACACATGAAAAAAATGTTCAACATCACTAGCCAACAGGGAAATACAAATCAAAACCACAAGGAGATACCACCTTACACCAGTTAGAATGGCCAAAATTAAGAAAACAGGAAACAACAAATGTTGGCAAGGATGTAGAGAAAGGGGAACCCTCCTACACTGTTGGTGGGAATGAAAGCTGGTACAGTAATTCTGGAAAACAGTATAGAGGTTCCTCAAGATGTTCAAAATTGAGCTACCCTACAACCCAGCAACTATACTCCTAGGTATTTACCCCAAAGATACAGATGTAGTAAAAAGGAGGGCCACATGCACCCCAACGTTCATAGCAGCAATGTCCACAATAGCCAAACTGTGGAAGGAGCCAAGATGCCCTTCAACAGACAAATGAATAAAGAAGATGTGGTTCATATATACAATGGAATATTACTCAGCCATCAGAAAGGATGAATACCCACCATTTGCATCGACATGGATGGAACTGGAGGGAATTATGCTAAGTGAAATAAGTCAAGCAGAGAAAGACAATTATCATATGGTTTCACTCATATGTGGAACATAAGGAATAGAGCAGAGGACCATAGAGGAAGGGAGGAAAAACTGAATGGGAAGAAATCAGAGAGGGAGAGGAACCATGAGAGATTCTGGACTCCAAACTGAGGGTTAAAGAAGGGATGGGGGATGGGGTAACCAGGTGATGGGTATTAAGGAGGGCACATGATGTGATGACCACTGGGTGTTATACGCAACTAATGAGTCGTTGAACACTACATCAAAAACTAATGATGTACTGTACGTTGGCTAATTGAACATAAAAAAATTATAAAATAAAAAATAAATTAATTAAAAAAAATAAATTCCAGTTAGTCAACGTAAGTGTAATATTAGTTTCAGGAGTAGAATTTAGTCATAAGAATTAGAGTGATTGGGAGCCATCAGAAGGGTTTAAGCAGAGAAGGAACATCATCAAATTTATGTTTGAGAAAAACACTGAAATAATGTGGTTTGAAAAATGGAATGAGAGGTCAAGTGAGAAAGAAGCCAACAAGATAAGTTAGGGCACCACAATAGTGCAAAGAATGGTGATAGCCTAGATAGTTACCATCAGTAGTAGTCACTAAAATGATAATAATCATTCTTAACATAATAATTATTAGCTAACTTTTGGCATTCACAATGCATTTAGCTAAGTCTTTACATGAATTATTTCATTCAATATTCACAACAATCATGTAACCTGGGTGCCAATATAAATCTTATTTTACTAAGGTGGAATCTACATTCAGGGAGGTAAAGTAATTTACCCAAAGGTAAGAGCTTATAAATAGAAGAGGCAGGATTCCAACCCAGGCCTGTCTGACTTCAAAGTCCAAGCTCTTAATGCCCATGCTATACTAAGAAAATGAGAATAAAGGTGGGGATGAGGGGACATATTTGTGCAAAATTAGGGATAAATCACCTAAGATACTTTGTAAATGACTGGATGTTGGGGAGGGAGCAAGTAGGAGGCATCTCTGCCCTGGAAATTAAGAAAATATTGGTGCTATAAAGTTAATATGGAAAAGAACTGTTTGGGAATGAAAATAAAGAATTTGGGACTGTGTGACAACATTTGGTAGGAGGTGAATACACTGGTTTGGAGCTCAAGTTTAAGACCTGGACAGGAGATACAGATTTGGAAGTCTTCAGTTTGAGATCACTGTTGAAACCAAAAGAAATAATGAGATAAAATTTGGAAAATGGAGAAGAGAAGGAATGGAATTAAAACTAAATACTAATAAAAGGATGGGCAGGAAAGGATCCAACAATGGAGAAAGAAACCCTAGCAGGAAAGCCTAGATTTTGAAGGAAAGTAGGATCAATAACAGAATATTACAAAAAGATCAAGTAAGAGAAGGACCAGAAAATATCCATTAGATTTGGCAAATATTCCTCAAATCTTGGAAACTGAAGACAGGAGAGAATTTTTGGTGAAAGGGGAATAGTGGTGGGAGAGACAGAGTTTTGACTGATTGTGAACAGATCTCCCACATTAGTCAGGAATACCTTATTCTTTTATCTTAACACAGTCAAATATTGTCCCTAACCTGAGACTTTGAAATACAATCAATGAAGGAGACAGGGGTGAGGGTAGTGCAGATGAAGCTAAGTTACCCAAAAGGGAGAGCTTGAATTGTTCTCTATTTTCATTTGGGGACTTTATGCTAGATTTTTTAAATGCAGGGAAGAAATACAAGGATAAAGGTACATATTAAATAACACCAACCAGCAAATTCTGGATATATATAAAAACCTTCAACCAAGTAAACTGCAAGGACAAGAAACAGAGGGGAAAGAAACCTAATGTAAAAGAAGAAAGAAAGGTAGGGAGGAAGAGAAGGAAGGAGGGAAAGAGGAGGAAGGATGGAAACTTAAGCAAACACAAGTGTTGGGATCTAGATGCAAAGAAATCTAAATATTGACTGGGCATCAATGATACTAAGAAATTATGAGATGCACTGTTGGTGGGAGCAAAAACTGGTACATCCACTGTGGAAAACAGTATGGAGGTTCCCCAAAAAAGTTAAAAATGGAACTACTCTACTACTCTACTAAGATCTAAGAACTACTCTACTAAGATCCAATAATCACATTACTGGGTATTCAAAATACAAAAACATACAAAATACAAAAAAACAAAAAAACACACACACAAAAAAACCACTAATTCAAAGGGATATATGCCCCCCAATGTTTATAGCCACATTATTTACAATAGCCAAGATACTGAAGCAGCCCAAGTATCCATCAATTGATGAATGGATAAAGATGTGGTGAACAAAGGAAAAAAAAGGAGAAAGACAAACCAAAAAAGACTCTTGGGGCACCTGGGTGGCTCAGTCGTTAAGCGTCTGCCTTCAGCTCAGGTCATGATGCCAGAGTCCTGGGATCGAGCCCCACATCGCGCTCCCTACTCAGCAGGAAGCCTGCTTCTCCCTCTCCCACTCCCCCTGCTTGTGTTCCCTCTCTTGCTGTGTCTCTGTCAAATAAATAAATAAAATCTTAAAAAAAAAAAAAAGAAATAGACTCTTAACCGTGGAGAACAAACATATGGTTATGGGGGGGGGTGGCAAATGGGTGAAATAAGTGATGGGGATTAAGAGTACACTTATCAAAAAAATTTTTTAAAAGAGTACACATATCACGATGAGCAATGAGTAATGTATAGAATTGTTAAATTACTATATCATACACCTGAAATTAACATAATACTGTATAGTAACTATACTGGAATGAAAATTAAAAACAGTAAAAAAGAAATTATGAAATAGAATTGGTTACATTTAGAAAAGGAGAGCTTATTCTTTAGAAAGGCATAATGAAATACTTCAAATGAAAAGGCATAGTGTCTGGGACTTGCTTCGAAATAATCCAGTAGGGGGTTGGAGAAAGAAGAGGATGAGGATGTTGGTAAGTAAGACTGGCCGTGGGTTTTGATAACTGTTTAAGCTGCTTGATGGACATGGGGATTCATTGTATAATTCCTCATTCCTTTGGTATATATTTGAGATTTTCAATACCAATGTCTTTTTAAGTGGAAAAAATTTTTTTATTTAAATTTGATTAGGTCTAGTACATCATTAGTTTTTGATATTATGTTCAATGATTCAACAGTTGAAAGTTTTAGGATATTATTTCATCTGTTTTGTTTCTTAAATTCCACATATGAGTGACATCACATGGCATTTGGCTTTCTCTGACTGACTTATTTTGCTTAGCAAAATACCCTCTTGTTCCATCCAGATGAACACAGGGGAAGGGAAAGAAAAATAAAATAAGATGAAAATAGGGAGGCAAACCATAAGAGACACTAATTCCAGGAAACAAATGAACGGTTGCTGGAGGGGAGATGGGTGGGGGGGGAGGGGTCATTGGGTTATGGGCATTAAGGAGAGCACTTGATATAATGAGCACTGGGTGTTATATGCAACTGATGAATCACTAAATTCTACCCCTGAAACTAATAATACGGTGTATGTAAACTACATTGAATTTAAATAAAGCATATTTTAAAAGATATTATTTCATTATGATATACTTCATAGAGCACCAGTAGAAATAAGGAAAATTTAAAGGACAGAAAATGAGAATCTCAGGAAACGTATATGCACTAAATAGGTAAAGAAACCATGTTATATAGGAGCTATTATATTATTAGGTCTCAATTTTTATTTTTTATTTTATTTTTTCAATTTAAATTTTTTTATTACGTTTAGTTAGCCAATATATAGTACATCATTAGTTTTTGATGTAGTGAAAATTTTTAAATTTAAATTGATACATATATATATATCACATCTTCTTTATCCATCCGTTGATGGACATCTAGGCTCTTTCCATAGTCTGGCTATTGTGGACACTGCTGTTATAAACATTGGGGTGCAGGTGCCCCTTCAGATCACTATGTGTCCTTTGGGTAAATACCTAATAGCACAATTGCTGGGCCGTAGGGTAGCTCTATTTTTAACTTTTTGGAGAACATCCATACTGTCTTCCAGAGTGGCTGCACCAGCTTGCATTCCCACTAACTGCAAGAGGGTTCCCCTTCTCTGTATCCTTGCCAATATGTGCTGTTTCCTGACGTGTTAATTTTAACCTTTCTGACTGGTGTGAGGTGGTATCTCATTGTGGTTTTGATTTGTATTTCCCTGATGCTGAGTGATGTTGAGCATTTTTTCATGTGTCTGTTGTAGGCCTCATTTTTAAAATACTATGATTCTAGAGCATGAATACTAAACAGAACATGAAAAAAACAGTCCATGTAAGGACATATATATATGTAGCAATATAGAATTTACTAAACATAGCATTTCAAACCTAAGAAAATATATTTATGTCATATTTTTTCTCAGAATTTCCCAATAAGTTATTAGCTCAGGATAACTGAATTCAACTTTACTTTGATTAAATTTGGCCCAATGAACTGGCTCTTTTATTACTATCCTCAAAGTGGGCATAAGCTGTTTTAAGAAGAAAGTTAGGTTGGTACTATATTTAGAACCCAAGGTCTTGTGCTTACCTATGTATATATATGTATTATATACCTTATTTAAATGGAAGGTCCTGAAATACGGGTTCCTTCCCTTCCTTAGTGCTGTGAGGGATATGAATAAAGTCCAATACTTAGAAATAATGTGTTTTGGGGCGCCTGGGTGGCTCAGTCATTAAGCGTCTGCCTTCGGCTCAGGTCATGATCCCGGGGTCCTGGGATCGAGCCCCGCATCGGGCTCCCTGCTCCACGGGAAGCCTGCTTCTCCCTCTCCCATTCCCCCTGCTTGTGTTCCCTGTCTCGCTGTGTGTCTTTCTGTCAAATAAATAAATAAAATCTTAAAAAAAAAAAAAAAAAAAAAAGAAATAATGTGTTTTGAGGGGGGAAAGATGGCGGAGGAGTAGAGGACCCTATTTCAACTGGTCCCTGGAATTGAGCTGGATATCTACCAGACCACTCTGAGCACCCATGAAACCAGCCTGAGATGTAAGAAGATCAGGACCTCTACAAACAGAATATCGCAGGCAGTTGGTTTTGAGGTACGAAGCGGAGAGCCCTGATTCTGCGGGCAGATATCAGAGGATAAACGGCAGCGGGAGGGTGCCTGGACGTGGGGATCCTACACCACTGGTGAGTGACAGCCTCACGCGCTGCAGACGGGGCACAGACTCGCAGACTGGTAGCATCGGGAAAGGACTTTAGGGCAGCCCCCGGGATGGAAAACCAGACCGGCGGGGTCATGCGCACGTGAACCGCAGCCCCCCAGATAGAAACCCGGAGCGACGTCGCACGCACGCGAACTGCAGCCTCTGAGACGGAAACCCGGTGTGCTAGGGTCACGCTGGTGAACTGCAACACCCGGGGGTGGAAACCCCGAGCGGTGGAGTCGCGCGCATGCGAACTGGGAGCGGCTGGCGGTTTTAGAAGCACAAAGGGCAGAGACGTGCCCCGACCTGGAGGCAGGACTGGGAGTGCTGCGGAGGGGCGCACAACCCAGGACGCTGCAGTTTATAGCAGCACTGACAGAAATGGAGACGGTGTGGCCTGGAGAGCTCACTGAAGAACAGACTGCAGTCTCTCTGCTCTGAGGCAGAGGGTTGGAAACAGTCTCTTCTGCTCTGACTCGCGGAAGAGACGCGGAAAGCCGCCAGGGAAAGCCACCAGAGAACAAAAGCCCCAAAGACTGATTCCCACTGAGCCCATCCCCCGCCACAGGGGCGCAGGGCAACTCCACCCAAACAGGGTTGCCTAGTAACAGCACGGCAGGCCCCTCCCGCAGAAGACAGGCTGGGAAAACAAGAGGCCAGCAACCCTAAGGTCCTTAGAAAACAGGTGCATCTTGCTTGGGCTCTGGTCAATAATTTGGACTCTATACATTCCCTCAAACACCCATCAACAGAATGACTAGGAGGAGGAGCCCCCAAAACAGAAAAGACTCAGAGATTATGACTTATGCCACAGATTTACAAATGGATGCAGATATAACCAAGATGTCGGAGATGGAATTCAGGCTAGCAATTGTGAAGACAATGGCTAGAATGGAGAAATCAATTAATGGCAACATAGAGTCTCTAAGGGCAGAAATAAAAGGTGAATTGGCAGAACTTAAAAATGCTATCAATGAGATCCAATCCAATCTAGATAATCTAACAGCTAGGGAAACTGAGACAGAAGAGAGAATAAGTGACCTGGAAGCCAATATAATAGATAAAAAGGGAAAAGAGGAGGCCAGGGAAAAACAACTCAGAATCCATGAAAATAGAATCAGAGAAATAAGTGACACCATGAGGCGTTCCAATGTCAGAATAATTGGAATCCCGGAGGGAGTGGAGAGAGAGAGAGGACTAGAAGATGTATTTGAGCAAATCGTACCTGAAAACTTCCCTAATCTGGGGAATGAAACAAACATTCGAGTCCTAGAGGCAGAGGGGACCCCTCCTAAGATCAAGGAAAACAGGCCAACACCCCGGCATGTAATAGTAAAACTTGCAAATCTTAGAACTGAGGAAACCATCTTAAGGGCAGTTAGGGGGAAGAGATTCCTTACGTACAGAGGGAGGAACATCAGAATAACATCAGACCTATCCACACAGACCTGGCAAGCCAGAAAGGCCTGGCAAGACATATTCAGGGTACTAAATGAGAAGAACATGCAGCCAAGAATACTTTATCCAGCAAGGCTTTCATTTAGAATGGATGGAGAGACGCAGAGCTTCCACGACCAGCAGAAGTTGAAAGAATATGTGACCACTAAGCCGGCCCTGCAAGAAATATTAAGGGGGGTTCTATAAAAGGAGAAAGACCCCAAGAGTGATCTACAACAGAAATTTACAGGGACAATCTATAAAAACAAGGTCTTCACAGGCAACATGATGACAATTAATTCATATCTTTCAATAATCACTCTCAACGTGAATGGCCTAAACGCTCCCATAAAATGGCACAGGGTTGCAGATTGGATAAAAAGACAGGACCCATCCATATGCTGTCTACAAGAGACTCATTTTGAACCTAAAGATACATCCAGACTGAAAGTGAAGGGATGGAGATCCATCTTCCATGCCAGTGGACCTCAAAAGAAAGCTGGGGTAGCAATTCTTATATCAGATAAATTAGATTTTAAACTAAAGTCTGTAATAAGAGACACAGAAGGACACTATATCATTCTTAAAGGGTCTATCCAACAAGAAGATCTAACAATTGTAAATATCTATGCCCCCAACATGGGAGCAGCCATCTACATAAGCCAACTGTTAACCAAAATAAAGAGTCATATTGATAACAATACGTTAATTGTAGGAGACCTTAATACTCCACTCTCAGCAATGGACAGATCATCTAAGCAGAAAATCAACAAGGAAACAAGAGCTTTGAATGATACATTGGACCAGATGGACCTCATAGATATTTACAGAACATTCCACTCTAAAACAACAGAATACTCATTCTTCTCGAGCGCACATGGAACTTTCTCCAGAATAGACCATATACTGGGTGACAAATCAGGTCTCAACTGATACCAAAAGACTGAGATTATTCCCTGCATATTCTCAGACCACAATGCTCTAAAACTGGAACTCAATCACAAGAAAAAATTTGGCAGAAATTCAAACACTTGGAAGCTAAAGACCACTCTGCTCAAGAATGTTTGGGTCAACCAAAAAATCAAAGAAGAACTTAAACAATTCATGGAAACCAATGAGAACGAAAACACATCGGTCCAAAACCTATGGGATACTGCAAAGGCGGTCCTAAGGGGGAAATACATAGCCATCCAAGCCTCACTCAAAAAAACAGAAAAATCCCAGATTCACCAACTAACTCTACACCTTAAAGAACTAGAGAAAAAGCAACAAACGATGCCTAAGCCACGTATTAGAAGAGAAATAATTAAAATTAGAGCAGAAATCAATGAATTAGAAACCAGAAACACAGTAGATCAGGGGCGCCTGGGTGGCCCAGTCATTAAGCGTCTGCCTTCGGCTCAGGTCATGATTCCAGGTCCTGGGATCGAGCCCCGCATCAGGCTCCCTGCTCTGCAGGAGGCCTGCTTCTCCCTCTCCTACTCCCACTGCTTGTATTCCCTCTCTCACTGTGTCTCTCTCTGTCAAATAAATAAATAAAATCTTAAAAAAAAGAAAGAAAGAAAGAAACACAGTAGATCAGATCAATGAAACCAGAAGTTGGTTCTTTGAAAGAATTAATAAGATTGATAAACCACTGGCCAGACTTATCCAAAAGAAAAGAGAAAGGACTCAAATTAATAAAATTATGAATGAAAGGGGAGAGATCACGACTAACACCAAGGAAATAGAAACAATTATTAGAAATTATTATCAACAACTATATGCCAATAAACTGAGCAATCTGGATGAAATGGAGGCCTTCCTGGAAACCTATAAGCTGCCAAGACCGAAACAGGAAGAAACTGACAACCTGAATAGGCCAATAACCAGTAATGAGATTGAAGCAGTGATCAAAAACCTCCCAAAAAACAAGAGTCCAGGGCCTGATGGATTCCCTGGGGAATTCTACCAAACATTCAAAGAAGAAATAATACCTATTCTACTGAAGCTGTTTCAAAAAATAGAAACAGAAGGAAAACTTCCAAACTCATTCTATGAGGCCAGCATTACCTTAATCCCCAAACCAGGCAAAGACCCCATCAAAAAGGAGAATTTCAGACCGATATCCCTGATGAATCTGGATTCCAAAATCCTCAACAAAATCCTAGCTAATAGGATCCGACAATACATTAAAAGGATCATCCACCACGACCAAGTGGGATTTATCCCCGGGATGCAAGGGTGGTTCAACATTCGCAAATCAATCAATGTGATAGAACACATTAATAAGAGGAGGGAGAAGAACCATATGGTCCTCTCAATTGATGCAGAAAAAACATTTGACTAAATACAACATTGTTTCCTGATTAAAACTCTCCAGAGTATAGGGATAGAGGGAACATTCCTCAAGCTCATAAAATCCATCTATGAAAAACCCACAGCGAATATCATCCTCAATGGGAAAAAGCTGAGAGCCTTCCCCTTAAGATCAGGAACACGTCAAGGGTGCCCACTCTCACCACTGTTGTTCAACATAGTACTAGAAGTCCTAGCAACAGCAATCAGACAACAAAAAGAAATAAAAGGTATTCAAATTGGCAAAGAAGAAGTCAAACTCTCTCTTTTTGCAGACGACATGATACTTTATGTGGAAAATCCAAAAGACTCCACCCCCAAATTACTAAAACTCATCCAGCAATTCAGTAATGTGTCAGGATACAAAATCAATGCACAGAAATCAGTTGCTTTCTTATACACTAACAACGCAACTGTAGAAAGAGAAACTAAAGAAACGATTCCATTTACAACAGCACCAAAAACCATAAGATACCTCGGAATAAACCTAACCAAAGAGGTAAAGGATCTATACTCTAGGAACTACAAAACACTCATGAAAGAAATTGAAGAAGACACAAAAAGATGGAAAAATATTCCATGCTCATGGATCGGAAGAATAAACATTGTTAAAATGTCTATGCTACCCAGAGCAATCTATACCTTCAATGCCATCCCGATCAAAATTCCAGTGACATTTTTCAAAGTGCTGGAACAATCAATCCTAAAATTTGTATGGAATCAGAAAAGACCCCGAATCACCAAGGAGATGCTGAAAAAGAAAAACAAAGCTGGGGGCATCACGTTGCCCGATTTCAAGCTCTGTTACAAAGCTGTGATCACCTAGACAGCATGGTACTGGCACAAAAACAGATATACAGACCAATGGAACAGAATAGAGAACCCAGATATGGACCCTCAACTCTATGGTCAAATAATCTTTGACAAAGCAGGAAAAAACATGCAATGGAAAAAGATAGTCTCTTCAATAAATGGTGCTGGGAAAATTGGACAGCCACATGCAGAAGAATGAAACTCGACCATTCTCTAACACCATTCACAAAGATAAACTCAAAGTGGATGAAAGACCTTAATGTGAGACAGGAATCCATCAAAATCCTAGAGGAGAACAGGAGCAGTAACCTCTTTGACATCACCCACAGCAACTTCTTTCAAGATACATCTCCAAAAGCTAGTGAAACAAAAGCAAAAATGAACTTTTGGTACTTCATCAAGATAAAAACATTCTGCACAGCAAAGGAAACAGTCAACAAAACAAAGAGGCAACCCACAGAATGGGAGAAGATATTTGCAAATGACACTACAGACAAAGGGCTGATATCCAAGATCTATAAAGAACTTCTCAAACTCAACACCCAAAAAACAAATAATCAAGTCAAAAAGTGGGCAGAAGAGATGAACAGACACTTCTCTGATGAAGACATACAAATGGCTAACAGACATGAAAAATGTTCATCATCATTAGCCATCAGGGAAATCCAAATCAAAACCACATTGAGATACCACCTTACACCAGTTAGAATGGCAAAAATGGACAGGGAAAGAAACAACAAATGTCGGAGAGATTGTGAGAAAGGGGAACCCTCTTACACTGTTGGTGGGAATACAAGTTGGTACAGCCACTTTGGAAAACAGTGTGGAGGTGCCTCAAAAAATTAAAAATAGAGCTACCCTATGACCCAGCAATTGCACTCCTGGGTATTTACCCCAAAGACACAGATGTAGTGAAAAGAAGGGCCATATGCACCCCAGTGTTCATAGCAGCAATGTCCACAATAGCCAAACTGTGGAAAGAGCCGAGATGCCCTTCAACAGATGAATGGATAAAGAAGATGTGGTCCATATATCCAAGGGAATATTACTCAGCCATCAGAAAAGATGAATACCCAACTTTTACATCAACATGGATGGGCCTGGAGGAGATTATGCTAAGTGAAATAAGTCAACCAGAGAAAGTCAATTATCATATGGTTTCACTAATTTGTGGAACATAAGGAATAACATGGAGGACATTAGGAGAAGGAAGGGAAAAATGGAGGGGGGGAATTGGAGGGAGAGATGAACCATGAGAGACTATGGACCTGAGAAACAAACAGGGTTTCAGAGCGGAGGGGGGAGGGGGGATTGGTTAGCCCAGTGATGGGTATTAAGGAGGGCACGTAATGCATGGAGTACTGGGTGTTATACGAAAACAGTGGATCATGGATCACTACATCAAAAACTAATGATGTATTGTATGGTGACTAACATAACATAATAAAATTTAAAAAAAAAAGAAATAATGTGTTTTGAATTTTTTATTTAAATTCAATTAATTAACATATAGTATGTTATTAGTTTCAGAGGTAGAGTTCAGTGATTCATCAGTTGTATATAATACCTAGTGCTCATTACATCACATGCCCTCTTTAATGCCCATCACCCAGTTATCTCATCCACCCACCCCCCTCTCCTCCAGCAACCCTCAATTTATTTCCTATGGTTAAGAGTCTCTTATGCTTTGTCTTCCTCTCTGATTATGTCTTGTTTTACTTTTCCCTCCCTTCCTCTATGCTCCTCTGTTTTGTTTCTTAAATTCCATATATGAGTGAAATCATATAATTGTCTTTCTCTGATTGACTTATTTTGCTTAGCATAATACCCTCTAGAGTTCCATCCATATCATTGCAAATGGCAAGTTTCATATTTTTTGATGGCTGAGTAATATTGCATTGTATATATATACCACATCTTCTTTATCCATTCATCTGGCACCTGCATCCCAATGCTTATAGCAACAATGTCCACAATAGCCAAACTATGGAAAAAGTCCAGATGTCCATCGACAGAAGCTTTTTGAATCTTAAAAGAAAAACAACTACAAACAGCAAATGTTGGTGATAGTAGTATGGTAACAACAACCCATCATTGTTATTTAAGAACACACAGGTTTCCATCATTAAAATACGGTTTTAAAAAATAAACGTTTCTTGAACATATGAATATGTTTCTATGAATCACACCAAGCCGCTGCTGGTGAGTTTTCCTCCCTTTGTGTGCCCCAAGCATGGTCAGCAGAGCCATGATTTATGAGATGAACAACAGGAGAGATGAGATGAACAACAGTGCTGTATCTGTTGAGTGGGTGACTTCAAGCACCTTAGGGGAGGAAAGGCAAAATCATACAGACAAGGGGTCTGAAGAGATGGAGGATGGAAGGGAATTAGGGGCTTCTCACTTGTTCCTCAGCATTGCAGAGATCTTCTTCAATCAGGACCTGACTTAAATCCAAGCTCTGGGGGAAATCGAGTGAGTGGCAGATCTTTTCTGTCTGAGAATTCCTGATGGAGAACCGCAAGAGGTGGACTGTCAAGGTCTGGGGCAAATGGGTCAGCTTCAAGACCTGAAAAAGCAAAATTACTATGGAGATGAAGTACTAAGGCACTTGAAAAGGGTAGATTTAGAGAAATACCAGGGCCAGTGGTGTGTTCTTCTTCCCCAAAAGGGATCAGAATGATATAATACAGATTTAAGGGCTCCCATCTGCTGAATCTGTTGAGCTCTCCACAGAAGGCATGAGCAGCCCTAGGGTTCTGCACAGGAACTAGAGACCAGGTCTGCTCTAGAGAGCTAGTCTAACACTGCATGGAAAACTCTGCCTGCTGCTCTTGGATCTTCTCTTATCTTTTTTTTTTTATTTTAAGATTTTATTTATTTTGTCAGAGAGAGAAAGAGAGCCAAGCAGGGGGAGCAGCAGGCAAAAGGAGCTCTGAGCAGGGTGAGCGGCAGGCAAGGGAGAAGCAGACTCCCCGCTGAACAGGGAGCCTAATGTGATGTGGGACTCAATCCCAGAACTCTGGGATCATGACCTGAGCTGAAGGCAGGCGCTTAACCGACTGAGCCATCCAGGCGTCCCTTCCCTTATCTTTTAAACGGCTCTGCCCTCTCAGTGATGGGCCTCTGAAAATCAGAAGCCCCAGATCCCAGATACTAGCCTGATAGGGATTCCCTCCCTCAACCAACATATGGTACCCTCAAGGCCTCTAAGAAGACTCTATCAGGAAATCTACTAAAGGCAACCCCAAACTAGGGAAGCTTCTGGTTTCAGAGAGTGAGTACCTGTTTCCCACAAGTCTTCTTTCCACATTTTTCACAGAAGCATTTGCTTTTGCCTGATAACTCCCTGGGCTGGAAGAAACATCGAAGGGCATCCTCCTGTGTCAGGAGATCAAAGAAAAAGCAGAGTTAGTATTTACCACCCTACAGATGAGGATTTAAGTTTTCCTTCTAGTTCTCTCCATGTCCCCCCTCAACACCTGGCCCAGTGTAGTGCATGTGGCAGGATCTCCAAAAGTACCTACTGACTGGGTGGAAAAATAGGAGGGAGCACTTGTTAAGGTAGCGGTGTGAGGAAAGGAAGTAAAAGGAAACAACTTTTTTTCACCAAATCAAAGGAGAAACTTAGAACTGTGCAAAGAAAATAGAAATTACTTTTTAAAAGGCAGCGGTGGATTAAAGAAGTAAGGGCACATGGGCAGCACTCAGTTTATGGGAACAGCAAATTAAGCAAAAGAAATCCCTCACCAGTGTTTTCAGGGGTTTTGAGTCCATATCAAAAAGAGGAAGGGGGAGGGTCAACATGCTACTGTTTCTGCTCTTCTCCACAGTACATTCAAGGCAAACCAAGGACTCCTTCACCTGGATTGTATACAGGGCCTGCAGCCTCTCTACCTGTAAGAAAGAGGAGGTAAGAGGAAAGAAGGGTACAAAGCCATAAATAAAACAGGTCAAGTCAATTTCCAGAAATTATAGCCACCAGACAGAAGTTCCATTGATGCTCTCTGCTCTTCAAAAAGGTGCAAAATCGTAACAGTAGTAAGATTATGGAATTGTGATAAGCATTTTATGTGGATTTCTCTTTTAATCCTCTCTATACATTATATTAATGATGGCTGAATGGGCTAAATGAGCAGCATCTTAAACTTCTGAGTTCTCTGGTTCTAGGATCTCACCAAGTCCACATCTGTGATTTGGTCCTTAATTAGGTTCCAGACTGTGAGGTAGAGTTGAGCAGCATCATGCTGGACAAACACTGGACAAAGAAAAAAGTAACAGCCCGATCAGTGAGGTCACCAGGGACATTTCTCATGCGTGCCCTTGTGCCCTAGCTACCTAGATGTATATGAACACTCATCATTTTGTCCTCTCCTAGCCTTCACCATCACCATCACACCCCCTGCTTTAGTTAGGTACTAAAAATGAAAAATAAGCTTGTTATTTATTTTTGAGAACTCCTCTTAAAACTTAAAATCCAGGGGCGCCTGGTTGGCTCAGACGTTAAGTGTCTGCCTTCGGCTCAGGTCATGAGCCCAGGGTCCTGGAATGGAGCCCCGAGTCGAGGCTCCCTGCTCAGCGGGGAGCCTGCTTCTCCCTCTCCCTTTGCCCCTCCCCGTGCTTGTGTTCCCTCTCTCGCTGTCTGTCAAATAAATAAATAAAATCTTAAAAAAAAACTTAAAATCCAGTCCAACTGCATCACAGAAGTTTCCTTTCCTCTGACTAGCCACCCACGCCTACTGGCCTCTACTGGGGGACTCAGCCAGATAAAATCAATATCCAATAGTGGGTTCTCTCCTATTTCCAAGCCAAGCCAACACCCTAATTAGACTTCAATGGCCATTCATTTCTCTGTACTTTTATTTAATTTCTTTGTCATTTCCCAGAAATTGAGCAGCTTCCCAATACTCATATCTGATGCAGGTCTTCCCCAAAGCTATCTAGGAGAACAAGAAAGGAAAGAACCATCTCAGTGTTAGATGATGCTGGCTAAGAAGAAACAGGAATTAAGCAGTAAATTCTCCATATGTTATATAAGAAGCCAAAAAGACAGATATAAATGAATTTCTGTTCTTGAAAAGAAACCTAGGAATACAAAGAACATGAAAAAGACACTGAGGACTATTTTACAAAAGAATATATGTCTGCCAACATGCAAAGACATTGCAAGAAAAGGTAGTTATTGTAAACGTATTAAATATTCGTATCAGCTATCTCAAAACCATTTTATTTCCTTCATGATACCACAGTTTGTACTTAACATTTTTGGATTTCATTTTCTTTTGTTTTACTTTTGTTTTGGCCTGTCTATTCTCTAGATTGTAAGCTCCATGGAGGCAAAGACTCTATCAGTCTTATTCCCTTATCTACAGCACCAGCACAATACCAGGCACATAACAGATGAACCCTATATATATGAGCTAAATTAATTAATTAATCCATATTTTAAGGTAATAACCCCCAAACCTAAAGACAAACAGAGTGGAACTAGGGTTGAACTCTGCTGTCTCCAGGGAATTATTTACAAAAGGCTGCCTGCCACGAAGCCAACATTGGACATAAAGTTAGATCACCTTGCCATGTGAAGACATTTGCCTCATCTGACCATACCAGAGCCAAGAGTCCTGATTCATCTAAAAAATACAGGGATATTTGCCCAACCCATAATTTACTTAACACCTGCTATGTGCAAGTCATTGCACATGCTAGAGGAAGTTCCTATCCCCAAGAAACCTATATTCTAGTGGAGGACAAGAATGTCCCTTATCACCACTCCTTTTCAATGTGGTATTGGAGGTCCTAGCGAATGCAGTAAGACAAGGAGAGGAAATAAAGGTATACTGATTGGAAAAAAAAAAAAAAGAATGTCCTTATTTGCAGGTGACATGATCATATCTGTAGAAAATTCAAAAGAATCAACAAAAAACTCCTGGAACTAGGAGTTGGATACAACTGGAACTAACTTGGATACAAGGTAAATAAAGTTATGGACCTTACAGAAGTCCTATATACTTTCCTATATACCAGCAATGAAGAAGGGGAATTTTTTTCTTTTTTTTTTATTACTATATTGAACTATCCAACATATATTACATCATTAGTTTTTTATTAAGGGGAATTTTAAATTAAAAGCATAATATTATTTAAATTAGAAACCATGAAAATAAAATATTTAGGTATGAATCTAACCAGATATGTACAAGATCTATATGAGAAAAACTATGAACTCTGATGACAGAAATCAGAAGAACTACAAAAATGGAGAGATATTCCATGTTCATGGATAGGAGGACTCAACACTGTCAAGATGCCAGTTCTTCCCAACTTGATCTATAGACTCAATGCAATTTCAATCAAGATCCCAGCAAGTTATTCTGAGAATATTGACAAAGTGATTCTAAAATCTATTTGGAGAGGCAAAGACCTAGAATAGCCAACACAATATTGAGGGGAAAAACCAAAGTCAAAGAACTAATTCTGAACTTACTATAAAGTGTCAGTAATCAAAACAATGTGGTATTATAAAAGAACATAAAAATAGATCAATGGAATGAAACAGATCCCAGGAATACACCAACATAAACAACATCAACTGCTCTTTGACAAAATAGCAAAGGCAATACAACAGAACAAAGACAGTCTTTTCACCAAATGGTGCTGCAATCCTGAATATCCACATGCAAACAAATGAATCTATACACAGACCTTAAATCCCTTAAGAAAACAAATTCAAAACGTATAACAGACTTAAATGTAAAATGCAAAACTATAAA
The DNA here is from genome assembly GCF_002201575.2 of Neomonachus schauinslandi. Taxonomy (NCBI): domain Eukaryota; kingdom Metazoa; phylum Chordata; class Mammalia; order Carnivora; family Phocidae; genus Neomonachus; species Neomonachus schauinslandi. The sequence goes on along the minus strand of NC_058407.1, from coordinate 103,941,666 downwards.
AGTCCTAAATATAATAAAGGAGAAAATCTAGAAGACCTTGTGTTTGGTGATTACTTTTTAGATGCAACTCCAATATACAAGCAATAAAAGGAAGCAGTGAGATACTGGACCTCATTAAAAATAAAAATTTCTGCTCTGTGAAAGATACTATCAAGAGCATGAGAAGAGAAGCCACAGACTGAGAGAAAATATTTGCAAAAGGTATATCTTATAAAGGACTGTTATCCAAAATATACGAAAAAATTCTTCAAACTCAACAAGACAAAAAAAAGTCTGATTAAAAAATGGATAAGAAACCTGAATAGACATCTCACCAAAGAAGATACACAAATGGCAAATAAGCATATGAAGAGTGCTCAGCATATGTCAAAGAGAATTAAAGAGGGCAGGTGATATAATGAGCACTGGGTGTTATATTCAACTAATGAATCACTGACCATTATATCAAAAACTAATGATGTATTATACCTTGGCTAATTGAATTTAAATAATTTAAAAAAGAAATTACAAATTAAAATAATGAGATACCCCTACAAACCTATCAGAATGGCCAAAATTTAAAACACCAACACAGTACTAGAAGTCCTAGGCTCATTGTTCAGACAACAAAAAGAAATAAAAGGCATCCAAATTGGCAAAGAAGAAGTCAACTTTCACTCTTCACAGATGACATGATACTTTATGTGGAAAACCCAAAAGACTCCACCCCCAAATTGCTAGAACTCATACAGGAATTCAGCAATGTGGCAAGATATAAAACCAATGCACAGAAATTAGTTGCATTTCTATACACAAAAAGAAAGAGAAATTAGGAGTCTATACCATTTACAATTGCACTCAAACCCATAAGATACCTGAGAATAAACCTAACCAAAGAGGCAAAGGATTTGTACTCCAAAAACTACAGAACATGTATGAAAGAAATTGAGGAAGACACAAAGACATGGAAAAACATTCCATGCTCATGGATTGTAGGAATAAACATTGTGAATATGTCTATGCTGCCCAGAGAAATCTACACATTCAATGCAATCCCTATCAAAATACCACTGACCTTTTTCACAGAGCTGGAACAATCAATCCTCAAATTTGCATGGAACCAGAAGACTCCAAATAGCCAGAGGAATGTTGAAAAAAAAAGACAAAGCTGGGGGCATCATGACGCCTGACTTCAAGCTATATTACATAGCTGTGATAACCAAGACAGCATGGCATTGGCACAAAACAAACATATCGATCAATGGTACAGAATAGAGAATCCAGAAATGGACCTTCATCTCTATGGTCAACTAGTCTTTGACAAAACAGGAAAGAATATCCAATGGCAAAAAGTTAATAGCCAGGCTTGAAAAAAGCATACATGACAATACAGAACCTCTAGAGCAAAATGAGATCTAATCAGGCCAACTGAAAAATGCTATGAGTGAGATGCAGTCTAAATTGGATGTTCTAACATCTAGAGTCAATGAGGCAGAAGAGAGAATAAGTGACATAGAGGACCGGCTGATGGAAAGGAAGGTAGCTGAGGAAAAGAGAAAGACAACTTATAGCCCATGAAAAAAGGCTTCAAGAATTTAATGATGCCCTGAAATGAACCAATGTCAGAATTATTGGGGTTCCTGAGGGGATGGGGAGAGAGGGAGGGCCAGAGGGTATATTGGAGCAAATCATAGCTGAGAACTTCTCTAATCTGGGGAAGGAAACAAGCATTCACATCCAAGAGGCAGAGAGGACCCCTTCCCAAATCAACAAAAATAGATCAACACCACGATATGTAATAGTGAAGCTTGCAAATCTTAGAGAAAAAGAAGTTATCCTGAGAGCAGCTAGGGAAAGGAGGTTCCTTACATATGGAGGGAGGAAAATCAGAATAACATCAGACCTATCCACAGAAACCTGGCAGGCCAGAAAGGGCTGGAGAGATATATTCAGCTTACTAAATGAGAAGAACATGCAGCCACGAATACTTTATCCAGCAAGGCTATCATTCAGAATGGATGGAGAGATAAAGAGCTTCCAGGACAGACATAAATTGAAAGAATATGTGACCACCAAGCCAACCCTGCAAGAAATAGTAAGGGGGATACTGTAAGCGAAGAGAGACCCCAAGAGTCACCTAGGCCAGAAAGAAACAGAGACAATCTACAGAAACAGGGACTTTACAGGCAATACAATGGCACTAAATTCATATCTTTCAATAATTACTCTGAATGTAAATGGACTAAATGCTCCAATCAAAAGACACAGGGTATCAGATTGGATTAAAAAGCAGGACCCATCAATATGCTGTCTACAAGAGACTCATTTTAGACTCAAAGACACCCCCAGATTGAAAGTGAGGGGGTGGAGAACCATTTACCATGCTAATGGACCTCAAAAGAAAGCTGGGCTGGCAATCCTTAAATCAGACAAGATAGATTTTAGACCAAAAACAGTAAAAAGACCCATAATCATAATTAAAGGGTCTATCCAACAAGAAGATCTAAAAATTGTAAATATTTATGCCCCCAGTATGGGAGCAGCCAATTATATAAATCAATTAATAACAAAATTAAAGAAACCCATTGATAAAAATACAATAATAGTTGGGGAATTCAACACCCCACTCACAACAATGGACAGATCATCTAAGCAGAAGATCAACAAGGAAACAAGGGCTTTAAATGACACACTGGACCAGATGGACTTTGAAGATATATTCAGAACATTCCATCCTAAGGCAACAAAATACTCATTCTTCTTGAATGCACATGGAACATTCTCCAGAAGAGATCACATACTGGATCATAAATCAGGTCTCAATGAGTACCAAATGACTGGGATTACTCCCTGCATGTTACCAGACCACAATGGTTTAAAACTTGAACTCAAACACAGGAGAAAATTTGGATGGAAAACAAATGCATGGAGGTTATAGAGCATCCTATTAAATACTGAACAGGTCAACCAGGAAATTAAGGAAAAATTTTAAAAATACATGGAAACAAATGAAAATGAAAACACAACTGTTCAAAACCTTTGAGATGCAGCAAAGGCGGCCCTAGAGGGAAGTACCTAGCAATACAAGTCTTTCTCAAGAAACAAGAAAAGTCTCAAATACCCAAGCTAATCTAACACCTAAATGAGCTGGAGAAAGAACATCAAATAAAGCCTAAACCCACCAGGAGAAGAGAATTAATAAAGATGAGAGCAGAAATCAATGAAACAGAAACCAAAAGAACAGTAGAATAGATCAAAGAAACAAGGAGCTGCTTCTTTGAAAAATTAATAGGGTCGATAAACCCCTAGCCAGACTTATCAAAAAGAAAAGAGAAAGGCCCCAAATAAATAAAATCATGAATGAAACAGGAGAGATCATAACCAACACCAAAGAAATACAAACAATTTTAAGAACATATTATCAGCAATGATATGCCAACAAATTAGTCAATCTAGAAGAAATGGGCACATTCTTAGAAACATAGAAACTACCAAAACTGAAACAGGAAGAAACAGAAAATCTAAACAGACCCATTACCAGCAAGGGAATTGAAGCAGTAATCAAAAACCTCCCAACAAACAAGAGTCCGGAGCCGAATGGCCTCCCAGTGGAATTCTACCAAACATTTAAAGAAGAATTAATACCTATTCTTCTGAAGCTGGTTCAAAAAATAGAAATGGAAGGAAAACTTCCAAACTCATTATAAGAGGCCAGCATTACCTTGATCCCCAAACCAGACAAAGACCCCACCAAAAAGGAGAATTACAGACCAATATCCTTGATGAACATGGATGCAAAAATTCTCGCCAAAATACTAGCCAATAGGATCCAACAGTACATTAAAAGGATTATTCACCATGACCAAGTGGGATTTATCCCTGGGCTGCAAGGTTGGTTCAACATCCGCAAATCAATCAATGTGATACAATACATTAACAAAAGAAAGAACAAGAATCATATGATTCTCTCAATAGATGCAGAAAAAGCATTTGACAAAGTACAGCATCTTTCTTGATCAAAATTCTTTAGAGTATAGGGATAGAGGGTATATACTTCAATATCATAAAAGCCATCTATGAAAAACCCATAGCGGATATCATTCTCAATGGGGAAAAACTGAGAGCTTTCCCCCTAAGGTCAGGAACACGGCAGGGATGTCCACTATCACCACTGCTATTCAACATAGTATTAGAAGTCCTAGCCACAGCAATCAGACAACAAAAAGAAATAAAAGGCATCCAAATTGGCAAAGAAGTCAAACTCTCACTGTTTGCAGATGATAGGATACTTTATGTGGAAAACCCAAAAGACTCCACCCTAAAGCTGTTAGAACTCATATAGGAATTCAGTAAAGCGGCAGGATATAAAATCAATGCACAGAAATCAGTGGCATTCCTATACATCAACAAGACAGAAGAAAGAGAAATTAAGGAGTCGATCCCATTTACAATTGCACCCAAAACCATAAGGTATCTAGGAATAAATCTAACCAAAGAGGCAAAGGATCTGTACTCAGAAAACTATAAAATACTCATGAAAGAAATTGAGGAAGACACAGAAATGGAAAAATGTTCCATGCTCATGGATTGGAAGAACAAATATTGTGAAGATGTCAATGCTACCTAGAGCAATTTACACATTCAATGCAATCCCCCATCAAAATACCATCCACTTTTTTCAAAGAAATGGAACAAATCATCCTAAAATTTGTATGGAACCAGAAAAGACCCTGAATAGCCAGAGGAATGTTGAAAAAGAAAAGCAAAGCTGGCGGCATCACAATTCCAGACTTCCAGCTCTATTACAAAGCTGTCATCATCAAGACAGCATGGTACTGGCACAAAAACAGACACATAGGTCAATGGAACAGAATAGAGAGCCCAGAAATGGACCCTCAACTCTACGGTCAACTAATCTTTGACAAAGCAGGAAAGAATGTCCAATGGAAAAAAGACAGTCTCTTCAACAAATGGTGTTAGGAAAATTGGACAGCCACATGCAGAAGAATGAAACTGGACCATTTCCTTACACCACACACAAAAATAGACTCAAAATGGTTGAAAGACCTCAATGTGAGATAGGAGTCCATCAAAATCCTAAAGGAGAACACAGGCAGCAACCCCTTCGACCTCAGCCTCAGCAACTTCTTCCTAGAAACATCGCCAAAGGCAAGGGAAGCAAGGGCAAAAATGAACTATTGGGACTTCATCAAGATAAAAGGCTTTTGCACAGCAAAAGAAACAGTCAACAAAACCAAAAGACAACCGACAGACTGGGAGAAGATATTTGCAAATGACATATCAGATAAAGGGCTAGCATCCAAAATCTATAAAGCACTTATCAAACTCAACACCCAAAGAACAAATGATCCAATCAAGAAATCGGCAGAAGACATGAACAGACATTTTTCCAAAGAAGACATCCAAGTGGCCAACAGACATATGAAAAAGTGCTCAACGTCGCTCGGCATCAGGGAAATCCAAATCAAAACCTCAATGAGATATCACCTCACACCAGTCAGAATGGCTAAAATTAACAAGTCAGGAAACGACAGATGTTGGCAGGATGCAGAGAAAGGGGAACCCTCCTACACTGTTGGTGGGAATACAAGCTGGTGCAACCACTCTGGAAAACAGTATGGAGGTTCCTCAAAAAGTTGAAAATAGAGCTACCATATGATCCAGCAATTGCACTCCTGCGTATTTACCCCAAAGATACAAACGTAGGGATCCGAGGGGTATGTGCACCTCGATGTTTATAGCAGCAATGTCCAAAATAGCCAAACCGTGGAAAGAGCCAAGATGTCCATCGACAGATGAATGGATAAAGAAGAGGTGGTATATATATACAATGGAATATTATGCAGCCATCAAAAGGAATGAGATCTTGCCATTTGCAACGACGTGGATGGAACTGGAGCATGTTATGCTGAGCAAAATAAGTCAATCAGAGAAAGACATGTATCATATGACCTCACTGATATGAGGAATTCTTAATCTCAGGAAACAAAGTGAAGGTTGCTGGAGTGGTGGGGGGTGGGAGGGATGGGGTGGCTGGGTGATAGACATTGGGGAGGGTAGTGCTATGGTGAGTGCTGTGAATTGTGCAAGACTGTTGAATCACAGATCTGTACCTCTGAAACAAATAATACAATACACGTTAAAAAAAAGAGGAAGAAGAAGAAGATAGCAAGGGGAAGAATGAAGGGGGGGAAATCGGAGGGACAGACAAACCATGAGAGACTATGGACTCTGAGAAACAAACTGGGGGTTCTAGAGGGGAGGGAGGTGGGGGAATGGGTTAGCCTGGTGATGGGTATTAAAGAGGGCACATTCTGCATGGAGCACTGGGTGTTATACACAATGAATCATGGAACACTACATCAAAAACTAATGATGTAATGTATGGTGATTAACATAGCAATAAAAAATTTTAAAAAAAAACCCTCCCAACAAACAAGAGTCCAGAGCCAAATGGCCTCCCAGTGGAATTCTACCAAACATTTAAAGAATTAATACCTATTCTTCTGAAGCTGGTTCAAAAAATAGAAATGGAAGGAAAACTTCCAAACTCATTATAAGAGACCAGCATTACCTTGATCCCCAAACCAAAGACCCCACCAAAAAGGAGAATTACAGACCAATATCCCTGATAAACATGGATGCAAAAATTCTCACTAAAATACTAGCCAATAGGATCCAACAAGGATTATTCACAAGGACCAAGTGGGATTTATTCCTGGGCTGCAAGAGTGGTTCAACATCCATAAATCGATCAATGTGATACACCACATTAATAAAGGAAAGAACAAGAACCATATGATTCTCTCAATAGATGCAGAAAAAGCATTTGACAAACTACAGCATTCTTTCTTGATTAAAACTCTCTACAATGTAGGGATAAAGGGAAATTACCTCAAGATATAAAAGCCAGCTACAAAAAGCACACAGTAAATATCATTCTCAATGGGGGAAAACTGAGAGCTTTTCCCTTAAGATCAGGAACATGACAGGGATGCCCACTGTCACCACTACTGTTCAACATAGTACTAGAAGTCCTAGCTTCAGCAATCAGACAACAAAAAGAAATAAAAGGCATCTAAACTGGCAAAGAAGAAGTAAAACTCTCACTCTTTGCAGATGACATGATACTCTATGTGAAAAATCCAAAAACTCCACCCCAAAATTGCTGGAACTCATACAAGAATTCAGTAAAGTGGCAGGATATAAAATCAATGCACAGAAATCAGTTGCATTTCTACCCACTAACAATGAGGCAGAAGAAAGAGATATTAAGGAATCAATCCCATTTCCAATTGCACCAAAAACCGCAAGATACCTAGGAATAAACCTAACCAAAGACATAAAGGATCTGTACTCTGAAAACTATAGAACACTCATAAAAGAAATTGAGGAAGACACAAAGACGTGGAAAAACATTCCATGCTCATGGACTGGAAGAACAAATTATCGTTAAAATGTCTATGATTCCCAGAGCAATCTATACATCAAATGCAATCCCTATCAAAACACCATCAACATTTTTCACAGTGTTGAAAGAAATAATCCTAAAATTTGTATGGAACCAGGAAGGACCCCGAATAGCCAGAGGAATGTTGAAAAAGAAAACCAAAGCTGGTGGCATCACAATGCCAGACTTCAAACTATATTACAAAGCTGTAATCATCAAGACAGTGTGGTACTGGCACAAAAACAGATACATAGATCAGTGGAACAGAATGTCTACGGTCAACTAAACTTCGACAAAGCAGGAAAGAATATCCAATGGAAAGAAAACAGTCTCTTCAATAAATGGTGCTGGAAAAACTGAACAACCACATGCAGAAGAATGAATCTGGACCATTTTCTTATACCATACACAAAAATAAACTCAAAATGGATGAAAGACTTCAATGTGAGACAGGAATCTATCAAAACCCTAGAAGAGAACACAAGGCAGTAACCTCTTCGACATCGGCCCCAGCACCTTCTTGCTAGACACATCTCCAAAGGCAAGGGAAACAAAAGCAAAAATGAGCCATTGGAACTTCATCAAAATAAAGAGCTTTTGAACAGCAAACGAAACAGTTAACTAAACTAAAAGACAATATACAGAATGGGAGAAGATATTTGCAAATGTTTTATCAGATAAAGAGTTAGTATCCAAAAATCTAAAAAGAACTTATCAAGCTCAACACCCAAGGAACAAGAAATCCAGTCAAGAAATGGGCAGAAGGTATGAACAGACATTTCTCCAAAGAAGACATACAAATGGCCAACAGACAGATGAAAAAATGCTCAACATATTCGGCATCAAGGAAATACAAATCAAACCACAATGAGATACCATCTCATACCAGTCAGAATGGCTAAAATTAACAAGTCAGGAAACAACAAATGTTGGTGAGGATACAGAGAATGGGGAACCCTCTTACACTACTGGTGGGAATGCAAGCTGGTACAGCCACTCTGGATAACAGTATGGAGGCTCCTCAAAAAGTTATAAATGGGGACGCCTGGGTGGCTCAGTTGTTAAGCATCTGCCTTTGGCTCAGGTAATGATCCTGGGATCATGGTCCTGGGATCGAGCCCCACATTGGGCTCCTTGTTCAGCGGGAAGCCTGCTTCTCCCTCTCCTTCTCCCCCTGCTTGTGTTCTCTCTCTCACTGTCTGTCAAATAAATAAATAAAATCTTTTAAAAAGTTGTAACTAGAGCTACCCTTCAACCCAGCAATTGCATTACTATCCAAGGATACAAACATAGTGATACAAAGGGGCACCTACACCCCAATGTTTATAACAGCAATGTCCACAATAACCAAACCATGAAAAGAGCCATGTCCATCAACAGATGAATGGATATATATATACACAATGGAATATTATTCAGCCATCAAAAAAATGAAATCTTGCCAACTGCAAGGACATAGATAGAACTAGAGAGTATTATGCTCAGCTATAAATAAGTCAATCAGAGAAAGACAATTATCATATGATTTCACTCATATGTGGAATTTAAGAAATAAAATGGAGGAGCATAGAGGAAGGGAGAGGAAAATAAAACAAGATGAAATCAGAAAGGGAGATAACCATAAAAGAGTCTTAACTATAGGAAAGAAACTGAGGGTTGCTGGGGGGGGGGAGGGTTGCCGAATATAATGAGCACTGGATGTCATATACAACTGATGAATCACTGAACTCTACTTTTGAAACTAATAATATACTATATGTTAATTAACTGAATGTAAATAAAATTTAAAAAAAGAAAGAAAGAAATAGTGGCTGAGACATCCCAAATCTGGGGAGAGATTTAGACATCAAAGTTCATGAAGCTCTTAGGACCCCAAACACATTCAACTCAAATAGATATTCTCCAAGACACATCAATAGTAAAACTTTTAAAAATCAATGACAAGCAACTAATGAATCATTAAACACTATATCAAAAATTAATGATGTACTTACTATATGTTGGCTAATTGAACTTAATAAAAAAATCAATGACAAGGAGAGATCTTAAAATCATTAAGAGAAAGGGAGCTTATCACTTATAAGGGAACCCCCCCATAAGGCTATCAGGGGATTTCTCAGCACAAACCTTACATGCCAGGAGACAGTGGAATGACATATTCAAAGTGATAAAAGAAAAAAAACTGCCAATCTAGAAAACTTTACTTTAGAAGTGAAAGGGAGATAAAGACTTTCCCAGACAAATGCTAAGGAAGTTCATCACCACTACACTTTCTTACAAGAAATTGCTAAAGGGAGTTCAGTTTTTCAACCTGAAGAAAGGACCCTAACTGTAAAAAGGAAAATGATTGATCAGTCATTTTGAAACTTCCCACAAAGAAAAGCCCAGGTCCAGATTGACTTAATTCTACCAAACATTTAAAGAATTAATACCTATCCCTTCAAAAACTCTTCCAAAACAAAAAAGAGGAGGGAACAGCTCCTGACTCATTCTTTGAGGCACTCCCCCCACTTTCCCCTTCCCCAACCTCCTCCCTCTCCCTCTCTTTCAGAGCTGAGAAGGCTATCTTACTTGGAACATTGTACTTCTGGAGACAGTAGGCAAGCTCCATAGGTTGCACTGCTTTCTGCCGGCTGTCCTGCATCCTCTCCAGTAGCAAGAGCAACTGGAAGGGGACACTTCTCCTCTGCTCTTCTGTTCCCCTTGGTACTGTTATCCTGCCAAATAAGAACATCCGTGAACCTCCTTATCCCCACAGTTCTCAATGCTAGATGCATACTGGAATCACTTGGGGGACCTTCCCAAACTCTCCATGTCCAGGCCACTTTGCAGACTAACTAAATCAGAATTTTTTTAAATCAGAATTTCTGATAGTGAGGCCCAGTTATCAGAATTTTTAAGTTTCCCAGATGTTTTAAATGTATAAACAAGGCTGAGAAGTACCATATTAGCAAATTGGCTATAGAGATATCTTCTTGGGGGTGGGGGGAATCAGACAATTCTTGCCTCACCCCTCTCCCCACTCTGCCCAACAATCACACTTAAATGAAGGGCAGATGAAGAGGGTCCTGGGCCCACAGCAAAGTGTCCAGGCTGAAGTACTCCAAAGTGAAAAGGCAAATACTGATCTAGGTCCTGGCAATAAAGGACATGAAAGAATGTCAGTTTATTTTGAAAATGATTTATTTAATTATAGGCATCTCTCATTGCCTGAGCCAATAGAAGGAGGAACACAACTAGTCCCAGGAACACAACTAGATAACCATCAGATCAACGCAAAAGTTGACCTGAAGACAGACAGAACAAACTCCACAACTAAAGGGAGAGAAGAGGGTGCCTGGATGGCCCAGTTGGTTAAGCGACTGCCTTCGGCTCAGGTCATGATCCCAGGGTCCTGGGATTGAGTCCCACATCGGGCTCCCTGCTCAGCAGGAAGCCTGCTTCTCCCTCTCCCGATAACTAAATGTTCTCTTGTTTTCTCTCTTGTTCTCTGTTCTCTCTCTCTCTCTAATAAATAAGTAAAATCTTTAAAAAAAAAAAATAAACAGAGAGAAGAGGCCACATCAAAGAATGTAGGAAGTGCACAGATGTGGTTTAGGGGAGAAACAGACTGCAGGTGCTGCAGAGGGGAGGGAGCCATGGTCATGGAGAAGGGGGAGAGAGAGAGAGAGGAGCACACAAGAGAACACACAAGAAGAACATTTCCCCAAAGCCATTGCCTAGAAAAGGAGAGGGGTAGAATTTCATGAGTTCTTGCAGTCAGCAGGGCTTAAAGCAAGAACCATAGCCAGAGATCAGAGGGCCAGGGCCAAGATCAGAGGGCTTGACTGGAATAGAGCCTAGAGGTCACTGTGCTGTTCCTGGAGAGAAGGCAGGAAACAACCTGGGGGGCAGATACAATGGAAACAGGGAACTGAAATGTGCCTGGGGCATACAGTGGGGAGATTATTTGCTCCTCTCAGAGCACATCCCTGAGAGGGACCATGCACAGGGACCCACTCAGGAATAAAAGAGCCAGGTGGCACCATTTCCCTCCCCTGCCCCTCAGCATGAACACAGAGCCAACTGTGGGAAGCAGCACAGTGCCAAAACAGGCTGCCTAACTTACCTACACCAAGCCCCATATCCCTGAGCTCCAGTAAAACAACCCTTCTCAGTCATGCTTGCCTAAGTACCAGTGTGGTGAGCCCCTCCCCCAGAAAACCAGCACAAACCCCTGCCCATAGCACACCTCCCAGCCAGAGAGTCCTGCAGGACCTCAGTTGCGGGGGAAGTGGTGACAGGTCTCATTTCACAAGCATACCAGGGCACACCTAGTTAAAACTCACCACCTAGTTAAAATTCAGGCCAGAGACAAAATGCTGCCCACGGCAGGCAAGGAGAGCCTCTTCAAATGACTGGCCTGAAGGATAGAGCAGCCAAAACACAACAGCCGAGCACATGCAGCACACACAGGAGACACTCCCTAAAGGGGCAGGCCCTGGATACTATATGACCTCTCTTCATTAGGCCATTACTTTCAGGGAGGAGGAAGAAAAGATGGCAGAGGAGTAGGGGACCCTATTCCAACTGGTCCCCAGAATTGAGCTGGATATCTACCAGACCACTCTGAGCACCCACGAAATCAGCCTGAGATGCAAGAAAATAGATCTGGATCTCTACAAACAGAATATCGCAGGTGCTTGGTTTTGAGGTATGAAGTGGGGAGCTGTGATTCTGCAGGATAAATGGCAGTGGGAGGGAGCCTGGGCCATGGGGATCCTACACTGCCGGTGAGTGATAGCCTCCCACGCGGGGATGGGGCACAGACTCACAGACCGGTAGCAGCAGGGAAAGGACTTTAGGGCAGCCCCCCTGACGGAAATCTGGAGCAGCGGGCTGCACGTGCGAACTAGGGGTGGCTTGCAGTTTTAGAAGCACAAAGGGCAGAGATGTGCCCTGACCTGGAAGGGAGGACTGGAGCACTGCTGAGGAGCGCACAACCCAGGACGCTGCAGTTTATAGCAGCACAGACAGAAACGGAGATAGTGTGGCCTGGAGAGCTCGCTGAAGAACAGACTGTGATCTCTCTGCTCTGAGGCAGAGGGTTGGAAACAGTCTCTTCTGCTCTGACTCTCAGAAGAGACGTGGAAAGCCTCCAGGGAAAGCCGCCAGAGAACAAAAGCGCCAAAACACCGGTTTTCACTGAGCCCATCCCCCACCACAGGCAGCAGGGCAACTCTGCCCAAACAGGGTTGCCCTGAGTAACAGCACGGCAGGCCCCTGCCCCAGAAGACAGGCTGGGAAAACAAGAGGCCAGCAACCCTAAAGTCCCTAGAAAACAGGTGCATCTTGGTTGGGTTGTGGTCAGTAATTTGGACTCTATACATTCCCTCAACAACCCATCAACAGAATGACTAGGAGGAGGAACCCCCAAAATAGGAAAGACTCAGAGATTATGACTTATGCCACAGATTTACAAATGGATTCAGATATAAGCAAGATGTCATAGATGGAATTCAGGCTGGCAATTGTGAAGACAACAGCTAGAATGGAGAAATCAATTAATGGCAACATAGAGTCTCTAAGGGCAGCAATGAAAGCTGAATTGGCAAAACTTAATGCTATCAGTGAGATCCAATCTAATCTAGATAATCTAACAGCTAGGGTAAGTGAGGCAGAAGAATGAATTAGTGACCTGGAAGACCATTTAATAGATAAAAGGGGAAAAGAGGAGACCAGGGAAAAACAACTCCGAATCCATGAAAATAGAATCTGAGAAATAAGTGACACCATGAAGTGTTCCAATGTCAGAATTATTGGAATCCCGGAGGGGGTGGAGAGAGAGAGAGGACTAGAAGATATATTTGAGCAAACTGTAGCTGAGAACTTCCCTAATCTGGGGAATGAAACAAATATTCATGTCTTAGAGGCAGAGGGGACCCCTCCCAAGATCAAGGAAAACAGGCCAACACCCCAGCATGTAATAGTAAAACTCGCAAATCTTAGAACTGAGGAAACCATCTTAAGGGCAGTTAGGGGGAAGAGATTCCTTACGTACAGAGGGAGGAACACCAGAATAACACAGACCTATCCACACAGACCTGGCAAGCCAGAAAGGCCTGGCAAGACATATTCAGGGTACTAAATGAGAAGAACATGCAGCCAAGAATACTTTATCTAGCAAGGCTGTCATTTAAAATGGATGGAGAGATGCAGAGCTTCCAAGATCGGCAGAAACTGAAAGAATATGTGACACCTAAGCTGGCCCTGCAAGAAATATTAAGGGGGGTTCTAATAAGAGGAGAAAGACCCCAAGACTGATATCAACAGAAATTTACAGGGACAATCTATAAAAACAAGGTCTTCACAGGCAACATGATGACAATAAATTCGTATCTTTCAATAATCACTCTCAACGTGAACAGCCTAAATGCTCCCATAAAACGGCACAGGGTTTCAGATTGGATAAAAAGACAGGACCCATCCATATGCTGTCTACAAGAGACTCATTTGAACTTAAAGATACATCCAGACTGAAAGTGAAGGGATGGAGATCCATCTTCCACGCCAGTGGACCTCAAAAGAAAGCTGGGGTAGCAATTCTCATATCAGAAAAATTAGATTTTAAACTAAAAACTGTAGTTAGAGATACAAAAGGACACTATATCATTCTTAAAGGGTCTATCCAACAAGAAGATCTAACAATTGTAAATATCTATGCCCCCAACATGGGAGCAGCCATCTACATAAGCCAACTGTTAACCAAAATAAAGAGTCATATTGTTAACAATACGTTAATTGTAGGAGACCTCAATACTCCACTCTCAGCAATAGACAGATCATCTAAGCAGAAAATCAACAAAGAAACAAGAGCTTTAAATGACACACTGGACCAGATGGACCTCATATATACATATATACAGAACATTCCACCCTAAAACAACAGAATACTCATTCTTCTTGAGCACACATGAAACTTTCTCAAGAATAGACCACATACTGGGTCACAAATCAGGTCTCAACTGATACCAAAAGACTGAGATTATTCCCTGCATATTCTCAGACCATAATGCTTTAAAACTGGAACTCAATCACAAGAAAAAACTTGGCAGAAATTCAAACACTTGGAAGCTAAGGACCACTCTGCTCAAGAATGTTTGGGTCAACCAGGAAATCAAAGAACTTAAACAATTCATGGAAACCAATGAGAATGAAAACACATCGGTCCAAAACCTATGGGATACTGCAAAGGCAGTCCTAAGGGGGAAATACATAGTCATCCATGCCTCACTCAAAAAATAGAAAAATGCCGAATTCACCAACTAACTCTAAACCTTAAATAACTAGAGAACAAGCAACAAACGATGCCTAAGCCATGCATTAGAAGAGAAATAATTTAGATTAGAGCAGAGATCAATGAATTAGAAACCAGAAACACAGGAGATCAGATCAATGAAACTAGAAGCTGGTTCTTTGAAAGAATTAGTAAGATCGATAAACCACTGGCCAGACTTATCCAAAAGAAAAGAGAAAGGACTCAAATTAATAAAATTATGAATGAAAGGGGAGAGATCATGACTAACACCAAGGAAATAGAAACAATTATTAGAAATTATTATCAACAACTATATGCCAATAAATTGAGCAATCTGGATGAAATGGAGGCCTTCCTGGAAACCTATAAACTGCCAAGACCGAAACAGGAAGAAACTGACAACCTGAATAGGCCAATAACCAGTAACAAGATTGAAGCAGTGATCAAAAACCTCCCAAAAAGCAAGAGTCCAGGGCCTGATGGATTCCCTGGGGAATTCTACCAAACATTCAAAGAAGAAATAATACCTATTGTCCTGAAGCTGTTTCAAAAAATAGAAACAGAAGGAAAGCTTCCAGACTCATTCTATGAGGCCAGCATTACCTTAATCCCCAAACCAGGCAAAGACCCCATCAAAAAGGAGAATTTCAGACCGATATCCCTGATGAATCTGGATTCCAAAATTCTCAACAAAATCCTAGCTAATAGGATCCAACGATACATTAAAAGGATCATCCACCATGATCAAGTGGGATTTATCCCCGGGATGCAAGGGTGGTTCAACATTCACAAATCAATCAATGTGATAGAACACATTAATAAGAGAGAGAAGAACCATATGGTCCTCTCAATTGATGCAGAAAAAGCATTTGACAAAATACAGCATCCTTTCCTGATTAAAACTCTTCAGAGTACAGGGATAGAAGGAACATTCCTCAACTTCATAAAATCCATCTATGAAAAACCGACAGCGAATATCATCCTCAATGGGGAAAAGCTGAGAGCCTTCCCCTTAAGATCAGAACATGTCAAGGATGAGCACTCTCGCTACTACTATTCAACATGGTACTAGAAGTCTTAGCAACAGCAATCAGACAACAAAATGAAATAAAAGGTATTCAGATTGTCAAAGAAGTCAAACTTTCTCTTTTTGCAGACGACATGATACTTTATGTGGAAAACCCAAAAGACTCCACCCCCAAATTACTAGAACTCATACAGCAATTCAGTAACGTGGCAGGATTCAAAATCAATGCACAGAAATCAGTTGCTTTCTTATACACTAACAATGCAACTGTAGAAAGAGAAATTAAAGAAACAATTCCATTTACAATAGCACCAAAAACCATAAGATACCTCAGAATAAACCTAACCAAAGAGGTAAAGGATCTATACTCCAGGAACTACAGAACACTCATGAAAGAAATTGAAGAAGACACAAAAAGATGGAAAAATATTCCATGCTCATGGATCGGAAGAATAAACATTGTTAAAATGTCTATGCTACCCAGAGCAATCTATACCTTCAATGCCATCCTGATCAAAATTCCAGTGACATTTTTCAAAGTGCTGGAACAAACAATCCTAAAATTTGTATGGAATCAGAAAAGACCCCAAATCACCAAGGAGATGCTGAAAAAGAAAAACAAAGCTGGGGGCATCACGTTGCCCAATTTCAAGCTCTATTACAAAGCAGTGATCACCAAGACAGCATGGTACTGGCACAAAAACAGACATATAGACCAATGGAACAGAATAGAGAACCCAGATATGGACCCTCAACTCTATGGTCAAATAATCTTCGACAAAGCAGGAAAAAATATGCAATGGAAAAAAGACAGTCTCTTCAATAAATGGTGCTGGGAAAATTGGACAGCCACATGCAGAAGAATGAAACCCGACCATTCTCTAACACCATACACAAAATAAACTCAAAATGGATGAAAGACCTCAGTGTGAGACAGGAATCCATCAAAATCCTAGAGGAGAACAGGAGCAGTAACCTCTTTGACATCGGCCACAGCAACTTCTTTCAAGATACATCTCCAAAGGCTAGCGAAATAAAAGCAAAAATGAACTTTTGGGACTTCATCAAGATAAAAACATTCTGCACAGCAAAGGAAACAGTCAACAAAACAAAGAGGCAGCCCACAGAATGGAGAAGATATTTGCAAATGACACTATAGATAAGGGCTGGTATCTAAGATCTATAAAGAACTTCTCAAACTCAACACCCAAAAAACAAATAATCAAGTCAAAAAATGGGCAGAGGACATGAACAGACACTTCTCTGAAGAAGACATACAAATGGCTAACAGACATGAAAAATGTTCATCATCATTAGCCATCAGGGAAATCCAAATCAAAACC
>NC_058407.1:103912117-103924149 GCF_002201575.2 Neomonachus schauinslandi | reverse complement strand
CACCTTACACCAGTTAGAATGGCAAAAATTGACAAGGCAAGAAACAACAAATGTTGGAGAGGTCGTGGAGAAAGGGGAACCCTCTTACACTGTTGGTGGGAATGCAAGTTGGTACAGCCACTTTGGAAAACAGTGTGGAGGTACCTCAAAAAATTAAAAATAGAGCTACCCTATGACCCAACAATTGCGCTTCTGGGTATTTACCCCAAAGACACAGATGTAGTGAAAAGAAGGGCCATATGCACCCCAGTGTTCATAGCAGCAATGTCCACAATAGGCAAACTGTGGAAAGAGCCGAGATGCTCTTCAACAGATGAATGGATAAAGAAGATGCGGTCCATATGTACAATGGAGTATTACTCAGCCATCAGAAAGGATGAATACCCAACTTTTACATCAACATGGATGGGCCTGGAGGAGATTATGCTAAGGGAAATAAGTCAAGCAGAGAAAGTCAATTATCATATGGTTTCACTTATTTGTGGAACATAAGGAATAGCATGGAGGACATTAGGAGAAGGAAGGGGAAAATGAAGGGGGGAAAATCAGAGGGAGAGATGAACCATGAGAGACTATGGACTCTGAGAAACAAACTGAGGGTGTTAGAGGGGAGGTGGATGGGGGGATGGGTATTAAGGAGGGCACGTACTGCATGGAGCACTGGGTGTTATACGAAAACAATGGATCGGGGGCACCTGGGTGGCTCAGTTGGTTAAGCAACTGCCTTCGGCTCAGGTCATGATCCTGGAGTCCCGGGATCGAGTCCAACATCGGGCTCCCTGCTCAGCGGGGGGGTCTGCTTCTCCCTCTGACCCACTTCCCTCTCGTGCTCTCTGTCTCTCATTCTCTCTCTCAAATAAATAAATAAAATCTTAAAAAAAAAAAAGAAAACAATGGATCATGGATCACTACATCAAAAACTAATGATGTATTGTATGGTGACTAACATAACATAATAAAATTAAAAACTACAAAAAAAAACAACTAATGATGTGTTGTATGGTGACTAACATAACATAGTAAAATAAAATAAAATTTTTAAAAAGGCCATTACTTTCAGGAAGAGGAGACACAACTGGCTTTTGTAACATAGAGAAGCAGGCAGAGACTTAGACACAATTGAAAGGCACAGGAATTTATCCCAAATGAAAGAACAAGATAAAGCCATAGCCAGAGATCTAAGTGAAACAGATATAAGAAACATGCCTGAGGGAAAATTTAAAGCAATGATCACAAGGATACTTACTGAGCTTGAGAAAAGAATAAAAGACATTAGTAAGATCCCTACAGCAGAGATAAAAGAGTTAAAAAAAGAAACAATCAGAGATGAAGAATACAATAAATGAAATTAGAAACATGCTTGATGCAATGAACAACAGGCTGGAAGAAGCAGAGGAATAATTAATGACCTAGACAATAATGGAAAGCAATGAAGCTGAAGAGAGAAAGAAGAATTATGCAACATGAGAATAGACTTAGGGAACTCAGGGACTGAGTTATTAAGTGTAATAACATCCATATTATAGGAGTCCCAGAAGAAGAGGGAGAAAAGGGGACAGAAAATTTATTTGAAGAGAAAATAGCTGAGAGAGTTTCCAGGACAAACAAAAACTAAAGGAATTTGTGAACATTAAACCAGCCCTGCAAGAATTATCAAAGGGTATCCCTTGAGTGAACAGAGAGTCCAAAAGTAACAAAAACCAGAAAGGAACAGAGACAATCTACAGGAACAGCAACTTTACAGGTAATACAATGGCACTAACTTCAGATCTTTCAATACTTACTCTGAATGCAAATGGACTAAATTCCCCAATTAAAAGACACAGGGTATCAGGAAAGATAAAAACACAAGACCTATCAATATGCTGCTTACAAGACACTCATTTTAGACCCAAAGACACCTCCAGATTGAAAGTGAGGGAGTGGAGGGGCGCCTGGGTGGCTCAGTCGTGTAAGTGTCTGACTTCGACTCAGGTCATGATCCCAGGGTCCTGGGATGGAGCCCCAGTTAGGCTCCCTGCTTGGCGAGAACCTGCTTCTCCCTCTCCTCTCCGCTTGTGCTCTCTCTTGCTATCTCTGTCACTATCTGTCTCTCTCTCAAATAAATAAATAAAATCTTAAAAAAAAAAAAAGTAAGGGAGTGGGGAACAATTCATCATGTCAATGGACATCCAAAGAAAGCTGAAGTAGCCATCCTTGTATCAGACAAACTAGATTTTAAACCAAAGACTGTAATAAGAGATGAAGAAGGACATTCAATCATAATAAAAGGGCCTATCCAACAAGAAGATCTAGCAATTGTAAGTATTTATGCCCCCAACATGGGAGCAGCCAATTATATAAACCAATTAATAACAAAATTAAAGAAACACATTGATAATAATACATTAATGGTAGGGGACTTTAACACCTCACTCACAGCAATGGACAGATCATCTACGCAAAAGATCAGCAAGGAAACAAGGGCTCTGAATGACACACTGGACCAGATGGACTTCACAGTTATATTCAGAGGATTTCTTTTTTTTTTTTTAAGATTTTATTGATTTATTTGACAGAGAGAGACACAGCGAGAGAGGGAACACAAGCAGGGGGAGTGGGAGAGGGAGAAGGAGAAGCAGGCTTCCTGCCGAACAGGGAGCCTGATGCGGGGCTCGATCCCAGGACCCTGGGATCATGACCTGAGCCGAAGGCAGACGCTTAACCGACTGAGCCACCCAGGCGCCCCTATTCAGAGGATTTCATCCCAAAGCAGCAGAATGCACTTTCTTCTCGAGTGCACATGGAACATTATCCAGAAGAGATCACATACTGGATCACAAATCAGGTTTCAACCAATACCAAAAGATTGAGATTATTCCATGCATATTTTCAGACCACAATGCTTTAAAACTTGAAGTCAACTACAAGGAAAGACCACAAATACATGGAGGTCAAAGAACATCCTACTAAAGAATGAGTGGGTCAACTAGGAAATTAAAGAATTAAAAAATACATGGAAACAAATAAAAATGAAAAGACGACAGTTGTTCAGAACCTTTGGGATGCAGCAAAGATGGTCCTAAGAGGGAAGTATATAGCAACACAGGCCTTCCCAAGAAACAAGAAAAGTATCAAATACACAACCAACCTTACATCTAAAGGAGCTGGAGAAAAAACAGCAAATAAAGCCTAAATCCAGCAGGAGAAGAGAATTAATAAAGATGAGAGCAGAAATCAATGACATAGAAATAAAAAAAAAAGGGGGGGGGGCCTGGGTGGCTCAGTCGTTAAGCATCTGCTTTCGGCTCAGGTCATGATCCCAGGGTCCTGGGATCAAGCCCCGCATTGGGCTCCCTGCTCAGCAGAGAGCCTCCTTCTCCCTCTCCCACTCCCCCTGCTTGTGTTCCCTCTCTTGCTGTCTCTCTCTCGGTCAAATAAATAAAATATTTTTTTAAAAAAGAAAGAAAAAAACCAGTAGAACAGATCAATGAAACTAGGAGCTGGTTCTCAGAATTAAGATCGATAAACCCCTAGCCAGACTTATCAAAAAGAAAAGAGAAAGGCCCCAAATTAATAAAATCATGAATGAAAGAGAAGAGATCACAACCAACCCCAAAGAAATACAAACAATTATAAGAACATATTATGAGCAACAATATGCCAACAAATTAGGCAATCTGGATGAAATGGATGCATTCCTAGAAACATATAAACTACCAAAACTGAACCAGGAAGAAATAGAAAACCTGAACAGATCCATAACCAGCATGGAAACTGACACAGTAATCAAAAATCTCCCCTAAAAACAAGAATCCACAGCTGGATGGCTTCCCAGGGGAATTCTACCAAACATTTAAAGAACATGATGAGATGAGCACTGGGTGTTATACTGAACTGATGAATCATTGAACATTATATCAAAAAAACAATACTTTGGCTAATTGAATTTAAATTAAAAAATAAAATAAATAAAGAAGAACTAATACCTATTTTTCTGAAGCTGGTTCCAAAAATAGAAACGGAAGGAAAACTTCCAAACTCATTCTTTGAGGCCAGCATTACACTTATCCCCAAACCAGACAAACCAGACAAAGACCCCATCAAAAAGGAGAATTCAGACCCATGTCCCAGATGAACATGGATGCAAAAATTCTCACCAAGATACTAGGTAATAGGATCCAACAGTACATTCAAAGGATTATTTGCCAGGACCAAGTGGGATTTATTCCTCGGCTGCAAGGTTCATAACAATATCCATAAATCAGTCAGTGTGATATACCACATTAATAAAAGAAAGGACAAGAACCATATGATTCTCTCAGATGCAGAAAAAGCATTTGACAAAATACAACATCCCTTCTTGTTAAAAACTTTCCACCATGTAGGGATAGAGAGAACATACCTCAAGATCATAAAAGACATACGAAAACCCACAGAGAGTATCATCCTCAATGGAGAAAAACTGAGAGCTTTTCCCCCTAAGCTCATGAACAGGACAGGGACAGAACATTCTCACCACTGTTTTTCTACATAGTACTAGAATTCCTAGCCTCAGCAATCTGGCAACAAAGAGAAATAAAAGGCATCCAAATAGGCAAAGAAGTCAAACTCTCACACTTCACAGATGACATGATACTCTATGTGGAAAACCCAAAAGACTCCACCAAAAAACTGCTAGAACTGATATGGGAATTCAGCAAAGTGGCAGGATATAAAATCAATGCACAGAAATCAGCTGCATTTCTATGCAGTAACAATGAGGCAGAAGAAAGAGGAATCAAGGAATTGATCCTATTTACAATTGCACCAAAAACCGTAAGATACCTAGGAATAAACCTAACCAAAGAGGTTATTATATTAATAGTCCATTATATTATTATTCCAAAATATAATGGAATATTACTGGACCATAAAAAAGAATGAATTCTTGCCATTTGCAACAACATGGATGGAGCGAGGAGTATTTTGCTAAGCGAAAATGAGTCAGAGAAAGACAATACCATAGGATTGCACTCATTTATGGAATTTAAGAAACAAAACAAATGAGCTTAGGGGTAAAAAGAAAGAGAGGGGCCAACTAAGAAACAGATTCTTAACTACAGAGAACAAACTGCTGGTTACTAGAGGGGAGGTGGGTGGGGATGAGTGAAATAGGTGATGGGGACTAAGGAGTGCACTTGTGATGAACACTAGGTGATGTATGGAAGTGCTGAATCACTATATTGTACACCTGAAACTAATATTACACTGTATGTTAACTAACTGGAATTGAAATAAAAAACTTTAAAAAAAGAATTTAGGGGCAAGAAAAAAACCTTTCTAAAAAATAATTTAATTAATAAGTAAATAAACCTTTTTTAAAAAAGAATGTGTGATAAAGTACATACATGTGTGTGTATATATATATACACACACGTATGCTTTCAGCTGCTTTCGGCTCAGGTCATGATCCCAGGGTCCTGGGATCAAGCCCCGCATTGGGCTCCCTGCTCAGCAGAGAGCCTCCTCCCTCTCCCACTCCCCCTGAGCTCCACCCTAGACCAACTGAAACCAAATATCTGGTGGTGGAAACAGGCATTCATATTTCTTTTTAAACTTCTTAGGTGATTATAGTGTGTAGTCTAGATTGTTCAGAACAAGATCTTTTCTTTGGCAACTGTTCAAAGAAGACTTTTAAAAGTACAAGTAAGTACAAGTGAAAAACTGAATATATGAAAATGTACAATAATATACATGTTAGTCTTACCTCTTCAATATCTTGGTGAAGCCCACATTCATAATTAATACCTGAATCAGGGAGTTAAGGCAGCAGGTCTGTCCAATGTTGTGTAAACCAACTGGGCCTATACAGGGAAGAGAGAAAAAAAATACTGAGGACAAGGGCAAGCTAAGGGACTCAATAAAAATCAAATGTTTTTCTAAGATCTACTAAGGACATGAAATCCTGCAAAATACTCTCGGAGGTACAAAGACTTCACTAAAGAGCTTGCGAAAAATTGGGAGAGGAGAAATAAAGCATGCGACTCTGAAAAGCGAAATAGCAGTAAATTTTTTTTTTTTTAAAGCAAGGCAGACTGCCACCTGCAGTGCCTCATTTGGACGTGTCTGGAGTCTCAGAAGCTTGACTACCCTACATTCTCCTACAAATGGACCTGGAGAGCTTGTTTGGGGGTCCTAGCAGGGGAGCGCAGCTACTCGTATACCCTTGATGGAAGAACCGTCCTCCCCTATCAGGGAAGGTCGTCCTCTTGGACCAAGCGCGCAGCTTCGGGCGGGGCGCCCGTGGAGTGGTGAGGGAGGAAGGGGACACCTGCCTAGCCAGCCAGATCAACCGCATCAACCCTGGCAATCAACGAGGTGACAGATGTCGCAGCCAGATTGCCCTCACATCCAGCAGTAAAACTTTTAATAGTTCATTAGGAAAAGAGCTGTCACAAGAAAGAGTATTATGCAATGTCAAATGAGTAGTACAAGCAATTGTTGTAAGAGCAAAGACAAAGAAACATTACAGAAAGCATAACTGGGAGCATTCCTCCCACTTAAGTTGTTCCCTACAGAGTTGAGTCAGAATGGACATCCATGGAGCTCAGAGAGAAAAGTAATTTCCTAGCTAGTCTATTTCAGACTCCAGTGGAAAGGCCCCTGCCCAGTCCCCACCATGTGGTTGAAGGAGATCAGGAAAAAAAGAAAAAGAAAAAAAAAGCTCTGGGGGAGATTCACTGATCTAAGCTCACCTCCAGAGGCTGGAGGCCAAAAGTAACTTACGAAGATGTGAGAAAGCCAAAAGACAGCATTTCTCTGATGTACTAGCAACCAATCTCTCCTTTCCCAACTTAACTTGGGCTCAGCTGACCCCACAAGGGGAGTACTTTAAGAGGGAGGAAATACCACTAATCTCAGAGTTCCTGGGTAAAAGACTTTCGTGTATATGAAACAGGGCATTAAGATGAAAAAAAAATCCAGGGACAGCAAGTAATCACAGATTTTGGCTCCTGAATCAGCAGAAGCACCTTGTCTCTAGGACATCCTAGCACACAGGTGTAACAGTAAAGACAGAAACTAATGCTGGCTGCTGCTAGAAGCCAAGCATTAATTTGAAGCACTTTCCACAGATTATCTCACTTACCCCTCCCAACAACCCTATGTGTTCAGTACTATGATTATTCCCATTTTACAGATGCAGAAATGGAGGCATAAGAAATCAGGAGTCATTAACCACAAAGCTCTGCTGTTTCGGAGTATAGTGGGTGAGCAAAGCATTTCTATGCAGCAAAAAGAGAAAGATGTGAGGGATCTAATGACCATGAGGACAGTCCCAGGCACTGAGGCGCTCCTTTAGCTGCTCCTTCTTCTTCATGTTGTTCTCTTCCTTCTTCTCAATGGGTTCTGCTGAGAAATGCTGAGACAGCCAGGATGCACTGGAAAATTTCCTCAGGGACCCCAACACCTGACTCATTAGAGATCATTCCAAAATCCCTAGGCCACTGGCTGCCCGGCCTGTCTTCAGGACTGCACACTTCCAGGAAGAGCTCATATGAGCCAGCTTTGGTGGGAGTTCTGTGAAAACACACCACAGGTAGGTAAGGATAAGGGAAGAGGGAAAGCATATTCATGTGAGTTCTGATTCCAAAGAGACAAGTCTTATGTGGATGGAGCTAGAGTGTATTATGCTAAGTGAAATAAATCAGAGAAAGACAAATACCATATGATCTCACTTATATGTGGAATTTAAGAAACAAAACAGATGAACATAGGGGAAGGGAAGGAAAATAAAATAAGATAAAAACAGAGATGGAGGGGCGCCAGGGTGGCTCAGTCGGTTGGGCGTCTGCTTTTGGCTCAGGCCATGATCCCAGGGTCCTGGGATCTGACCCCGTATCTGGCTCCCGGCTCGGTGGTGAGCCTGCTTCTTCCTCTTCCTCCACAGCTCCCCCTGATTGTTCTCTCTCTCTCTGTGTCAAATAAATAAATAAAATCTTTTAAAAAACAAAAACAGAGAGGCAAACCATAAGAGACTCTTAACTATAGTAAACAAACAGGGTTGCTGGAGGGGAGGTGGGTGGGGAGATGGGGTAACTGGATGATGGACATTAAGGAGGGCACTTGATGTAATGAGCACTGGGTATTATATGCAACTGATGAATCACTACATTCTACCCTCAAACTAATAATATACTATATGTTAACTAAATGGAATTTAAATTAAAAATTAAGGAAGGAAGGGAGGGAGGGAGGGAGGGAGGACTTGTGATGAGCACCGGGTTATATGTAAGTGATAAATCACTGAATTCTATTCCAGAAACCAATACTGCACTGTATGTTTTTTTTAAAGAGAGAGAGTGAGAGAGAGCACAAGAGTGGGGTGAGGAATAGAGGGAGAAGCAGGCCCCCCGCTGAGCAGGGAGCCTGATGTGGGGCTCGATCCCAGGACCCTGGGATCATGACCTGAGCTGAAAGTAGACACTTAACCGCCTGAGCCACCCAGGTGTCCCTACTGCACTGTATGTTAACTAACAAAATTAAAAACAAAAACAAAAACAGACAAGTCTTAGACTGAAAGAAATGTTTGGCTTATAAAGCTCTAGGGCTAGAAATGACAACTAGGCTAGACACTCCTTACCTTTGTCCCACATGTTTCCATTTTTTTCTTCTTCAGAGCAGACTGCCATAAAACTCTTTCCCGCAGGTTCTCTACTCTGGCAAATAGCACAACAGGCACCAAGGGGGTCCAGACCAGAAACTTGGGTATCTCCTTTCTCCTCACTCCCAGGCCCAAACAATCATCGAGGACTGTCAATTCTACCACCTAAAGACTGCTCACAAGCACTCTCCTTGCTATCCATACCCTTGACTTCCTGGGAAGCCTGTCCTGGCTCCTCAGGTGAGCCTACATGTTGTCTATGTGTCCATGCACCTTGTACTCAGAGCTAGTCAAATAACTGGTTTGCTATATTCTGTTGTGGGAAATAGCTCTCTCTCCACTTGTACAGGATAGTGATGCACCGCACACACTCTTCCTGCAGGACCAACACGATTTCTCAGGCTGAAGGGAGCACTGGTTGACAGCTCCCCACTGAGTCCCTGTCCAGTAATTTACCCTTGAAAAGAAATTTATCCCTATCCAATGACTGGACAATAGCGGGTATAAAAATCTTACCACCTTGCCTTAAGGTGAAATAGCTCTGAAGGGTCAGCAAGCCCCAGAACTCCCCTTAAAATCAGCCGAGGCCTCTGTTGCATCTATTTGGCAGCTCTTCCCTCTACCTGTCCCTGTTTTGCTCACCTCTTGTTCCCAAGGGTACTCCCCACTAACCTCCTGCATACACATCTCAGAGTTTCAACATCTGACCTGAGACCCTAAACTGTGAGCATCTGGAAGGCAGGGAGTTTGTTTCTTCAACTGCTTCCATTACACTTTGCACAGAGCGTTTGTGGGCATTCAATAAATAAACATTGAATGAATGAATGAACACATGAAAGAATAAGGACTTAATGCTTTCAAATATATAAAAGGCTATCATGTGGAAGAGACATAATTAGATTTACTTAGATTTCTTGTGTTTGGGGCATGAGGGTAGGGGAGGTCAAACTACCTAATGTGTGAAAACTACTAAGAAATAGATTTCATTTCAAAATAAAGAACTTTCTCACAGCCAGCAAGCCAACTACAGCAGCAGTAATTTGTCTGTAAGCAGAAGCTGGGCTAGCCCTTGAAAGAGAGAGTATAGAAAGGAATTGAATGGTGGTTGGAGGGTGAGATCTCTTGTTTACATTCTAAAGCTGAAGCCTGTGATTCCTTCTAGATATTCATTTTAATCAAGTGGAAGCATTCAAATGTGTCCCACTGAATTATGTATTCTGGAGAATTACCGTGGCAGCTGGAAAGAGAAATCACTGCTGTTCCTAGAGAAAACAGTCCCCTCGTCCATACACAAATACCCACCAAGCAAAGAAATATATGTATTTTTTTAAGATTTTTATTATAATTTTTAAGGTTGTTATTTTTCAAAAATCCTAGCTTATGGAGAATATTTGTAAAATGCAGAAATGTAAAATGAAGAAAATATTAATCACTCATTGTCCCAGGACCTAAGGATAATCACTACTTGGTATGTATCAATCTTTTTTCCTATATATATATACTTTTTTTTGAGAGAGAGCAGGGGAATAATAGTGGGAGATGGAGAGAGAACCCCAAGCAGGCTCCACAGTCAGCACAGAGTTCCACTTGGGGCTCGATCCCACGATCCTGAGATCATGACCTGAGCTGAAATCAAGAAGTGGATGCTTAACCAACTGAGCCACCCAGGTGTACTTTTTCCTAAATATTTTTGACATGGCTGATATTTTACTGTTTTTCTTATTTCACATTATAACAAATTTTCCCAAGCTCTTTATAAATACCTTTTGATGACTGATGTAGCAATAAAAATTTGTGGACTATTCTGGTTATTTTTCAATTTTTTACAATTGTAACAAATACACTACAGTGAACATTTTTAGGCATAAAACTTTTCTCTACCTATTTGATGTCCCTCATGCAAACTAAAGGTCCATGGACACAACAAAACTTAGCTATAAATGAGGTCATATTAACCACATAAAACAAAATCCCCCTACTCTTTTACTTTCTCCTGACAACACAGACTTCAGCCAACCGTAAATGCTCCAAAGCATATTTTGGAATCTCAGGAGGAGTCTCTCATGTGTTTTGGAACACGGTGACAACAACTGCACCCTGCCACCACCACTCCAGAATATCCACCGAGTACCTGCAAGGCAATGCAAGGTAAAATAATCAATGAATTAAGGTTCCCTCCTATTTCCAAGTAGGGGCTTGATGTGGAAGTGGGATACATGCCCAGCTGCTCCCACTGCCTTGTGCCCTTAGATTTCACTGAATTCCTTCTGAAAGGGCTTCAACTTCTGCCTGCAGCTGCTCTCTGTCCAGGGTTCTCAGTCCTGTGCCCAGGTCTAAGCTGGGAAGCATAAAGTATATTGTCTTCTCTATGTCTCCCTTCTCTCCACTCAGGGGCATATATGAAAGATTTCCTCAGTTGTTCCCCTGTCTCCATGCCAATAAATCTGCAGCCCTCTAGTTTATCTGACCATCAGAAAGACCCAGACGTTAAATCAAGCTTTAGGATAGATTCTTAGAAATGTAATTACAGTGGATGATGGGCATTAAGAGGGCATGTGATATGATGAGCACTGGGTGTTATACACAACTGACAAATTATTGAACACTACATCTGAAACTAATGATGTACTATATGTTAGCTAATTTAATTTTTTTAATTTTATTTTGTTATGTTAGTCACCATACATCATTAGTTTTTGATGTAGTGATCCACGATCCATTGTTTTCATATAACACCCAGTGCTCCATGCAGTACGTGCCCTCCTTAAAACCCATCACCGGGCTAACCCATCCCCCCATCCACCTCCCCTCTAAAACCCTGTTTGTTTCTCAGAGTCCATAGTCTCTCATGGTTCATCTCTCCCTCTGATTTTCCCCCCTTCACTTTCCCCTTCCTTCTCCTAATGTCCTCCATGCTATTCCGTATGTTCCACAAATAAGTGAAACCATATGATAATTGACTTTCTCTGCTTGACTTATTTCACTTAGCATAATCTTCTCCAGTCCCATCCATGTTGATGTAAAAGTTGGGTATTCATCCTTTCTGATGGCTGAGTAATATTCCATTGTATATATGGACCGCATCTTCTTTATCCATTCATCTGTTGAAGGGCATCTCAGCTCCTTCCAGTTTGGCTATCATGGACATTGCTGCTATGAACACTGGGGTGCATATGGCCCTTCTTTTCACTACATCTGTGTCTTTAGGGTAAATACCCAGGAGCACAATTGCTGGGTCATAGGGTAGCTCTATTTTTAATTTTTTGAGGCACCTCCACACTGTTTTCCAAAGTGGCTGTACCAACTTGCATTCCCACCAATAGTGTAAGAGGGTTCCCCTTTCTCCACGACCTCTCCAACATTTGTTTCTTGCCTTGTCAATTTTTGCCATTCTAACTGGTGTAAGGTG
>NC_058407.1:103906728-103911717 GCF_002201575.2 Neomonachus schauinslandi | reverse complement strand
GGTTTTGATTTGGATTTCCCTGATGGCTAATGATGATGAACATTTTTTCATGTGTCTGTTAGCCATTTGTATGTCTTCTTCGGAGAAGTGTCTGTTCATATCTTCTGCCCATTATTTGACTTGATTATTTGTTTTCTGGGTGTTGAGTTTGAGATGCTCTTTATAGATCTTGGGTACCAGCCCTTTATCTATAGTGTCATTTGCAAATATCTTCTCCCATTCTGTGGGTTGCCTCTTTGTTTTGTTGACTGTTTCCTTTGCTGTGCAGAATGTTTTTATCTTGATGAAGTCCCAAAAGTTCATTTTTGCTTTTATTTCGCTAGCCTTTGGAGATGTATCTTGAAAGAAGTTGCTGTGGCCGATGTCAAAGAGGTTACTGCTCCTGTTCTCCTCTAAGATTTTGATGGATTCCTGTCTCACACTGAGGTCTTTCATCCATTTTGAGTTTATTTTGTGTATGGTGTTAGAGAATAGTCGAGTTTCATTCTTCTGCTTGTGGCTGTCCAATTTTCCCAGCACCATTTATTGAAGAGACTGTCTTTTTTCCATTGCATATTTTTTCCTGCTTTGTCGAAGATTATTTGACCATAGAGTTGAGGGTCCATATCTGGGCTCTATTCTGTTCCATTGGTCTATATGTCTGTTTTTGTGCCAGTACCATGCTGTCTTGGTGATCACTGCTTTGTAATAGAGCTTGAAATTGGGCAATGTGATGTCCCCAGCTTTTTCTTTTTCAACATTTCTTTGGTGATTCGGGGTCTTTTCTGATTCCATACAAATTTTAGGATTGATTGTTCCAGCACTTTGAAAAATGTCATTGGAATTTTGATCAGGATGGCATTGAAGATATAGATTGCTCTGGGTAGCTTAGACATTTTAACAATGTTTATTCTTCCGATCCATGAGCATGGCATGTTTTTCCATCTTTTTGTGTCTTCTTCAATTTCTTTCATGAGTGTTTTGTAGTTCCTAGAATATAGATCCTTTACCTCTTTGGTTAGGTTTATTCCGAGGTATCTTATGGTTTTTGGTGCTACAGTAAATGGAATCGTTTCTCTAATTTCTCTTTCTACAGTTGCATTGTTAGTGTATAAGAAAGCAACTGATTTCTGTGCATTGATTTTGTATCCTGCCATGTTACTGAATTGCTGTATGAGTTCTAGTAATTTGGGGGTGGAGTCTTTTGGGTTTTCCACATAAAGTATCATGTCATCTGCGAAAAGAGAGAGTTTGACTTTCTCTTTGCCAATCTGAATACCTTTTATTTCTTTTTGTTTTAAATTAAAAAAAAAGAAATGTAATTACAAGGTCCAAGTGTACAAAGCTTATTCTTAATAATGTTGCTAAATGCCTTGCACTAGTTTATACACTGACCAGTGCGGTGTGAGTGACCCATCAGGACTCAGTGGTTAAATGAAATAACCTAAGTTCACTGATGTTTACAAGGACAGGTTTTCATGGAAAAAAATAAGTGAGTCTGGAATTGAGTTTATTTGGTTTTGTTTTGTGTTTTTTTTAGGAATTATTTATTAAAGAAGAAAGGGTATGGTTTGAAATAAGGGGCACCTTGAGGCAAGGCAGGTGATATGCAAAGAAGATCAGGGGTTGGGGGAGGAGAATGTGGGGAAAAGTGTACAAAGGATTATATAAGCAAATTTGCATAGGTGAGTCCAAACTAGGACTAGAATAAAATGTGAACGTTCCAAAATTATAATTTTTATAAAAAGTAACTGGTCACTAGTAGTCAGGGAAATGCAAATCATGACCACAATGAGATACCATTTTATACTATTCAGTTGGCAACAATTAAGAATTCTGACTGAACAAAGTTTTGGAGGGGATGTAGATAAATAGGATCATTTATATACCATCAGGAGAGGGGTGTAAAATGGTACAATCACTTGGCAAAACAATTTGGCATCATCTTGTACAGTTAAACATTCACTGGGTGTAATACTGAACTGATGAATCACTGAACATTATATAAAAAACCAGTGATGTACTATACCTTGGCTAATTGAATTTAAATTAAAAAAAAAAAGTTAAACATTCACTTAACTTCAACCCAAAAATTCCAACAGAAATTCTTACACATCCCTGGAGACATAGATAAGAATGTTCTAGTGGTACCATTTATAATAGCAAAGACATGGAAAAAATCCAAGCACTCAACCCAATGGACAGAAGAATGGGTGCATAAGCTGTAATAAATTTATACAATGAAATAATATTCATCAGTTGCATTTGAAGGAATTATAGCACATGTCACAATATGGTGACTCTTAGAAACATAATATTGAGTCAAAATATATTCAGACTCGGGGAAAATGGAATATTATGTTGTTTAGGCAACAGTATATATGTGTGTAATAAAGCTCTTTAAATAAATAATGAAAACCACAAGGATCAGGTGATGACTAACCTCTGATGGGGAGGCAGAGGGATGAAACAAATGAAGAGCACGTTACTGTGTTATTGCTAGGAAAAGTCTAGTTTGGGGGTGAAGGGGTTTCCTAAGGGTTTTGTAATTAAGTAATTAAGTAATTAATTGGAACTTGGAGTCAAGGCTAATGGTCTGAGGAAGACATGGTCTAACATAGGCCAAAAATAATCATTCTCTCCGCACAGAGTTCATGCCACAGCTCAAGCAGTTAAGGCAGAACTAATACTAATGACAAATCTGAACTTATAACAAGTCACTTTGTTTATTAAAACACTCAGTTTTAACTGACTATGATGAGGAGTCCTTAAAGGGAGATGTGCTGGGGCGCCTGTGTGGCTCAGTCGGTTAAGCGTCTGCCTTCAGCTCAGGTCATGATCCCAGGGTCCTGGGGTCGAGTCCCACATCGGGCTCCCTGCTCAGTAGGGAGCCTGCTTCTCCCTCTCCTTCTGCCTATAGCTCTGCCTGCTGTGCGCTCTCTCTCTCTTTCTCCCTCTGTCAAATAAATAAATAAATTTTATACACACACACACACACACACGGAGGTGTGCTGTCACAAAACTCTTACTGTAGTGTCTTCTAGTGAAAAAAATAAAGAAGCCAAACTAAGTTTGGGTATGTAGGCACTGTCCCCCAGTGGAATATGTAAAAAATATCCAGGTAGAAATGAGCTGAAGAAAGACTGCCAAGCCGTGTACCAAGTAAATAAAAATGAGCACACGTTAAACAACATAAAATAAAAGACATAATATGAAAACCCTAAAGCATATGGAAAGATCAGTCACTCCTACCTATGGCCAGGACACTCAGTGAAAGTGGCACTGTATCCAGAAGAATTCTAAACATTATAGGAAGACTTAAATTTTTCAGATGAAGTAGAAAAGCCCAAAGTGTGGTTTCAATGTCATTATTTAGCTAAGATCTGCTCCTTGGCTTCAACTCTGGCCTCAGCCTTTGAAAGTCCAGTTAATAAAACACACTTCAGTGGCATTTCTGGTGTCCTTGGATTTGTGCATGATCAAGTGATCACTTTGGTTACAAGCATATATAATCAGTGTAACAAAAAAGGAGGTCACGTGGATTAGCTGTTATTATCTGAATATGCAGTTGCAAATACTACACACAAAATTAAGAGCAGAAAATCTCATATACTTTATATGTTGAGATATAAGTGCATAATTTTTACTGCAAAAGTTAAATGTTGCAAATTGGATAGTTTGGGCCATACTTTTATGTATAAACTATCATTTTAAAATCTTAAAAAAGGAAAAGAAATTGAAAATACATATATTAAAGAGAGAGTAAATTTTCTAAATAGTTTATTAAGTTTATTAAATTAAAAAGTAATTTCAACTAATAAAGTTAAGAATGTATCACTTCTATGCTTTATAAAATTGTTTGGTATACCACCAATCATAATACTAAATAAAATAATCTTTAAGAATTGTATTTTTTTATTCTTTTTTAAAGATTTTATTTATTTATTTATTTGACAGAGAGAGAGGGCAGCAGAGGGAGAAGCAGAATCCCCACTGAGCAGGGAGCCCAATGCAGGGCTCGATCACAGGACCCTGGGATCATGACCTGAGCCGAAGTCAGACTCAGTTAACTGACTGAGCCACCCAGGTGCCCCAATCATTTTTTATTTTTGATACACCTTTCCATTTCATATCTGAATCAGCTACATCTTTCCAATGGTACTGTTTCACTTTTATACTTATTATTAAGAATTGTATTTAAATTTTAATTACTTATTCCCAATGCCATTAGTCTTTCAAGAAAAAGATCCTATTTGCAAATTTTTTACATCTTATGAAGATGAATTAAAAGCAGAATGTCAACATTACAACCTAAAATTATCATGAGGCGAAAAATTCCAAATACATATACTAAAAAGTCAGTAATAAATCATCCCTCAATCCAGGTATGATAAAAAATATTTTAAAATAAATGGGCGCCTGAGTGGCTCAGATGGTTAAGCGTCTGCCTTCGGCTCAGGTCATGATCCCGGAGTCCCGGGATCGAGTCCCGCATCGGGCTCCCTGCTCGGCGGGGAGTCTGCTTCTCCCTCTGACCCTCCCCCGTCTCATGCTCTATCTCATTCTCTCTCTCAAATAAATAAATAAGATCTTTAAAAAAAAAAAAAAAAAAATTTAAAATAAAAAAAAAGAAGAAAAGTTTAGAGACTAATGGGGTACCCCTAACACAGTTTGTTCTCACTAGTCAAACTTCAAAGATCACATACTACACAAACTGGATCAAGCACACAGCCCTTAAGTGTTTAGTCTATTTATGAAAGCTAAAAACTGTTATCCAAATGATTGCTTTAGACTGTCATTCAATTTGATAGTTGGAAATGAAACTTCTAAGAATTGTCCAAACTATGACTCTTAGGGACACTGCTCTGGAAAATATGCCCCTAGAACCCTCCTACACTGTTGGTAGGAATGCAAGCTGGTGCAGCCACTCTGGAAAACAGTATGTAGGTTCCTCAAAAATTTGAAAATAGAGCTACCTTATGACCCAGCAATTACACTACTGGATATTTA
>NC_058407.1:103842739-103906718 GCF_002201575.2 Neomonachus schauinslandi | reverse complement strand
AAAATAGAGCTACCTTATGACCCAGCAATTACACTACTGGATATTTACCCCAAAGATACAAATGTAGTGATCCGAAGGGGTACGTGCACCCCAACGTTTATAGCAGCAATGTCCACAATAGCCAAACTATGGAAAGAGCCTAGATGTCCATCAACAGATGAATGGATAAAGAAGATGTGGTGTATATATACAATGGAGTATTATGCAGCCATCAAAAAATGAAATCTTGCCATTTGCAAATGACATGGATGGAACTAGAGGGTATTATGCTAAGCGAAATAAGTCAATCAGAGAAAGACAATTATTAGATGACCTCACTGATATGTAGAATTTGACAAACAAGGCAGAGGATCATAGGGGAAGGGAGGGAAAAATGAAAAAGATGAAACCAGAGAGGGAGACAAACCATAAGAGACTCTTAATCTCAGGAAACAAACTGAGGGTTGCTGGAGTGGAGGGGGGTGGGAGGGATGGGGTGGCTGGGTGATGGACACTGGGGAGGGTATGTGCTATGGTGAGTGCTGTGAATGGTATAAGACTGATGAATCACAGACCTGTATCCCTGAAATAAGTAATACATTATATGTTAATTTAAATAAATAAAATATTCCCCTAAAAATAATTTTCCTGAATTATATTCTGCTGGCCACGCACAAAAAAACTGGCAATTTTAAATGTGCCATTTCTATATCATGTACATCAGGTATCTATCTGAACAGGCAGAAACAACCAGAGTCTTTTTTAAATTTAAGAGCATGATGGATTAATGGTGAATTCAGCACAGGCAGCAAATTCTTCTACCTCAGCCCCAGCAACTTCTTGCTAGACACGTCTCCAAAGGCAAGGGAAACAAAAGCAAAAATGAACTTTTGGGACTTCATCAAGATAAAAAGCTCTTGCACAGCGAAGGAAACAGTCCACTAAACTGAAAGACAACATAGAGAATGGGAGAAGATATTTGCAAATGGCAAATCAGATAAAGGGCTAGTATCCAAAATCTATAAAGAACTTTTCAAGCTCAACACCCAAAGAACAAATAATCCAGTCAAGTAATGGGCAGAAGACATGAACATTTCTCCAAAGAAGACATCCCAAATGGCCAACAGACACATGAAAAGATGCTCCACACCCCTTGGCATCAAGAAAATATAGATCAAAACCACAATGAGATACCACCTAACAGTGGTCAGAATGGCTAAAATGAACAACTCAAGAAACAACAGATGTTGGTGAGGATGTGGAGAAAGGGGAACCCTCTTACACTGTTGGTGGGAATGCAAACTGATACAGCCACTCTGGAAAACAGTGTGGAGGTTCCTTAAAAAGTTAAAAATAGAGATACCCTATGACCCAGCAATTACACTACTAGGTATTTATCCAAAGGATACAAACATAGTGATTCGAAAGGGCACATACACCCCAATGTTTATAGCAGCAATGTCCACAGTAGCCAAACAATGGCAAGAGCCGAGATGTCCATCGACAGATGAATGGATAAAGAGTAGTATATATATACAATGGAATATTACTCAACCATCAAAAAAAAATACTTACCATTTACTTCCATCAACGTGGATGGAATTAGTATTATACTAAGCAAAATAAGTCAGTCAGAAAAAGAGAAATACCATATGATTTCACTAATATATGGAATTTAAGAGACAGAACAGATGAACATAGGGGAAGGGAAGGAAAAATAAAATAAGATAAAAACAGAGAGGGAGGCAAACCATAAGAGACTCTTAACTCTAGGGCACAAATTGAGGGTGCTGGAGGGGAGGTGGCGGGGGAAGATGCAGTGATTGGGTGATGAGCATTAAGGAAGGCACTTGATGTGATGAGCACTGGGCGTCATATGCAACTGATGAATAACTACCTGAAAATAATAATATACTACATATTGAAACTAATAATATACTATATGTTAACTAAATCAAATTTAAATTAAAAACTTTAAAAAAAGAAAAGAAAAGCAGGTCTCTGGGCCAGCAGCATCAGCATCACCTGGAAGTCTATTAAAAAGACAGAATATTAGGCCCCACTGCAGACCTACTGAATTAAATCTGCATTTTCACAAGATTCCTGGCTATCTATATATGCATTAAAGTTTGAGAAGATGTTCTAGACAACAAGTACTAAAGAAGCTTAGGATGTCAAGGGTTGACCAGTGACATACAGGTTTCAACGCAAGACAACAACCTTTAATTAGTTTCATGAAGAATCTTCTGTATTAGTTTCCCTAAAAGTGCACGATTTCCTGGTTGCTTTATTTGCATTTAAGGAAGTCATTAGTGAAAACCTTATGTTGCTTATTTATGGAGATATGGAAGATAGAACACAATTGGTCCAGGTCTACCAGCACCAACCAGCTTTCCATACTTCCACCGCACAAGCATTCCATACTTTGGCATTGGGAGTAAAAGCTGCTATAGCCGGCCTTGACACAAATTTGGCAACACTTATCACAACCTCAACAATGATCATAGTGAACATCTGTCATTTATGCCAGCCCACTGCCCCTCCTTTTGGTAGCTGAATCACATTTTCCTTTTAAAAACTAATGAATTGTTGAACACTCCATCAAAAACTAACGATGTACCATATGTTGGCTAATTGAATATAATAATAAAAAAAAAAAAAACTATCTCCATTTTCATACTCTGATACTATCCCAGGACCCTGAGACCATGACCTGAGCTGAAGGGAGACACTTAACCAACTGAGCCACCCAGATGCCCCTCCTCTGCTGTTTTTAAAATTAGTTTGAAAAGGCTTTCTGTCACTTGTAGCTGAAAGAGTACCAATTAATACTAAATAAAGAAAATAATGGGTGAAATAGGTGATGGGGATTAAGGAGTGCACTCGTCATGATGAGCGCTGGATGATGTATGGAATGATTGAATCACTATACTGTACACCTAAAATTAATATAAAACACTGTATGTTAACTATACTGGAATTAAAATTAAAACTTAATAAATAAAAAATAATCAGAGATACATATAAAGCTCTATGTAAGAGTTGCACTTTTATGGCCTCTTTTCCTTAAGTGTTTTACAAATAAAATGAAATACTGATGAGGAAAAGTGCAGCATTTAGGAAAATGGGGTGAAATCATTCCATTACCATTTTGTCTATTCTTTTAAATATCTTTTTGTTCCTCCTTAATTAACACTAGATGATTTTTCAAAGGGGGATTTTTTTGTTGTTGTCAACTGCCAAAAAATAAAAGGATGCTTTCAAATTCAAGAGCTGAAGCACTATTTACAATGGCAAAAAAAAAAGGAAATGCAACAATAAAAGATAAGTAAATTATGACACACTCATAAAATGAAATACTATGGTGACATTACAATCATTTTAGAGTAAGAAAGATGGGGAAATGACTATAACATTTCATTAAATAAAAAAAGAAATTATAAAAAAATCATATGGTATGAACCTAATTTTTTAAAACATAAATATAACTACAGAGAGAGAGAGAGAGAGAGGAAAGACTGGGATGAAATATACCAAAAATGTCATTAAAAAGTAACTCTCGGGCGCCTGGGTGGCTCAGTTGGTTAAGCCACTGCCTTCAGCTCAGGTCATGATCCTGGAGTCCCAGGATCGAGTCCCGCATCGGGCTCCCTGCTCAGCAGGGAGTCTGCTTCTCCCTCTGACCCTCCCCCCTCTCATGTGCTCTCTCTCATTCTCTCTCTCTCAAATAAATAAATAAAATCTTTAAAAAAAAAAAGTAACTCTCATTAGTGGGATTACAAATCACTCTTTTCATTTTTTTTCTCTTAATTTCCAAACTTCTTGTAATTAACTAATATGCAATTTTTAAATAGGCAGTAATTCATGTAGGGGATAGATTTAATATCTCTTAAGGGAACCTTTGTTGGCAATAGTGTTCCTATTTCAAGATCCAAAAAATTAACAAATTAGGGATGAGAAGAACTGTTCAAATTTCTTTTTAATTCTTTTATAAGATATGAAGCAAAGGTGAAAATTGGAAGTTGGGAAACACCTAAGTATATAAATGGCATATATTAATAAATCATGTTAAATGACTCAGATAATAACCTCTTTTACTTAGTATTTATTTTCAGTAGTCATAAACAGTCTTAATAGTCTCTTAATAAATTAAATAAATAAAAACAATCTCATAGTCTTATGAGGCTCAGCCTGAAAGGTTAAACTAAGAGAGAAATGATGGCAGTTGGTAATTCCATGAGCAAGAAATAGGATTTTAAGACGACACTGAGGGAAATCTGATGAAACAGAGTAGAAAAGGACCAGCCTGTGTTTTCCAGATACATTGTTCTCTACTCTATCAAGACTCAAAACTGGGATGCCTGGGTGGCTCAGCTGGTTAAGCGTCTGTCTGCCTTCAGCTTATGTCATGATCCCACGGTCAAGCCCCGCATCCGGCTCCCTGCTTATCGGGAAGCCTGCTTCTCCCTCTCCCTCTGCCTGCAGTTCTGCCGGCTTGTGCTCTCACTCTCTCTCGTGCTCTCTCTGGCAAATAAATAAAATCTTAAAAAAAAAAACCTCAAAACTACTTATGTCAGCCAAATATAGCAGCAGTAAAACCCAGTGGAGAGTATCATTTGGGTGGGCTGGCAGGCCAGATTCCAAACGGAAAATCTTCAGAGCTGATCACAAAGGGGAAACAGGTAGGTGTGGCTACAAAAGGAAGGAAAATGAAACCTAGGGTGCCTGGGTGGCTCAGTTGGTTAGGCCCCTGCCTTCGGCTCAGGTCATGATCCTGGAGTCCTGGGATGGAGTCCCGCATCGGGCTCCCTGCTCAGCGGGGAGTCTGCTTCTCCCTCTGACCCTCCACCTTCTCATGCTCTCTCTCTCTCTCATTCTCTCTCTCAAATAAATAAATAAAATCTTTAAAATTAAAAAAAAGAAATGAAACCTAGAGATCTAAGGATGGAGAAAGACGGAGTTGGCAGAGAACATGCAGTTGAGCTAAGCAGGTGGTGATAGGCACACACCAAAGAAAAAAGGATGGTTTTATTCCAAGGAAGCTGAATTTCCAAACTCAAGCCTTGACTCAAAAAACTGGCCCCAAAAGAGGATTTTTAGGGCACTGAAATTCTTCTGTATGATATTATAATGGTGGATACACGTCATTATACATTTGTCAAAACTCATATAATGTACAACACCAAGAGTGAACCCCATTGTAAAGTATGAACTTTTGATGATAATGATTTATCAGTGTAGGCTCATCAACTGCAGCAAATATACCACTCTGGTGCCAGATATTGACAATGGTTGAGATGAAGGTGGGGGGAGAGACAGGGTATATGGGAACTCTGTACTTCCCACTCACATTTGCTGTAACCCTAAAATTGCTCTAAAAAATAGTCTATTATTTTTTAAATGCTTTTTGGTTCCAAAGAACTAAACCAACCTAGCTCCCAACCTTCCCCAAATTTTTACCCTTAAAATAAGTAGATGTGAATGAGAGAAGCAGGTCTAAGTCCACCATCACTGTAGCGACAGAATCAATCAGGGTCTTCCAAGAAAGAGCAAAAAATGTGATGCAGGAAACCTGGGTGGCCTGGGTCGCTAACTGAGCTCTTTACCCACAACTGGACTCTCCATAAAGAAAACGACTGTCTTTAAATGCCCTAAGAGGAACAAAATTAACATGCATAGAACATGATACAAACCACCTCGCAGCACAGTCTTTCAAATCCAACCCATCATGGCAACAACAAATTTAGACTTCATCTTTAATCATTTGTTGTATGTTTCTTGAGTAATGGTAATGTGCTCTGTACACGGATTAGAACATACCAGATGAAACCCCAAATAGGAGGGAATGAATCTTGGGACTACTCTCTCTAAAAGAAACAGCCCATGTGGAAGGCATTAGGACTTACCTTCTGAGGCTGTGTACATGTTAAGTATTTCCCCTTTGCAAGCCCATCATTGTGTAAAAGTGCCAGAAGCACGTGTTGTGATGAGCACTGGGTATAATACGCAACTAATGAATCCTTGAACACTGCATCAAAAACTAATGACATACTATATGTTGGCTAACTGAACATAATAATAAAAAATTTAAAATTTAAAAAATTTAAAAAAAGTAGAAGTGCCAAAACCACAACACATTTTTAATAGTGAAAAAGGAAAAACAAAACAAAAAACGTTTTTTTTTAGTTCTTTGATAGTGCTCCATAAAGAAAGATGGAACTATATACCTATGTTATTCTACCCATTTTGTTCCTATGAACACGTTAGATAGCCTAGATATCTAGATTTAAACACCCTCCTCCCGCCTCACTCTGCCACTACATAACACTATAAAGAAATGTTTTTAAAGGTTTTAAAACATTTGCCTTGTTTAAGGGGCGCCTGGGTGGCTCAGTTGGTTAAGTGTCCGACTCTTGATTTTGGGTCAAGTCATGATTGCAGGGTCCTGAGATTGAGCCCCGGGTCAGGCTCTGCACTGAGCATGGAGCCTGCTTGAGATTCTCTCTCTTCTGGTGGCCTTCTCCCCCCTCAAAATAAATAAATAAATAAATAAATAATAGTTATAAAAATAAAATAAAAATAAACAAAATACAAATAATTTGCCTTGTTTTCTGAAACAATTTCAAAGTATAACTACCTCAATGCTATAAAACATGCAGTTACAGCCACTGTTTTAATTTTCAAACACTTTGAACCCAGATTTTCAAGAGTCATAGAATGAAGTTTTATGTTTAAACATCTAAATTTAGCTTTCTTCCAGGAAAAAAAAGGAGAGGAGGTTGGAGGGGGATTAAGACTAAAACACTCTGATTTGCACAATTTGACAAAATCTTTCAAATTTCTCAATATATATGCTCACTGACCCAGCAATTCCACTTCTAGGAATTTTTCACAATATATTCACATGAATGTGTACATAAACGTGTAGTGCTGCATCTATACCAGTAAAAACTAGAAACAACATAAATGCTTACGAATTATTTAAATAAATGATGTACTTGCCATATTATACATCAATTTTTTAAAAATGAGGTTGACATATCTATATGTTTTGCAATGAAAAGAGGTCCATCATATACTGTTAAGTGGGAAAAGGCAAATTACAAAATAATTTTAATGACTTGTATGGATGAAAATTTCTGGTAAAGTATACAGAAAAATGATACTGAATTGAGGAGTAAGAGAAATTTCGGTTTCTACTCTACTCATCTGTCTGCATTTTTTTCAAAATTTTTTACAAGGTTGCAACACTTTTGGAATTTCTTTTTAAATTAAAAACAAAACGCAAGAAGTCCAAATAAATATATCAGGTTGCAAAAAAATCATGGGTCCAATATATGTATGTAATGAATATAGACCATTATTATAATTTGCAAAATCCAAATAAATTCCTTGATTGCCCAGGTGGCATCTGAGCAAAGCCCCCTTAGACGTCTTCCCTGGAAAGAAGGCTTCCAAAATTAACACCAAACTTGCCTCAATTTCCACGGAAGCGTCAAACCTCCTCTGCGAAGTTCGATGTTAGGGAAACTCAGAAAAAGCTTCTCTAACCTTGCTGGCACCGAGCTCGGCGGAGAATGCACAAGGGCGGCGGATCTGCGGCGGGGTCCTCAAGTCATCTGGCCTAGCGCTAGATCGCAGGCCGCTCTTCCCCGGTTGGCTCAGGCCCCGCCCACGCACCGCGGCCGCCCAGCTTTCGTTTCCCACTGAATGGAAAGTGAAACTCAGCGAGAGGCGGGCTGCGCCGCTACCTCGGCGCGGGGAGGAGGAGCGATGCACGCCCCCACCCGGGAGCTCGGGAGACCCAGCGAGCCGCGGGGGATTTTGGCTTTTGAAGATGTATGCTATGCTTCTGGTACTTGCCCTTTGCCTACGATTCCAAATACATGGGTCTTTTTATCTGGCTTTTTATGATCATGCATCATTGAGGAGGGCATGTAATGTGATGAGCACTGAGTGTTACAGAAACTGATAAATTATTGAACACTACACGTGAAACTAATGATGTACTATAAGTGGGCTAAGAGAATTTAAATATTAAAAAAAGGATATGTCTTACAGTCGTTTGGTGTTTCATAGTATACATAACATTTTGTCTTTCGTAATTTCTAAAATTATGTATCTTAAAATCGATGACTTGTAGATTCAATGAAATGTGGCACACAGGTATAAAGTCCTTATTCCTTTGTTCTGCTGCTGTTCTGCGGAGCCAGCAGAAGAGGACAGACATGGTGAGTAGGGGTGCACAAAGGGTAAAGAAAGTAAACTGTTTATTCCTCAGAACTTAAAATGGGAAGATCTAACAAGATGGTGCTCTCTGAAAGCATTGGTTGACATTTCTCAAAACGAAGCAAGTAAGAGTTTAAATTGAAACTGCGTAATAGTTGCTTCAAAATAAAGTTTGGGGGGTACCTGGGTGGCTCAGTCCCTTAAGCGTCTGCCTTTGGCTGGAGTCATGATCCTGGAGTCCTGGGATCAAGTCCTGCAACCGGCTCCCTGCTCAGCGAGGAGCCTGGTTCTCCCTCTCACTCTGCCCCTCCCCAGCTTGTGCTCTCTCTCTCACTCTCTCTCAAATAAATAAATGAAATCTTAAAAAAGAGGAAGGAAGGAAGAAAAAGAGAAAGAAAGAAGAAAGAAAGAAAGGAAGGAAGGAAGAAAGAAAGAAAAAGTTTGTGCCCTAAGAAGCATTTTCTGTAGCTTGCATGGTTTCGCTGAAAATTGAAGATGGATTTCCTTCTCTTTTTCCTTTTTAATTTGAAGTGCCAGACGAGAAGCCATACCTAACTGCCTCACTTGAAAATTCTGCTTAAAAATTTAGTCATAGAGGAAGACGTTTGGCTGACTTTATGGGATTATCCAGTTCTCCTTTACTGTGGAAAGCTACTTTTAGAGAAAAGCTCTTTGTACAAGTTGAGGAACAATTTATAGAACCTGATGCTAATTTTTGTTCTAGGAAAAGGACAGGCTTTGTTGCATGGGATAAGGGCAAGTGGTGTTTTAAGAAAAAGGGGGAAAAATCAATGACTAATAAAATATATATTAGTACTTCACATAGCTCATTTCTCCACAAACACTTCTGGTTTCATGTGACTTGTTTGCTCATTCTCCTCCACAACTCTTTCCCTTGTCTATTTTCCTCTGCATTTTATCAAGATATGCTTTTTTTATTTTTAAACTTTATTTTATTTTGTATGGTTCCAAAAATAAATTACAAGTTTTCTTTTTAGGTGTGTAGATTGAATCTCTCCCATAGAACTCCTTTGGGCAAACACAATCTTTTAAGGAGTGAGTGGAGATAAATTGAAGCAAACAGAACTCTTAAGTTTCAATTTCCTGGCATGGATTTCAGGGTAGAACTAAAACAGATTATGAATTGGCATCTGTTACCTTTCCTAAATTATTCTCTATCCTCTGGCAATTTGTTGCCTTAATGGAGGACTTTTTTTAATTAAATATTTTATTTTTGGAAAATAAATTTAAACATACAGAGAAGTTACAAAAATATTACAATGACCCCATATACTCTTTACTCACTGTTAACATTGTGGCACAGTTGCTTTATTACTTTTTTCTCTTGTGTACGCACACACACACACACAAACCCTGTATGTATATATTTTAAGTCAGTGTTCTTTTGTTTGTTGCTGAACTACTTGAGAGGAAATTGCATATCAAGATTCACCAC
Source organism: Neomonachus schauinslandi (assembly GCF_002201575.2). Lineage (NCBI taxonomy): Eukaryota > Metazoa > Chordata > Mammalia > Carnivora > Phocidae > Neomonachus > Neomonachus schauinslandi. The sequence goes on along the minus strand of NC_058407.1, from coordinate 103,897,054 downwards.
CCATAATAATCCAATGCATCTCCTAAAACCAAAGAAATTTTCTTACATAAAGTGAGGGCAATTGTCAAAATCAGAAAATTTAATATTGATAAAATACAATTTTCTAACACATACAGTAAATATTTAAATGTTGACAATTATCCCAACTTGTCCTTTATATTAACTCTTTTTTACCAACACAGAATCCAAGCTGTAATATTATTCATTTGGGGTTTTTTATTATTAAATATTTTATTTTGAGATAATTGTAGGGTCACATGCAGTTGTAACAAATACAACAGAGAAATCGCAGTTTTCCTAACCTGTAAAACGATAGCACACGTCACAACCAGGATATTGACACCAATGTAGTCACTGTCAATGCAGGACATTCCCATCACCACAAGAATCCTTCATGTTGCACTATTATACCCACACTTACTTCCTTCCAGCCCTGCTCCCTCCTCATCTGACATTACTCATCTGTTCTCCTTTTCACTAATTTGTCATTTCAAAAATGTTATGTATTTGTAATCACACAGTGTATAAACCTTTGGAAAAGTTTTTTCTTTTTTTCCATGTGGTATAATTCTCTTGAGATTTATCCAGATTGTTGAATATATCAATAGTTTGCTCCTTTTTATTGCTCAGTAGTATTATATTGCACCACAGTTTAACAATTCATTTGTTGAAGAATATCTGGATTATTTCCAGTTTTTTTATAGGATTCAGAGGGAGAATTCAGTGATTCATCAGTTGTATACAACACCCAGTGCTCATTACTTTAAGTGTGCTCCTAAATGCCCATTACCGAGTTATCCCATTCCCCCATCCACCTCCCCTCCAGCAACACTCAGTTTGTTCCCTAGAGTTGAGTCTCTTACAGTTTGCCTCCCTCTCTGCTTTTATCTTATTTTATTTTTCCTTCCCTTCCGCTATGTTCATCTGTTCTGTTTCTTAAATTCCACATATGAATGCAATCATATGGTATTTGTCTTTCCCTGACTGACTTATTTCGCTTAGCATAACACCCTCTAGTTCTATCCACGTCCTTGCAAATGGCAAGATTTCATTCTTTTTGATGGCTGAGTAATATTCCTGTGTGTGTGTGTGTGTACACAACTTCTTTATCCATGTCGAGGACATCTCAGGTCTTTCCATTGTTTGGCCATTGTGGACATTCCTGCTATAAACATTGGGGTGCAGGTACCCCTTCAAATCTCTATGTTCGTATCCTTTGGATAAATACTTAGTAGTGCAATTGCTGGGTCATAGGGTAGCTCTATTTTTAACTTTTTAAGGAAACTCCACACTGTTTTCCAGAGTGGCTGTACCAGTAAGAGGGTTCCCCTTTCTCTGCATCCTTGCCAACATCTGTTGTTTCTTGAGTTGTTCATTTTAGCCATTCTGACCAACTGTGAGGTGGTATCTCATTGTGGTTTTGATCTGTATTTCCCTGATGCCGAGTGATGTGGAGCATTTTTTCATGTGTCTGTTGGCCATTTGTATGTCTTCTTTGGAGAAGGGTTTGTTCAGGTCTTCTGCCCATTTCTTGACTGAATTATTTGTTTTTTGGATGTTGAGTTTGAGAATTTCTTTATAGATCTTGGATACCAGCCCTTTATCTGATAAGACATGTGCAAATATCTTCTCCCACTCTGTATGTTGTCTTTCAATTTAGTCGACTGTTTCTTTTGGTGTGCAGAAGCTTTTTATCTTGATGAAGTCCCAAAAGTTCATTTTTGCCTTTGTTTACCTGGCCTTTGAAGACATGTCTAGCAAGAAGTTGCTGGGGCCAAGGTCAAAGAGATTGTTGTCTATGTTCTCTTGTAGGATTTTGATGGATTCCTGTCTCACATTTAGGTCTTCCAACCATTTTGAGTCTATTTTTGTGTTTTTTTCTGGTTTGTTTTGTTCTTTTTCTGTTGTTGTGGTTGTTATTGTTGTCTTTTCTCTTTCTTTCTTCTATTCTTTTCTGGACAAAATGATGAGATGGAGAAACTCACCCCAAAAGAAAGAACAAGAAGTAGTACTCACTGCCAGGGATTTAATCAATATGGATATAACTAAGATGTCAGAACTAGAATTCAAAACAATGATTATAAAGATACTAGCTGGGCTTGAGAAAACATAGAAAAGAGTAAAGAATCCTTCACTGTAGAAATAAAAGAATCTAGGGGCGCCTGGGTAGCTCAGTCGTTAAGCATCTGCCTTCGGCTCAAGTCATGATCCCAGGGTCCTGGGATAGAGCCCCGCATTGGTCTTCCTGCTCAGCAGGAAGCCTGCTTCTCCCTCTCCCACTCCCCCTGCTTGTGTTCCTTCTCTTGCTGTGTCTCTCTCTGTCAAATAAATAAATAAAATGTTTTAAAAAAATAAAAATAAAAGAAATAAAGGAATCTAATCAGGCCAAAATTAAAAATGCTATTACTGAGATACAGTCCCAAATGGAGGCTCTAACTGCTAGGATAAATGAGGCAGAGTCAGTGATATAGAAGACAAAATGATGGAGAATAAGGAAGCTGTGGAAAAGCAAGAAAAACAACTACTGGATCATGAGGGAAGAATTCGAGAACTCAATGATTCAATAAAGCAAAATAATATTCAAATAATAGGGGTTCCAGAAGAGGAGGAGGAGGAGGAGAGAGAGCGGCAGAAGGTTTATTTGAACAAATTATAGCTGAGAACTTCCCAAATCTGTGGAAGGAAACAGGCATTCAAGTGCAGGAGGCCCAGAGAACCCCCCTCAAAATCAACAAAAATAGGTCAACACCTCAACATATAATATTGAAGCTTGCAAATTTCAAAGATAAAGAGAAAACCCTAAAAGCAGCTCAGGACAATAGGTCCTTAACCTACAAGGGTAGAAACATAAGGCTGGCAGCAGACCTGTCCATAGAGACCTGGCAGGCCAGAAAGGACTGGAATTATATATTCAACATGCTAAAGGGGAAAAATATGAGGCCAAGAATACTTTATCCAGCAAGGCTGTCATTCAGAATAGAAGGAGAGATAAAGAGTTTCCACGACAAACAAAAACTAAAGGAATTTCTGAACACTAAACCAGCCCTGCAAGAATTATTAAAGGGGATCCTTTGAGCAAAGAGAGAGTCCCAAAGTAACAAAGAACAGAAAGGAACAGAGATAATCTAGAGAAACAGTGACTTTACAGGTAATACAATGGCACTCACTTCATATCTTTCAATAATCACTCTGAATGTAAATAGACTAAATGCTCCAATCAAAAGACATAGGGTATCAGAAAGGATAAAAACACAAGACCCATTGATATGCTGTCTATAAGAGACTTATTTTAGACCCAAAGACACCTCCAGATTGAAAGTGAGGGGGTGGATGGGGCGCCTGGGTGGCTCTCTCATTAAGTGTCTGCCTTCGGCTCAGGTCATGATCCCAGGGTCCTGGGATTGAGCCCCGCATCAGGCTGCCTGCTCAGTGGGGAGCCTGCTTCACCCTCTCCCACTCCCCCTGCTTGTGTCCCTCTCTCACTGTGTCTCTCTCTGTCAAATAAATAAATAAAATCTTTAAAAAAAAAAGAAAGTGAGGGGGGTGGGGAACCATTTATCATGCCAATGGACATCCAAAGACAGCTAAAGTAGCCATCCTTATATCAAACTAGATTTTAAACCAAAGACTGTAATAAGAGATGAAGAAGGACACTCTATCATAATAAAAGGGCCTATCCAACAAGAAGATCTAGCAGTTGTAAATATTTATGCCCCTAACTTGGAAGCAGCCAATTATATAAACTAATTAATAACAAAATTAAAGAAATACATTGATAATAATACAATAATAGTAGGGGACTTTAACACCTCACAGCAATACACAGATCATCTACAAAAAAGATCAGCAAGGAAACAAGGGCTTTGAATGACACACTGGACCAGATGGATTTCACAGATATATTCAGAGCATTTCATCCTAAAACAGCAGAATACACTTTCTTCTCAAGTACACTCCAAGTGCATATTCTCCAGAATAGATTACATACTGGGTCACAAGTCAAGTGTCAACCAGTACCAAAAGATCGAGATTATTCCATGCATATTTTCAGACCACAATGCTTTAAAACTTGAAGTCAACTACAAGAAAACATTTGGAAAGACCACAAATACATGGAAGTTAAAGAGCATCCTAATAAAGAATGAATGGGTCAGCCAGGAAACTGAAGAAGAATTAAAAAAAAAAAATACATGGAAGTAAATGAAAATGAAAACATGACAGTTCAGAACTTTTGGGATGCAGCAAAGATGGTCCTAGCAGGGTAGTATATAGCAATACAGGCCTTCCTCAAGAAACAAGAAAAGTCTCAAATACACAACCTAACCTTACACCTAAAGGAGTTGGAGAAAGAACAGCAAATAAAGCCTAAATCCAGCAGGAGAAGAGAATTAATAAAGATGAGAGCAGAAATCAATGACATAGAAACTAAAACAACAACAACAACAACAGATCAGTTGAACAGATCAGTAGAACAGATCAATGAAACTAGGAGCTGGTTCTTAGAAAGAATTAAGATCGATAAACCCCTAGCCAGACTTATCAAAAAGAAAAGAGGAAAGCCCCAAATTAACAAAATCATGAATGAAAGAGGAGAGATCACAACCAACCCCAAAGAAATACAATTATAAGAACATATTATGAGCAACAATATGCCAACAAATTAGGCAATCTGGATGAAATGGATGCATTCCTAGAAACATATAAACTACCAAAACTGAACAAGGAAGAAATAGAAAACCTGAACAGATCCATAACCAGCAAGGAAATTGACACAGTAATCAAAAATCTCCCAAAAAACAAGAATCCAGAGCTGGATGACTTCCCAGGGGAATTCTACCAATCATTTAAAGAAGAATTAATACCTATTTTTCTGAAGCTGGTTCAAAAAATAGAAATGGAAGGATAACTTCCAAAGTCATTCTATGAGGCCAGCATTACCCTTATCCCCAAACCAGACAAAGACCCCATCAAAAAGGAGAATTACAGACCAGTATCCCTGATGAACATGGATGCAAAAATTCTCACCAAGATACTAGCTAATAGGATCCAACAGTACATTCAAAGGATTATTCACCAGGACCAAGTGGGATTTATTCCTGGGATGCAAGGATGGTTCAACATCCACAAATCAATCAATGTGATATACTATATTAATAAAGGAAAGGACAAGAACCATATGATCCTCTGAATAGATGCAGAACAAGCATTTGACAAACTACAGCATCTGTTCTTGATAAAAAACTCTCTGCAGTGCAGGCATAGAGGGAACAAAACACAATATCATAAAAGCCATATAAGAAAAACCGACAGTGAATATCATCCTCAACAGGGAAAAACTGAGAGCTTTTCCCCTAAGGTCAGGATCATGACAGGGATGCCCACTGTCACCACTGTTGTTAAACATAGTACTGGTAGTCCTAGCCTCAGCAATCAGGCAACAAAAAGAAATAAAAGGCATCCAAATTGGCAAAGAAGTCAAATTTTCACTCTTGGCTGATGACATGATACTCTATGTAGAAAACCCAAAAAACTCCACCACAAAATTGCTAGAACTCACACAGGAATTCAGTAAAGTGGCAGGATATAAAATCAATGCACAAAAATCAGTTGCATTTCTATACACTAACAATGTGACTGAAGGAAGAGATTAAGGAATCGATTCCATTTACAATAGCCCCCAAAACCATGTTACCTAGGAATAAACCTAACCAAAGAGGTAAAGGATCTATACTCTAGAAACTACAGAACACTTATGAAAGAAATTGAGGAAGGCACAAAGAGATGGAAAAACATTCCATGTTCATGGATTGGAAGAATAAACATTGTGAAAATGTCCATGCTGCCCAGAGCAATCTACACATTCAGTGCAATCCCTATCAAAATACCATCGACATTTTTCATAGAGCTGGGCCAAACAATCCTAAATTTTGTATGGAACCAGAATGACAAAGCAGGAAAGAATATCCAACGGCAAGAAGATAGTCTCTTCAACAAATGGTGGCGGGAAAATTGGACAGCCACATGCAGAAGAATGAAACTGGACCACTTTCTTACACCATACACAAAAATAAATTCAAAATGAATGAAAGACCTAAATGTGAGACAGGAATTCATCAAAGTCTTAGAGGAGAACATAGGCAGTAACCTCTTTGACCTCAACCACAGCAACTTCTTGCTAGACACGTCTTCAAAGGCAAGGGAAACAAAGGCAAAAATGAACTTTTGGGACTTCATCAAGATAAAAAGCTTCTGCACAGCAAAGGGAACAGTCAACAAAGCTAAGAGGCAACCCACAGAATGGGAGAAGATATTTGCACATGTCTTATCAGGTAAAGGGCTGGTATCCAAGATCTATAAAGAAATTCTCAAACTCAACATCCAAAAAACAAATAATTCAGTCAAGAAATGGGCAGAAGACCTGAACAAACCCTTCTCCAAAGAAGACATACAAATGGCTAATAGACACATGAAAAAATGTTCAGCATCACTAGCCATCAGGGAAATACAAATTAAAACCATAATGAGATACCACCTTACACCATTTAGAATGGCCAAAATTAACAAGACAGGAAACAACAAATGTTGGTGAGGATGCGGAGAAGGGGGAACCCTCCTACACTGTTGGTGGGAATACAAGCTGGTACAGCCACTCTGGAAAACAGTATGGGGGTTCCTCAAGATGTTCAAAATAGAGCTACCCTACAACCCAGCAATTGCACTCCTGGGTATTTACCCCAGAGATACAGATGTAGTGAAAAGAAGGGGCACATGCACCCCAATGTTCATGCTAAACTGTGGAAGGAGCCGTGATGTCCTTCAACAAATGAATGGATAAAGATGTGGTTCATATATACAATGGAATATTATTCAGCCATCAAGATGAATACCTACCATTTGCATCGACATGGATGGAACTGGAGGGGATTATGCTAAGTGAAATAAGTCAAGTAGAGAAAAGCAATTATCATATGCTTTCACTCATATATGGAACATAAGGAATAGCACAGAGGACAACAGGACAAGGGAGGGAAAACTGAATGGGAAGAAATCAGAGAGGGAGAGGAACCATGAGACACTCTGGACTCCAGGAACCAAACTGAAGGTTACAGAGGGAAGGGGGGAGGGAGAAGGGGTAACCGAGTGATGGTATTAAGAAGGGCACATGTTGTGACGAGCACTGGGTGCTATACGTAACCAATGAATCATTGAACACTACATCAGACACTAATGATGTACTCTATGTTGGCTAACTGAACATAATAAACAAATTAATTCTTAATCCATTAAAAAATTAATTAATTTTAATAAATTTTTTTTAAAAAAATTGTGGGTCATAACTAAAACAGTACTAAGAAAGAATTATATAGGCTCCTGGGTGGCTTAGTCAGTTAAGCGTCTGCTTTCTGCTCAGGTCATGATCCCAGGATCCTGGGATCAGGCCCGGCATTGGGCTCCCTGCTCGGTGGGGAGCTTGCTTCTCCCTCTCCTTCTAGTGCTCCCCCAGTTTGTGCTTTCTCTTGCTCTCTCTCCCGCTCTGTCAAAGAAATGAATAAAATCTTTTAAAAAAGGAAGAAAGAAATTTATAGCACTAAATGTTTTTGTTAGAGAAGAAAAGTCGCTAATTAGTAAGGTAAGTTCTCACTGTAAGAGACTAGTAAAAAAGAGCAATAGAAACCGAAAACAAAAAGAAGGAAGAAATATAGGATAAATCAATGAAATTGAAAACAAATGTAGAAAAATCAGAGAAATAGAAAATGTAATTTTTGAAAGATGAGTAAAATTGACAAACCTCTAGCAAGACTGACAAAGAAAAAAAAGAGAGAATCATTGACTTCTACCTCTGAAACTAATAATACACTGTATGTTATTTAGTTGAATTTAAATAAAATTAAATTTAAAAAAAGAAAAAAGAGAGACGATACAAATTACCAGTATCAGGAATTTAAAAGGAGATGCTATTACAAACCCTGCAGATATAAAAGCATAAGAGAATACTATAAACAAGTATACACACATAAATTTGACAACTTATTTGAACTGAACAATTCTTTGAAAAGCACAAACTACCATACCTCACCAACATGAGATAGTTTGAGTAACTCCATAAGTTTTAAAGAAATTGAACTTTTAATTTTTACAATTCAAAAAAGAAATCTCCAGGCCCAGTTGGTTTCCCTGTAATATAGTACCCTGATACCAAAATCAGACAAAGTGCAAAAAGGAAAGAAAACTGCAGACCAATATTCTTTATGGATACTGATGTGAAAATTCTTCACAAAATGTTAGCAAATAGAAGTCAGCAATATATAAAAAGAATTATACACCTTGATCAGGTAAGGTTTTATTCCAAGGATACAAAGACGGTTCAATATTCAAAAATCAATGTAATCCACCATATCAGCAGGCTAAAGAAGAAAATCACGTGATCAAAATTAACTGATGCAAAAATGGCATTTAACAAAATTCAACTCCTATTTATGATTTAAAACTCTTAAAGAACTAGAAATACAGGTAAGCTTATATACTATGTAACTCCACCTGTACAACATTTTCAAGGTAACAAAACTATGGAGATGGGAAAAAAATTAGTGATGGCCAATGTTTAAGGGTTGGGGAAGGAGGATGAGTAGGAATAAAGGGGGTAGCAGGAGAGAGATCTTTGTAGTGATAGAACAGTTTCTTGTCTTGACTGGAGTGGTAATTACACAAATATACACAAGTGATAAAATGGCATAGAGATATGCCCACAAATGGTGTCAATGTCAATTTCCTGAGTTTGATATTATGTAAAATATGATTGTTGGAGGAAACTGGGTAAACCTCTCTGTATCATTTTTGCAACTTCCTGTGAATCCCTAATTATCTCACAATAAAGGTTTTTTAAGAAAAAGTAACGGGCATTTTTATTGGATTACATCAAATTTATAAATTACCTTAGGGAGAATAATATATTTATTTTGTTGACAGTTACTATCCAATAATAAGGAATGTCTTTAAATTTGTTCAAGGCTATTTTTGTGTCTTTGAGTTTAAAGTTTTCTCATAAAGGCTTCTAAACCTTTCTAGTTAAATTTTTATTTCTAAGTATTTCTCTTTTTGTTTCTGTTCTTAACAGAAGTTTCTTCCTCCACTAACCAATTATTGTATTTGTGAAATCAAGGCTACTAATACCCTGCTACCATACTGACATATTTTGTTTAAGTTAGTCTTATAGAATAGGGTTTTCCAAATGTACCATCATATCATTTACAAATAGAAATAGTTTTACTTCTTCATTTCCAACTATTATTCTTCTATTTTCCCTTATCTGAATGCATTAGCTTTCACATAATTCTAATAATTCACATAATTCACATAAGTCTAAAGGAAAGGAACACACCATGAGTGATTTACCACAGCCCTAAACCTTGGCCTTGAGGATGTGTTATTTTCTCCCTAATGAGGTCATAGTTACACACCCAGGAAGTTTTGAGGCTTATCTGAAATCCCATGGGTAGGTCTCTCAACTTGCATCAAGAGAGAATATGCCCCTTCCTGAGTTCCTGACCCTAATTCTCTAATACAATTCTCTAATAAATTTGTCTATGCAGATACCTATGGGACTTGGTGCAGGAATGATCCTCGGATAAGGGAGCTCACAATGGACAGCAGATCTGGACCTCCTTTTTTTTTTTTTTTTTACCATGATCTCCTTCATAGAAGAGCAAGGAAGTATGGTTTCTCTGAAGACAATCCTCTAGAAGTGATTAGCATTACTTCTTACCTAACCTTCCTTTTCTTGGAACATTTTATTCTATTTTTCTCAGGGCTACCAAGGAATATACAATAAAAATTAGGGAAAATCAACAATTAACAAGATGTACATTTAATACACAGGGACCTACTGTGGTCCCAACCCTGGGTATCTTACCAATAGTAGTTGCATAAGAACAGCTTTTTGATTTTCCTAAAATCCTACCAGAGCTGTCAACTTCAGAGAAGAGATGCATTAACTCATCCTCTCTTTTGTAAATGTTATATACTTTTGTTTCTCCTCCATCCATCATTCTATGAAGCAGCAGTTGAAACCTGGGCACAGATACCAAGGCATAGAAACAGTGCAGGTAGACAAAAGAATAGAATTGGCAGTCCCTGTTATCTGAGCTTTCTTACTATATGCAACATATCAACTCTGTAAACCCCAGTTTCTTCATCTATAAAATGAGCAGAATATCCATTTGAGATTTTTGGGAGGATTAGAGATAAGGTATGTACATATATAAAGTATGGTATATCCTGCTTAAAACCTTCCAAATAGTTTGTTTCACTTAGAGAAAAATCTAAACTCCTTACCATGGTCTGTATGCTCTGGCCCCAGCTTGGCTCTGGGATCTCATCTCCATCTCACACCATCCTCTAGGCACATTGACCTCCTTTATGTTCTTCGGACATAAGCTTGTTCCCACATCTGTGTTTTGTTCTATGTCCAGCATTCTCTAACTCCAGAACTTCACATGATGGCTCTCTCCTGTCACTCAGGTCTCCATGAGGCTTTTTCTGACTACCCAGTCTAAAGGAGCATTTACCCAGACACTTTCCCTCATCATGGTTTTTTTTTTTTTACTTCATATCAGTTAACACTACCTGAATTATCTCGTTCATTTATTTGTGTTTTTACAAGGGCAGGAAATGTGTCTGTCTTGTTTCTCACTCTCTAACAGTGTCACTCCCTTCCTTCCTTCAATCTTCCCAATGCCCAGATCTTTCCATAGCCAACAGGCTACATTTTAGGTGGGCCCAGACTAATCCAGAATTTAAAATCCTGATTAGGTCTCTTCACAACATGTAACCTGGCTTCACCCTAACTAGAGACAGTGACTCATTTTTTGTGTGTGTGTGTGACACAAAGCTGCTTTTACCCAAGGGAGGGTCTGAACAGCTCAGCATTCATTTTTGGCCCAATCACCCACAGGCACTGGTGTTAGATACCTCTTCTAATGGAAAACAGAAATTAGTCTGGGCTTAGGAGTATAGTCTGTTACTCTTGGAATAGTTAAACGTGCTTTGAGTGGAGAAGCATAAATAAAGAGACACAGCCAAGGGGAAAGTGTTATATTTAAAACTCCTCCCCTTCATTTTCTTCTTCAAATGAATCAGTCCCCACTTCTTCATAATCCTTCTCCAGAGCAGCCAGGTCCTCCCTGGCCTCAGAAAATTCTCCTTCTTCCATTCCCTCTCCAACATACCAATGCACAAAGGCCCGCTTGGCATACATGAGGTCAAACTTGTGGTCTAGGCGGGCCCAGGCCTCCGCAATTGCAGTAGTGTTGCTCAGCATGCAAACAGCCCGCTGGACTTTGGCCAGGTCCCCTCCTGGCACCACGGTGGGTGGCTGATAGTTGATGCCCACCTGAGGAACAGAGAAAGAAGAGGAGCAAGAAAAGAAAATGCAGAGCAGCCAAAGGATAACTCAAGATGGGGTTATCTTGGTAACATGGTGTGGTAGCAAGACACAGTCATGGGGTGGGAATGGGAGCAGGCCTAGATGTGAAAAGAAGGAACCAAAAGGTTTGAGAAACAGACAGGTAGAGAGAAGTGAGTGTTGAAGAGAAATTAAAAGTGAGTAGAACTGGGTGAAGGCAAATTCAAAGGAAGGGTTATAAAATCTAAAGACTGCAAAAGGCTAGCTGGAATTTAAATAAAAACTTGGAAGAAAAAAATAAAAACTGCAGAAGAAAAGGAGGAGAACAGGGATGCCTGGGTGGCTCAGTTAAGTGTCTGCCTTTGGCTCAGGTCATGACTCCGGGGTCCTGGGATCGAGTCCCACAGCAGGCTCCTTGCTCAATGGGGAGCCTACTTCTCCCTCTGCCTGCCACTCCCCTGCTTGTGAGCTCTCACTCTCTCTCTCTCTCTCTCTCCCCCACCCCAACAAATAAATAAAATCTTTTAAGAAAAGAAAAGGAGGAGAACAGGGCTGGTAATAGGTAGAAATGTTAGTGGGTGAGATTCAAGTAGACAAATGAGGGTAATGAATGAGATTATTATTAAGTGGGGGGTGTATACTACATGTTTATCTTGAAAAGGGAAATAGATCCCCTTTATAGGCAAATTAATTTCTAGACTTGAAGTTTACTCTTTTCCAGATGGTCATCTAAAGTTTCTTAGTTATACTGTCAACAAATTTAGGGAAATTTCTCTGCCAAGGGCAAAGGGCTGTTTAAAGATCAGGGAGGTGGGTGGGGGGATGGGGTAACTAGGTGATGGGAATTAAAGAGGGCACATGATATGATGAGCACTGGGTGTTATATTCAGCTAATGAATCATTGAACATTATATCAAAAACTAATGATGTACTATACATTGGCTAATTGAATTTAAATTAAAAAAAAAAAGATCATGGAGATAATCCAGAGCAATAAATTTAAAAATCCAAAAGGTCCTGGAGATGGTGTTAGTGTTAACCTGGCCCCATGTCTCAGGGGAGTGAGGCTTGTTAGAAGAAAAGCAAGGACTTCAATCAAAGAAAGTTAATTAAAACTCTTGCCTGGACAAGCCAACTTCCCAAGATATGGTAGCATGGCAGGGTCCTCTAAGCTAACCCAATCTGATATTAGGGGCACTGAGAAATCTCCCTTCTCCCCATACACATATCCCAAACCAAAGCCAATCCCAGAAAACTGGAAGTCGAAGGTAAAACTGTGATAATATTTATGGGACATAGAACCACAGTACTATCCAAAAAATACCTCTCCTACCCAGGTCATCATGCCTTACTTGTCAGCCTCTTAATTTCATAGCTTTAAAATGCATGTTCTCTTGAGATGTAGGGAGGAGTTACAGCAGGCTATATAGCCAAGTGTGTAGCCCATTAAATGAATTTACAATCATCTATCATTCCTCTTAGACAAAAGTAGTATCTTGGTGGTAGAGGTGAGGCTGCGACAGGGGCAAAGGACCAAAAATGAGAAGGGGATGGGCAATGAATATAAACTGTGCTGTATCACGTATTTTGCTAGATCTGACCCTGACCAGCAAAAAACTTTGTGCCTGGAGCCAACTCTCCTCTCTCAAATAGTAATTATCCCTTCAACTGAGTCAAATAGGGACAAACTCCCTTGGGGAGGATGTGAGAGGATGAATTTCAACAAACATAAGCTTTTCCAAAAAGCAGCTAAAGATGCTAGACCTACCTATCGTTCTGGACATAATCCCCAAACTTCAGCTTAAAACAGAAGAGAGAGAATGAGGGGCATCTCCTTTTTGTTAACTTCCCCACCACCCTCACATCTCATTTTTTCTTTTTTCCTATTCATTTTCCTACTAGCTTGTTTTGTTGTTTCCATTTTAAAAATTTAAAAAGAACTCCATATTTTGGAAGATCTTGATAATTTTCACATGAATGATCAAAACTGATCCATAAAAATAGGTGTAGTCTAGGAGGGAAAGATTGTGTATATAGCTAGGAGTATAGCAGTGAGGGAAAATGCTACAAAAGGAGATCAGCTAGGTCAAAGCCTCATATGCAAATAGGTCAGTCAAGAGACTGGCACATGATGCCTTGTTTTTGTAAGCACCATCAGGGAAAAACAGACATGCTCATCTCTGTATATCTAGCAACTGGTATAACCACCCCTGGTGCTGAGTGAACCTCTGAACTATTAAAGGCATGGCTGGGGGTTACTAATTAATGTAAATGATGGTAATTATTTTGATAATGGAATCTGATTAAAGACCATGGGAACACAGGACAAAGGGGTCAAACAGTTCACATGCACAGAGCCAGCTGCATGCCTTCTCAGTGTAACTCAAAGGAGTGACTTCTAACATTCAACATTCACTAGTCCTGAGATCCATGGGTTTTCCCTGGCTATTGTACCTACCCACTAACCCTCAGAGTCTGGCATTTTCCAGAGTGCGGACACCTGATCTACAACAGGCTTCTTCAGCTTCTTCTTACTCCTGGTTAATGGAAAATGTCAGGGCTTCACAAAATAAGTGACTCACAATCCTATAGTAACCATAAAATTTCTTATCCTCACTCTAAGTTAATTAAGACTTACAGGATGAATATTTAACTTTTCAAAATAAATTGGGAGAGGAACACATTTTTTGTTAAAGGAGGGAATTATATCTCTCTGGTAACTTGAATTAATTTGGTTAACTCCATTCTCTGATCTATTGTCAGATTACATCTACCTCCACTCATTCATCCTGTTCATCCCACTTGCCTGCATGGGTTCTTTCCAGCCTGTTCAGTCCTCCTTACTAGAGAAAAGCCCTTTTCTTCCTGACCTTTGAGATGCCTGCAGATGTTAGGGTTCAGGAGCAGTAAGAGCCTTCTCCCTACTGCAGTATTGCCCCTCTGAGTATTGCAATTGTCCTCCTCCTGCTTCTTTCAATAATCCTTTCAAATAAAGTCTCTCCTTACCTAAAATGAATGAACTAATGAAATTACGGTTATATTTGTCTTAAGCCCTCCTCCCATATCATCCCATGAAGCCTGAAGCTCCCATGAAATTGTATGTCTAAGACCCTGGAATTTACACATCTTCCTCCCCCATCCCTGGTAATCTCCCTCTGCTTCTCTATTTGTCTCTCTTCTCCCTAAGTCATCAGCTCTCACCTTAAAGCCTGTGGGACACCAATCTACAAACTGAATAGTCCTCTTGGTTTTGATGGCAGCAATAGCGACATTCACATCCTTAGGCACCACGTCCCCCCGGTAGAGCATGCAGCAGGCCATGTACTTCCCATGTCTTGGGTCACACTTCACCATCTGACTGTTGGGCTCAAAGCAGGAGCTGGTTATCTCAGCCACGGAGAGTTGTTCATGATAGGCTTTCTCAGCAGATATAATGGGTGCATAAGTGACGAGTGGGAAGTGGATGCGGGGGTAGGGCACCAGATTGGTCTGGAACTCAGTGAGGTCCACATTAAGGGCCCCATCAAAGCGGAGAGAGGCAGTGATGGAAGACACAATCTGGCTGATGAGGCGGTTGAGATTGGTATAGGTGGGGCGCTCGATGTCTAGGTTCCTGCGGCAGATGTCATAGATGGCTTCATTATCCACCATAAAAGCACAATCTGAATGTTCCAGTGTGGTGTGAGTGGTCAGAATGGAGTTGTAGGGCTCCACCACTGCAGTGGAGACCTGAGGGGCTGGGTAGATAGCAAACTCTAGCTTGGACTTCTTGCCATAATCCAGGGAGAGCCGTTCCATCAGCAGAGAAGTGAAGCCAGAGCCAGTGCCCCCACCAAAACTGTGGAAGATCAGAAAGCCCTGCAAGCCAGAGCAGGCATCTGTCTGGGGAGAGTAGAGCATGAGAAGAAATGATGAAGACAAGTTTACGAGAATACCCTCATGTCAACAAAGGCAAGCAAACCTCAACATTTTTATGTAGGTAAAATCAAAACAGCCTTGAAGAAGTAAGATAAAAGGAGTTGGATTGATCTTGAGAGGACTAGGTAAAATATATAGGGTGGCAAACAGCACAGGTACATGCCACTAGGTACATGGAAGTTTCCAGCCCAGTGGCTTGGTTGAACCAGGAATAAGAGTTTCAGAACCACAATGATTAATAACTTTGCCCTTTGAGAACCCCAACTCCTTGCCCATTTTCCCTGCCCTTGTCATTGGTTTTGTGGGAGCTGCTGAAAGGAGCCTTGAAAGGTGGCTCAGGGTACCAATTTCAGAAATATAAACGGAGTCAGAGAACCTGAGTTTTAGTATCAATTTTGTCATTTCCCAGTTGTAAAAACTTGAGCAAGTTATTGAACCTCTCTAGATTTCTGTTTCTTCCTGACTAAAGTAGGGCAATAAAAAATATAATCATCTCTCAAGGTTATTGTGATTATCAAATGAGATAGCATGACATGCTGAGCAAGGACTTGATACATAGTACTCAATGTTACCTCTCTCTTATCGTAACTAAAGGAATTCATACAGTCACAAATTTTCCCATTGGGTATGATCTATGATACTGGTTCTGAACTTTAGGGGCCCACACATGGCTTTGAGACAGATAACCCCTATGAGCCCCCCACTAAACAGAAAAAGTGAACATATACAAAAATTTGGCATCCTTAGCTCCCAAGAACCCCTGATCAAGTCCAACCATTTCCATTGTAAAGATAAGGAAATGAAAGCTCAAAGAGATAAAGTGGCCCACCCTACAACTCAGAGCTTTCTAGCCAAAACAACCTGATTCAAATCCTAACTCTGCCACTTTCTAGTTGTGTGACCCAGGCTAAATTATTAAGCCACCCTGGCCCTCAATTTCTTCATCTGTAAAGTACAGGGAAATGACTTTCTCTTTCTCTGTATGATTATTAAGGGAATTAAGTGAAGAACGTATCTAATTGACATTTGTAATGGCATTTGTAAGTGCTCAAATATATCAATAATCTCTTCCTCTTCTCTTCCAAGTTAAATTCTGTGTTAACCTATGCTTCCAACAAGCAAAGAGCTAGCCTTCCTTTACCTGGAATTTCCCCCAGATACTACCGTAGAGTATCAATAAGAATTAGTAGGGCATTGGCCTGTAGGGTAGTTCATGATGTCCAGGTGGAGGAAGGGGCATCATCACTGTGAATGCTTCTCACACAACATAAGCAAAAATTCCCAAATCTTAGGAGCTCTATTCTGTAGCCAGGGGTCATGTGCCTCCACTAATTCTGTTCAGGCTTAGGCCTGTCCATTTTAGCCTGACTCATCAATTCCCTACCCTTGTTAATACTTACCAGCTTCCGTATGCGGTCCAGCACCAGGTCGATGCTCTCCTTGCCCACTGTGTAGTGGCCCCGGGCATAGTTGTTAGCTGCATCCTCCTTCCCTGTGATCAACTGCTCTGGATGGAAGAGCTGACGGTAGGTTCCTGCCCGAACTTCATCTACCAAGAGACAGAAACTATCAGGTCTTACTACCTTGTTTCTAGAGGAGATGCGTCCCTCATTAAATATCATATAATACTTTTCTGGGTCTCCATTTCCTCTACCTGTAAAACTCCACTGAGGTAAAACCAGACAACCCTATAATAAATCTGCAAAAGGTTAAGAGAATTCCAGGGTAACATAGGCACTAATAGAACCAGAAGCCTTAGACTCAAATAGGCAAAGAGAAGCTTTCCTGCTCTGCTGGCAGGAACTTTTAAAAGCATCAGGTTCACAAAGTTCACCAAACACCAAAGTTCATTGCCCCTCTTTCCTTCCACTTTGGCCCCTCAAGTCTTCCTTTTTATTTTTTTTTCTTTCATACTGCAAGGTTACCCAAAACTTTAACCCAATTTCACTTGCACTAAAATGTTCTAGGGATACAGAGAAAGATTCTAGGTGATCTGCTCTCCCAGGAATTGTCCCACCCCTAACCTAATATATGTCAGGCACTGGAGATATTTTAGAATGACTTTGAAGCAGAGCTATGCTCCAGATTCTAGAAGAGCAGGAACCCTAGAGAGGGTGGCTATTCAGCTCACCTCCAAGGGTCCACACAAAGTAGATATATAGCAGATCAAGATGTATCAAGGCCCAACTACATGCCCTCTTTCCTTCAGAGTTTCTCTACGCCCCCACCCAGGGAAATCATCCATTTGCATAGTGCCTGGGAGGGTAATCTGCACATTTTGTATTTGTACAAAGTACCCAAGGGTTGTGTACCTGTTGCCCCTAGAAATTAGTGTTTAGGCATTACAGACATTAGCCCAGATATCTCTGTGAAACTTACCCATCCCTTGCTTGGTGAACTAGCCTTGAAGCTAAGGAAATCCTGATGTTGAGCTGAGGATTGACCCAGGAGTCAGACCCAAGGGAAGTGATGTTGGTGGGGAGGGGAGGGGAAATCAAGGGAAAGGTGAAGAACCAAGAACCCTGTCTCAACACAAATCAGAAGTCTTGTTTTCTAGGATCCCAAAGAGGTTCATTCTAGAACTACAGCAACCTCTGGCTGTAAGAGAATGTGTCTGCTATTATTCCATTTTTTGTAAGATATGCAAGGTTATGCCAGACCCATGAGAAAAGACTGCAATTATTATAGAATCAAAAACCTATACTTTGGAAAATTGACTATTTGGAGACCTCTCATAATTCCTAAAATTATTTTTATTTTTTACTCTTAGCATATAGTTAAGAATCTTGACAATTTGGATCTTTCTCAGCAGGTTTAAGGGGTTTAAGTACAGGGTATTTTGTTCTGCATAGGTTACAGCTATAATGGGGGAACAGAGATCTGTGATTCCTATTGTAAGACTCCCCCAGACTGTGGAGATTTCAAGAAACTAGCAGAAATAAGTGTGGGGTGGGGTGGGGAGGTTCTAGCTGAGCCACCCCCACCTTCCAATTAGAGATTCTGCTTCCTTAGCTATTATGGACCAAAGGCTCTGCAGCTTCATGTTGTTTTCTGTGGAAAGGATCCTAGCCCATACTCACCTACTACAGTAGGCTCCAGATCTACCATGACAGCCCGAGGCACATGTTTCCCATTGCCAGTCTCACTGAAAAAGGTGGTGAATGAGTCATCGTCGTTGACCTTGCTGGCCTGGACACTAAAGGTGCCATCCGCCTGGATGCCGTGCTCCAGACAGAAGAGCTCCCAGCAGGCATTGCCAATCTGAACTCCTGCTTGACCCACGTGGACTGATATGCACTCCCGCTGTGAGGAGAGTGCAGAATCAAGGTCAGAGAGTCCTAGGCCTTCGTCATGCCCTTATGCTATATCCTGCACATCTGAGGACTTGTTTCTCCCTGTCATTCAACTCGCAGGATATCCGTCCCTACAACCATGCCATATAAAACCAAGTGGTGTCTGAGGTGTCAGGTGTCTGGGCACCACTGCATCTGGACTGAGACTAGGCTCTGAGGCTTGCTCTAAAGGTTGTTTCCCAGGGTTAATCCTTTGTGCCAAGAAAAGGAAAAAGAGGACAGCTATACTGATAAAACAAGGGGCTAATTCCAAACCATGAAATTCCTGTACTGATGAAGGAGGTCAAAGGATGAATCAATGATAACAGCAGAAACTGTCCATAGGGGCGCCTGGGTGGCTCAGTTGGTTAAGCGACTGCCTTCGGCTCAGGTCATGATCCTGGAGTCCCGGGATCGAGTCCCGCATCGGGCTCCCTGCTCGGCAGGGAGCCTGCTTCTCCCTCTGACCCTCCCCTCTCTCATATGCTCTCTGTCTCTCTCATTCTCTCTGTCTCAAATAAATAAATAAAATCTTTAAAAAAAAAAAAAAAGAAACTGTCCATAAATTCACTACCATACACAGTGTCAGCTTTCATATTCATGCCTAAACCCTGACCTTCCTAGACAACAGCCCCTCTCAATCTCTCTCTTTCTCCTTTTCTTTCTCTCTTTCCCTCCCTCCCCTCCCTCCCTTTCCCTCTCTCTCTCATGCATGCGCGCGCGCACACACACACACACACACACACACATGCTCACACACTCAGACTATCATAGAAGAGATAAACACTCATGGAAGGAAAATACTTTGTAAGTAGGTATCATGGGTGTCTTTAGTATTCTGGTCACAAATGTAGGAAGAAGAAAGGATTGTTACATCAGCAAAGGAGAATTGGGAGTATATAAATTAGGCTCTTCCTGAAGTTGGAAAATTTCTTTGTAGCCATCATAATCTGCTCCTTTGCCTATGTCAGGCCACATATTAAAGCTGACTTTTACAGGGTCCTCACCTCTTTGTTACTCTGGTATGAAGCCACAATTACCTGATTGGTCATAATACTAATAGTTGAGGATGAGAATGGGTGTGTGTGTGTGTGTGTGTGTGTGTGCATGAGAGAGAGAGAGAGAGAATGTGTGTGTATTAACAAAAGCTGGGGTTTTACCAGAAAGCATGGCCGCATCACCTCCATATACCCACCTGTGAGGAAGCAGTGGCCAGCACACGTGGCTCTGTGCCTGTGATGTCTGCTAGAGTCCAGCTGGGAAGCATGTGCTTCGTCCATGGGTTCTATTCTTATCCATGACCTGACCTGGCATTTTCCAGCTAGGTAACCCAAGCCAGAAGAAGGGCCTCCAGAGAATTTGGCTTGGCATTGAAACACACGGAGTCAGAGGGAACTTGGAGGTTCTCTGGTCATGGGAACAGGGCAGCTGCCCTGAATAACACCTCAAAGAGCCAGAGGTGCCAGGACCCATTACTCCCTAATTCAGTTTTAGAACTGGGCACCTACCCTACACCTGTCTCTATGCCCTTGCCTTGGGGAGCATAGGGCACAGGTGTTCACAGCAGCCAGTATGAAAAGTAGCCCTATCTGGGAATACAACCCAGCTATATTTCCATGAATCTGGTGGCCAAAGAAAGGCTTCACTCACAAAGCTGTCCACACCCCAGGGTTTAAATCTCGCCTTCTCCATTTACTTGCTGTGCTGTGTGATCTTGGCTGAGTTACCTAACTTCGCCTCATCTGAAAATAATAAGTTAGCCATGATTATAGTTGTTTTTGCCTTTAGCATTATCATTTTCATTATGATACTATCTTGTAGCTTTATTCTCCACCCAGAAACACAGGTGGAAAGTTAGAGACTCCAGGTCCTCATTCTACTCACCTTTACTGTGAGGTCTATTTTCTGCCTTCACCTTAGGTCTTAATTCAGACTTTAAAAAAGTGTCCTACACCCAGGAACCACCCCACAACCAGCGTGTTATCAATCAGTCCACATCTTTCACATCCAGGCAGCCATGGCTTCCTGAAGAGGTATGTAAAGCTGATGGGACTTTGGAGAGACCTAAAAAAAAAAAAAAAGTCTGATCCTATGTATCACCTTCTAGGTGACAGCATCTTCTGTGGCCCTGACCCTCAGTCTTTGGAACCTTGCACCCCCGCACCAACCACCACCACACCCCAACTATCCTCCAGGCCTATCTGTGGTGCTATTTGCGCTCCAGTCAGCCCTTCCTTCTGGAACACTCTTTCTTTCTTTTTTTTTTTTAAAGATTTTATTTATTTATTTGACAGAGAGACACAGTGAGAGAGGGAACACAAGCAGGGGGAGTGGGAGAGGGAGAAGCAGGCTTCCCGCAGAGCAGGGAGCCCGACGCGGGGCTCGATCCCAAGACCCTGGGATCATGACCTGAGCTGAAGGCAGACGCTTAATGACTGAGCCACCCAGGCACCCCTGGAACACTCTTTCTTTTTCAGCAAGAATGCAGGGATATATCAGAAAGATCAGAGGTCATAGGAGGAAGAGTAAAGGCTCTTTGGGACCAGAAAACTACCAATATGGTGATATTAATGATATCAGCCTCTTTTGATATCCCCTTTAATCTCACACATACTGATAAATATGCCAATCTTCACAAACTCTCTCTCTCACACACACACATACATACACACCCCTTAGGAAGAGCTATTTTCCCTGTTAAACTAATTTAGAGTAACTGGAAGTATAAAAGAGGCTCCGAAATAACTGATACGTTCATAGATGCTTCCAAAACCCAAAAGCCACTACACCAATCAAGAGAAAAGGAAGATTCCCTCAATACCATTCCCCACTAACAGGAACCAGGGCTCCTGGGAGAAATGAAGAGTTCTAGGTGTGGGGCAAGGAATATACAAGATGAGCCTGGAACATCTTATGGTGCCTGAAAGCACAGAAGCTAACACAGACTGGGATGATGTCGAAAGATCTCAGAAACCGACTTGAAGAAGCTCCCACTGCCAAAGATGAGACAGTATGAGCATCAAAAAGAAGAAGAATGGTACTTGATTGCAACAGGATGTATATAAAAATCCACAACTCCTTAGTGTTATTAAGAAAAGAAAACAAAATTCATTTGTCCACAAACAGCACTGTTGATGAGGGAAAGCTCTTTTTTTAAACTGAAGAATGTCAGCTAATAAATGTACAAGGAATGATATATTAAGAAATGTTGCCATATTACAGTTCTTTTTTTTTTTAAGATTTTATTTATTTATTCATGAGAGACACAGAGAGAGAGAGAGAGAAGCAGAGGGAGAAGCAGGCTTCCCGCTAAGCAGGGAGCCCGATGCAGGACTTGATCCCAGGACCCTGGGATCATGACCTGAGCCGAAGGCAGACGCTTAACCATCTGAGCCACCCAGGCGCCCTCCATATTACAGTTCTTAATTACATAATTGATTTGGACAAAGATGCCAACACCATTAAGTGAAAGGTTGATGGGAAAAGAAATGGATATTCAAATAGCGCCAAAAAATCACTGTTACTTACAGGTTACAAGGGGAAAAAGTAACCACAACAGTTACTAGCCAAACACTGGGATCAATCTTAACAGTACTGATAGAAAACCAGACATTAAGAACCTCCTTATGTGATGCAACATGACATACACAACACCACCCATGAGGAATTCTTGTACTTAGCCTTGGGATGCCCAGGTGGCTCAGTTGGTTAAGCGTCCAACTCTTGATTTTGGCTCAAGTCATGATCTCAGGGTTGTGAGATCGAGCCCTGCATCAGGCTCTGCACTGGGCCTGAAGCCTGCCAAGGATTCTCTCTCTCCCTCTCCTTCTGCCCCTCCCCGCCCCACTCAGTCTTGCGCATGCACTCACTCTCTTTCTAAAAAAAACAAAAACAAAACAAAACAAAAAATACTCATCCTTAATCTATTAAACACTTTAAATTTAGTTTCCACATTACAGAAAACACCAGGATCAGAGTGATAAGTGACGTATTGAGAAAACAATAAAATAAATCCAGAAGGTGAAACATTCTACAGGGCAACTGATACAATCTTTTTAGTTCATAAAAAATAAAGATAAAAGGAGAGACTGTTCCATATCAAAAGAAATTCCAGAAACATAAATCCACATGTAGTATGTGCATTTTGCCTGAATTCTGGTTTGAACAAATCAAAATTATTTGGGGGACAAATAGAGAAATTGATTAACTTTGTTAAGCATGATAATGAAAGTATAGTTAGGTATGACAATATCCTTATTCTTTAGGGTCACTTTTTTTTTTATTATGTTCAGTTAGCCAACATATAGTACATCATTAGTTTTTGAGGGTCACTTCTAAAGCATTTGGGGCAAAATGCCATGACGTCTGTTTTTTACTTTAAAATACTTCAACAAACACAGCAGGTAAAGTAAAAATGGCAGAAAAATTATTATTATTATTAAATCTAGATCATATATGTATGGGTGGCATTATAGTACTATTCCAGATATTTAAAATTTTTCATACTAAAAAGAAAAAAATTAAAGAAAGGAACTAGAGGAAGAATGGGAGTAAAGATTCCACTCACCATAATTACCTTATCCTGCAGGGCCCAGGCTCTTCCTGTCCCATTTCACTTAGTCATTTATTCAACTAACAATATTAAGAACTAATTTGTCAGGGCACTGAGCTAGCCTTCTCCAGTCACTGCCTGATCACCATCCCCCACTTCCTCCGTAGAAGTTCTACATAGATAAACACAGAGCAGACCCAGTGCTGATGGCCTTGTGAGGTCACCCCTCATGCCAAAGAGAGGTCATCCATCTGGCATAACCAGGGATGTTATGTCAACTGTAAATGTTTAGGACACTAGAACCAGACTGGCCTCATGGATCACCAAATATGATTCCCTCCCCATTTTACAGATGAAAAATCTGAGGCTCAGAAAGGTAAAGGGACAGATTCAAGATTTCACAGCTCTGCAGCAAGAGCCCAGACTGGAATCCAGGTCTTCTGACCTCAGCCTGAGTTCTTTCCTTTATACAACACAACCACCAGCCTCACTTGCACTCTGAACTTCCAGGGCCCTGGGGTATGCCCACATCTACATCAGTGTGAGCCTGAGAGTGTATATAGCAAGGCCAAGCTTGTATAGCAAAACTCCAAACAGAAAAAAGCTCCAGCGCAGAGAGAAACTGAGAATGGCTTATGGTGGTAGCCTCTTTGAAAATGGGTCATCCTTCTCTGATAGAACCAGGAATCTGTTTCTCAGGGCTGGTGTGTACAAGGAGAGGGAGGGGGCCGAAGTATAGAAGCAGCTGACCCAGCAGGGGATATTTAAGTCCTAAATTTGCTCCAAACTCAGATTTCAGATTCCCCTCTCTAGCCAATCAGAGCTCATGTTTTCTCTTTCACACTATTTCTCTCTCTCAGTTCCACTTTGAATCTGGGCTTGTAGACCTCAGACCACTTCTGTGCTCCAGGGATGCTGGGAGGTGAAGGGGGTCCTCTGTGTGCTGCTGAACCTCTCTGCCCAGCAATCCAGAAGGTGAAGATGAGGGAGATGGAGAGACCTAATAAAGGAGTTTCCTTTCCTCAAGAAAAGTATCACATATCTTTACAGACCTAGTGCTGGTATAACTACAAGAGTTACCCACTCTGTTCATTCCTACAACAAATATTTATTGTATTATTATGTGTAAGAAGGTATCAAAAGGTACTAGGCTAACTTCTACTCATCCTATTCATTAAATGTCACTTCTTACAGGAAGTCTGGAAAACCACAAACCAGCACAGGGCCCCTATTATGTGCTCCCACAATCCTCTTCTTCCCTATCATTGTATTTATCATACCATATTATGGCTGCTTGTTCAATTTTCTGACTTACCTAGCAGAGAGAATAAGTTCTATGAGGGCAAGGAACTCTTACTTACTCAGTGCATCCCCAGCATCAAGCACAATGCTTGAATGTAGTGAGTGCTCAATAAATGTAGGGATGATTAGAATGAAAACTCTGCACTGAGGGGTCTTATAATCTATTTAACAAGAGAATAGCCAGTGCCAAAGACACAATGGGAGTTCAAAGGAGAAAAAAACAACTCTGGCTTGGTTTCCTGGAACGGAATATTTGCAGTGACCTTGACGAATTTAGACATGCCAAAATGATCATTTTAGTTGAGCTTAGGAGCAATGTGAACAAGAGGCAGGAAAATTTAGGGCAAGTCCCACAAACAGCACAGTTTGCCTGACGTGTAGGCTCATGAAAAGCAGAGCAGATGAGACATCTGTGCCACCTACCTTCATCTTCCACGGGGAGGGGACCCTATGTTTTGCAGTATATCAAAAAGAAATTCTAGAACCTTACAGTCCTTTTATAATTCCACTATAAGAAACCTCTTCTTATATCAATCTTATATTTCTACTTAATATTAGTCATTCCCTTTTGTTTTGCTCTCAGAGGACTAAGATCAGCTAATTAGGACCCTCTGTAGAAGGAGGCTTTGTAGCTTCAAAAATCATTCTGAAGTATCGTAAAACTGGCATATTATCTAGGAAAGGAACTGACACAGACCAGTGGTATATGCCATGTGAAAATCTGAGACCAGTCCACATCCCCGGTGGTCCAATGCCACACAGTTGCTTTCAGGAAGCATATTATTACCAAATTATGTCTAGTTGTCAGGTTGGGCTAACAAATTACCTATATTTTAGGATCTAGGTCAAAGATGCAAATAAAAAGTAGATCCACAGTGTTACGGAGGAATAACTAAAGTAAGAAGAAATGTGATTCATAAAAGATTGCTTGAATTATCTCTGCTCAAAACCCTTCAATTACAGCATATTTGTAATCACTCAGAACAAAGAAAAGATAGCAAGCCAGAAACAGCAAGAACAAAAACTTGACCTAAATTAACATCAGTGAGTGAAAGTAGCTCAAGAGAGGGGGCTCAGATTATAGGCACTGCATTTAGGGCAGCAATAGGGATGACATAAGACCACCTTTAGGAATGGCAGAGGTGTGCGGTAAGTAGACTCCCAGCCTAAGAGACCCACTGGTGTCCGAAGGCCCTTAGGCTTTAGCTGACCTCAGGGGCAAGTGTGGGAGACAGTTAAGGAGTTTTAATCTGGTGCATAACCACCTACTCCATTTTCCCATTCTTCCACAGTTCATTATGTGGGAGAAATTCTAACAGGAAGACACAGACAGGGGAAATGTCAACAATGGCCACAGATAGCGTTACTGGTCCCTTGGTGGCCAAAGGGAAAAGGAGCAGTTGGTCCACTTCCGCTCCCAAGGAAGGAGCAGTTGGGTCCACCCACCCCCATCATGGGTCCTGAATTCACCAGTTATTTCCCCCTCAGAAGTTATTTTTAACTTTTCATCTTCCTCTCAAGGTCACTCAGAAGCCCCCTCAGAAAGGAAACTCAGCAACAGCAGTGGCCCTCTAGCTCTGCATGGCCTGACCTGAGCCTGGAAGCTTCCTATGAAAACTCCTCCTCATTTAGCCAGCACCTGTGCCCTAGCCACTGCCGAGGGAAGTTCTGGTCATCAGGGCTCCTCTGCTGTTCAGAGGCATGTACCCCCACAACGTCTGGGGGAATCTGTCCTTAGTAATGGGAAGGGCAGATGCAGCAGTGACTCCAGAAGTGGTCTGAGGTCAGAAAATAAGTATGGACCCTGCAGAGCTCAGCCACACCTGCCTACATGGGGGCAGTTTGCAGAGGACTGCAGACACAGAAGCAGTGTCCCTCTCGCCGCCCCCCCCAGACACTCTCCCCTCCCCTCTATTTTTTTGAGGAAACAGGCTCTTTGTTGCCACTTCATGCCTATCCCCATCTGAACCAGTGCTCCCTGGTTCAGAAGGAATGCAGTTAAGGAGGCTGTGCTGCAGATGTTCTCACCTCCCCATAAACCCAGACACTCTCTCTGTGCCCTGGTATCTTTGACATGGGCTTGGCTTGGGACACCTGGCCAGGAGTCTCCATCCCACTTTCTCCAAAGGTGTCCTAGTCTCAGTTCCCAGAAGAACTGCTTACTGGAAGGACACTGGGAGTAGATGGGAATGCTCAGTTATAGGATTAGTTATACATTTCTTACTCAGAACCTACAGAAATGCTGAATCTAATTCTTCTTCACACAGAAGCAGCCTTCTCCCTCCAACCCCCACAAGGGAAGGGAATCCTGGAGGGTGGCTGCCTGAAACAATCTGTTAAAGTAAAGTTCTTTCTGCAAGGGTAGGATTCTTTGGGTCTTCGTTTATTAGATGTGTCATCCTAGCCTTTCAGGAATGGGTCAAGAGATTTTTAAAAAGAGGTTCTATGAGTAGGAAATGGCCAATAAAAAATGTTTTCCCATTAAGACAATGCTGCCCATGTAACTAAATATTTTAAACACAACCTGTTTTACAAAATTCAGTTTCAAAATAAATAAAAGATATTCTCTTTTCAAAATATTCAACCACAGGTTTTCAGTTAAACAGCCACATTTAAAATAAGGTTTTACTATTAAAAATTTTTATTTACCAGATATTTTCAGAAACTTGCCTATTGAATATATATCAAAGTTTGTTCAGAGGGCTAGATTACGATCCTTGACTCCCCTGTAAGCCTCCTTTAGGCTCTACTCTGAGAGTCACTACGGCATTCAGGTCAAAATTAAAACATGCAAGAGAAAACACTTTGAAAATTATAGAGCACTACATTCTAGATATTATAAATATTAAATATCAAATTCTGAGTATGCTGCCTGGGATTTGCTTCAGAATAATAGTAAATGAGGGAAAGGGGAATAAATGAAGCAAGACTTGTCCTAAGTAGATAATTGTTGAAATTGGATGAGGCATATACTGGGGTTCATTATATCATTCTCTCCCCTTTTGTATATGTTTGAAATTCTCCACAATAAGAAGTTTAAAATAGTAAAGCTAGGTGGAGCCTTGGAAATTGTAACCATAACCCCTCTTCATTTTGTGGATGAGAAAACCAGTCTAGAGAGGTTAATCGACCTTCTTGAAGCTCGCTGCAGAGCCAGGAGTCAAAATTCTTCTCTGGGCTTCTTCTATGGCCTCACATCAGGGACTTCGGACAGGAATGGATTCCTTTGGCCACTATCACCAATATCCCCCAAGTTCTTCAAGCTCCCAGGTGGGTCTGCCAGCATGCTCCAGAGAGAGAGGCTGCTGGACAGACCTCTAGCTAGAAACAGGGCTGGAGCCAGAGCTAGAGGCCCTGGGCACTTTCCAAACACAGCAGAGGCTGGGGGAGGAGCGGAGTTTTCTCGCCTGCCCTGCTCGGTCACCTGACACCTAGAGCAAGAGTGCCCAGAGAACCTGACCTTGGCTTACAAGACTTGCTTATTCTGTCCCCCTCCTCCACCCAACCCTCCCAACCCACCTCCCCGCTACCAAAATACCAGGGCTCTGAACAAGGAGAGTCTGGGTTTTCAGGCATTCAGGGAAGTGGATCGGGAACAATTTTACCCACTCCCGGGGGAGAGCGGGGCGGGGGGGGGGGGATTCTAGAGGGCCTGGAGAGGCCCCCTCCAGCAAGTTAAGATCTGCGTCTGCAAAAGGAGATAGATTTCGGGGAGGGAGAAAGGAGCCGCCGCTGAGCCTTAACCATGATAGTAAACAAAAAGAGAAGTCTGAGGTCCCCTTGCCTTCGGGAGGGAGACTTCTGTGTGCCAAAAACCTTCCCATTTCGACAGCTGGAAAAACTGGGGAGTTGGAGTGGGTGCCAGGTGTCTGGGAGGCTGAGAGCACTCGAGTTTTAAATGCCCCTCAAACGCAAGCTAATGTTCAGAGACGAGAAAGGAGAACAACCTCAAGCGTGGGGAGACTGTGACGCCCTAAGTCCTCTGTCACATTCTGGGGCTCTCTCACATTTGATTGGATTTGGGGACCTAACTGCACCCACTCCCCCAGCCGCTGGGGCCAGCTCACCCATCTGGAATCCCTGGATTGTCTCCTACTTACCCCACTCTAGACCCTGAGCTGCCCGTCTGGGGATCCCTCAGAATCTCACCTCTTCGGCGCGGGCTTCCCAAGTCCTCCCTCTCCTCACCTGCGTGCGCAAATCTCCCTTAGGTCTCTTTGGGGGACGATTCGCCTCAGGTCTCTACTTCATGTGTATTATAAAGGGTACTGGCACGAGTGTCCTCCGCCCGAGGTTACGGACCCCCTCGACCCTGAACTGACACCCCAAGAGACTTCAAACTCTGCAGATCCAAAGCGATAGATCCATTAGCCCCCGCGTAGATATGGCTCTCCGCTGGGTGCCAGCCCCGCGCCCCAGATCTCCGGCCCCCAGCCCCGGGCCCTGGAAAGGCTCACCATCGCGGCTGCTCTCCTCGCCGGCTTGCCTCCCAGCTGGGCCTGCCCACCCCAACTGCTCTAGATACAGCCGCCTCCGCTGTTGTGACACACCGGGCGGGAGGGGGCCGGGGACAGACATGCTGGGCCAGCAGCTGCCCTGCAGCATCACAGTGCCCAGGGAGGGGAGGGACCGGGGCAGGTCACAATTGCTCCTCCCCGCCCACCCCCGGCTCAAATCCCGGGGCAGCAGAGGTGGCCCCACCCCACCTCTGGGTCCACCCTCAGGCATCTTGGGCGCTGTTGTGCCGGGAATTGCACGGTTGGGTTCCTAGCGCTTCCGTGGCTCGGTGGGGGAGGCAGTCCTATTTATTAGCAAAGCGCACTTGTACACTCTGTGTGATCGGCCATTAGCTGGAAAGCTGCTTAGGAAAGAAATGTAAAAGTGCTGCTAAACAAAATGTTCATCACTGCCCAAACTTTCATTCTCTTCCTGCTGCCAAACACTAGCCACCTGACTGGGGTTTAGTTGACTGCAGTCACCCTAAACCCAGGAGAGCGCAAGCCTCACTGCTAGGAGCAGGCTTCCAAGCTCAGCTCTGTTTCTTACCTGCCTGTGCTTGAGCAAGTTGCTGAGCCTCTGCTCTAGTAACCTGTTTCTACTTCCATCAAAGCCTATGTGGTCACTGGAGAGTTAACTGAGATAACATATATAAAGCCATAAAGCTCCTGGTACACAGCAGGTGCTCGATACTTAAGCTGTTTCTGTTTCTACTGCTCTATCAGTGTACATCACTCCTCCACCATTATTTTCAAATCTCTTTCTTGATCCATTTATCATCACTCCCTCTTCCTACTTTTAAGCCCAGAATGTACTAAATGATACAAGAGTTCTGGCTTCCTCTTTGCCCAATAATAGGACCTCCTCTTGGTAGCCACAATGATGTTGAAGGGCAAGGGATTTCCTCTACTTTCTAGTTGGAGAGGGCTGGGGGCAACTGGGTCTGGCCTTGGTAAGAGCCCCTCTTTTTACACTTCAGATGTTGGCAACATTATTAAACCTCCATCCACTTTCCCCAGCAGAGGCCAATCAATCCCTGCTAAAACATGAAACCCAGTCTCACATCCCACTTTTATCAGGCACCTGACCACCAACCATCGAGTCACTCCAGGCAAATTAATGGCTTTTCTGCATGATACTACTACACAGAGCTGCTTTGACAAAAGTACTACACTTTACTCACTGATACATACAGTACTTATTAGATTATGAGTTGAATTTTTGTCTGTCTTATAATGTAAGATCCTGAAAATTGAGAATCATGATTAAGCTAACTCCCAAGCATATAATGGTAAATGCTCAATAAAGGATGACTATTACTAACTATATATTTCTTTCTCTTCCAAATCCCATAGCATATTCCATTACTTCTTCCATTACATTTATTACTTTCCACTTTGGATTCTAGATATGTGTGGGTGTGCATGTGCTTAAACGTTCCTACAAAATTGGAACACCTTAAAGGCAAGGGTTGTGTTGTCCTCCCCATCAAAAGTAGCTAGTTGAGCCTAGGTATTTACTCAAAGGATACAAAATTACAGATTCGAAGGGGTACATGCACCTTGATGTTTATAGCAACATTATCAACAATAGCCAAACTATGGAGAGAGCCCAAATGTCCATCAACTGAAGAATAAAGAAAATGTGGTGTATATATACAATGGAAAATTACTCAATCATCTAAAGAATGAAATCTTGCCATTTGCAATGACATGGATGGAGCTAGAGTGTATTATGCTGAAATAAGTCAGTCAGAGAAAGATAAATATCATATGATCTCACTCATATGTGGAATTTAAGAAACAAAATAGATGAACATATGGGAAGGGGAAAGGAAAAAAGGGAGAGAGGGAAACAAACCATAGAGACACTTAACAGAGAACAAACTGAGGGTTGATGGAGGGAGGCGGGTGGGGCATGGGCTAGACAAGTGATGTGTATTAAAGAGGGCACTTGCTGTGATGAGCATTGGTGTTGTATGTAAGTGATGAATCACTGAATTCTATTCCAGAAATCAATATTGCACTATATGTTCACTAATTAAAATTTACATTAAAAAAAGACCTGCTATGTGGCCATAGGATTGACAACAGACCCAATATGACTGGCCGTTCATGTATCTGCCACACAGAGGAGCAAGAGCCCCACAAGTTACAGAGATCAGTAAGGAATAGCAAAGACAAGACTGAGAACAGCTGGGTTTGGATTTCCTGGAAGTTCTGGGACAGAGGCCAAGACAGAATGCAGGGAGCAAAGTTGAGTGGTTGTTAGATCAACAAGCCCATGATGAGCTGCCCAAGGGTCAGTGTCCATGAGCCAGGCACGGACATAGCAGAGGCTGGGGGTGGGAGAGAGCTGTCTGGGAGATCCGGACCTCTCAAAGCTCCTGAGCACTTACCCTTTCAATCAATTTCACTGATATTTATTGAGTATCTACAATGTGTCAGATACTGTCTAGGTGGGGGATATAGAAATAAATGCATCAGACAAAAAAAAAGTAGCTAGTTGAGTGTATCAAAGATGCTCAATAAACATTGTTGAATAAAATGATTTTTGAGTTCTCTTTGTGAACCACTAAATTAAGAACCAGGTTCTTAATGTCTCATTATGACAATACTAGTGATTATGATGATGTCCTTTGAACTTTGTCATCCTTCCCTTTATGGGGTTTGGGCTGGAGGGAGCCATGACTACCCCATAAATGCTGGATTGTGCCCCCCCCCCATTCCTATGTTGAAGCCCTAATCCCCACTGTGACTATTTGGAGACAAGGCCATTAGGAAGGTAATTAAGGTTAAATGAAGTCACTAAGAGTGGGGCCCTAATCCAATAGTCTGGTGTCCTTGTAGGAAGATGAAGTGACACCAGGAGTGCACATGCACAGAGGAAGGCCATGTGAGGACATGAAAAGGAGGCTGTATATAAGTCAGAAAGAGAGGTCTCACCAGAAACTGACCCTGCTAGATGTTAGTCTTGGATTTCCAGGCTCCAGAGCTGTGAGAAAATTCATTTCTGTTTAAGCTACCCAGTGTGTGATATTTTGTTATGGCAGCTGGAGCAGACTAAGACTGTGGCCTTGAGTCTTTGGAATAAAAAAAAAAAAAAAGCTTGTTTCCTTTTAGTTTTTAAGTCCTCGGTCTTAAAATTATTTCACTTGTGGTAACCCAGATCTCACTGATAAATCCCCATCCCACTTCCACTCTATGCCTTTTATCCCTAAGTAGAAGTTTGGAAAGGAGGAAGGACATGTTTTTTCAGTCCCTGTGATGATTATTATGTGTCAACTTTACTGGGTCATAGGATTCCCAGATATTTGGTCAGAAAATTATTATGGGTGTGTCTGCGAGGGTATTTCTGAATGAGATTAACATGTGAATCAGTAGACTGAGTAAAGCAGACTGCCCTTGATAATGTGGTGGGTTTCACCCAATCACATGAAGACTTGAAGAGAACAGAAAGCTAAGTAAGAGAGAACATCTGCCTACCTGACTGCTGGGCCAGGACATTAGTCTCTTGCCCTTGGACTAGAACTATACCATCAGCTCTCCTGGGTCTCCAGCTTGCTGACTGCAGATCTTGGGACCTGTCAGCTCACATAATCTTGTGAGCCAATTCTTTAAGTAAATACTTTTCTCTCTCTCTCCCTCTCGATAAAAATGATAACAAAAATACTAGTGATTATATTTATATTTATGAGAAAACAAGTTCCTATTCAGCGTAATTTAGGCCTCATAAAGAAATTACTCCACATCCCAGTTACTAAATATAAGTGTATTTCTTGTATGAATTTTTGGGCTGTGAAGTCACATTCTCAAATATAATCATTATTGTGATAGCCTAAAAAGTTGAGCCACATCAATATGAGTAGGAGGTAAGGTAATTTCTATCAGTCACCCAAGAGAAGAGTTAGTCTTCATGATATTTATATATTTATTATTTATATAATATTTATTTACGCTTACATCTAATATTTGCTGACACTGAGCACTTTCTATGTGCCGAACACTATGCTAAGGACTTATCTCTTTTATTCCTTACCACAAACTTCTGAAATTAAAAATTTTATTATCCCATTTTACAGATGAAGAATCTGACTTAGAAATGTTAATGTCAGGCGCCTGGGTGGCTCAGTTGGTTAAGCGACTGCCTTCGGCTCAGGTCATGGTCCTGGAGTCCCTGGATCGAGTCCCGCATCGGGCTCCCTGCTCAGCAGGGAGTCTTCTTGTCCCTCTGACCCTCCCCCCTCTCATGTGGTTTCTCTCTCATTCTGTCTCAAATAAATAAAAATTAAAAAAAAAAAAAAAAGAAATGTTAATGTCAATCGTGGGGTGCCTGGGTGGCTCAGTCGCTAAAGCATCGGACTTTTGATTTCAGCTCAGGTCATGATCTCAGGTTCGTGGGATTGAGCCCCGCGTTGGGCTCTTTGCTCATTGGGAGTCTGCTTGAGATTCTCTCTCTCTTTCTGCCCCTCCCCCCTCAAATAAATTAATAATAATAATAATAAAAAGAAATGTTAACTGAATCCTGATCACAACTCTTAAGAGGTAGAGTTGGGGTTTGTACTCAGGGAGTCTGGTACTAAAGGCTAAGCTCAAATGTTCCATCATTACCTATAAACTGGAATTGGAAGGGCAAACTGCAGGTAGAGAGGACTTCTCCTCATTCTCTTAGCTTAGACTTTGAGAGTCCACATATCTAGGTTGGTGCTCCCAGGGGTCATGTATTAAAGATGGAGTTCCCATGTGGAGGAAGACTGGGAACCCAGAGGAAGAGATATAAAAAAAGATCTGTTAATTTCCAGGCACCTACACTGATGTGAGATTACAAATTCCAGAGAGAAGATTAGATTTTATCATCAGATTATCTAAATTTAGGTATTCACCATATTTACTTAACTTTGGTTATCCTCTAGCCTTAAGTACACTTGCACATACATATTAATAGTCCAAGCCGTTTCTCCTCTGCTGCCTGGTACTAAAAGAAGGATGGGAATCTTTGGCCACAGTAATCACAGATGAAGTGGGTCCCTTTGAGGTCTGCATGGTTGCAGCCACCATAATCATCAAGAGACCATCAAGAAGGTGAGTCTCAGGATAAATTTGGAGTCACACAATCCAGCTTACCTTCTCCCGGGCAAGTCTCCTTTCAAAATCAACTTTAGAGTCTGGGTTGTTTTGTTTTAAGCTGGGGAAGGCAGTATTTTCCTCTTGGCCCTGATTCTTCCCCTGCTCACACTTCTCCCAACTGGTTGATGCCAGAAATAGCACCTTTCAGTGCATCATCTCCATAACTTTAGCTTTTAATCCCTGTTAAACTTAGCTGTCCTGGGAGTGGGCAGCCTTTTAGGCTAACATCAGCCAGCCACATAGAATTCAGCAGAAAGATGAGGCAGTGAGAATGTGAGGCAGTGGGCACTTAGGCCTGGGGGTCATAGACAGACTAGCAAATTGGAAAGAACACTGAGGATGGGAAACTAAGAAAAACTAATTTCCCTCACAAGTGGGTTCAAGCTGATTAGAGGCCAATGTGGAAGCCCTTACCCTCATTGCAGCTAAGGTTCTGTTACAGATCAGGTAACCACTTTCTTCAGCTGCCAGCCCCTAAAAAAGCATCAACAGATCTGTGTGGGATAAAGTGGCACCATAGGAAAGATAAGGCAGTTGAGTCATTACCTTCTTGAGTCTTAACTATAGACTATTCTGTCTATAGTTAATTCTTTACTTGTTAGATATTTGCCTCCTGTTGGACACTGAAACAATTAGTTATCTCTTTTTTTTGTCCAGTTATTTCACATATTGCCATGAGTATTGCAAAGTGATCCAATCTCTCTGGACCACACCCTGGCAGTATGTTAAAAGAGCTGGAAACCTGTTCTCACCACTGACGTTATAAATTGACTTTGGAAAATTATCCCAAGAAAATAACAGACAAGGAAAATAATAGTACTGTCACGTGGCATTTTCATATGCATCCGTTTAGAGCTATTCATATTAGCAAAAAAGTCAGAAAGAACTGAAATGGCCAACATATTAATAGGAAGGAATACGGGGCACCTGGGTGGCTCAGTCGGTGAAGCATCTGCCTTCAGCTCAGGTCATGATCCCAGAGTCCTGGGATCAAGCCCCATGTCGGGCTCCTTGCTCAGCAGGGGTCTGCTTCTCCCTCTCCCTCTGTGCTTGCTCTCTCTCTCTCTCTCTCAAGTAAATAAATAAAATCTTTAAAAAAAAAATAGGAAGGAATACTATATGGCTACTAATGTACAGCAGTGGATTGAATTGTGGTCCCCAAAAGACATGTCCACTCGGAACCTCACACTGTTATTTGGGATACCAGTCTTTTTAGATGCAATTAAGATGTATCAAGATGCAATCATCTGGATTAGGGTGGGTCCTAAATTCAATGACAAGTTCCCTTATAAGCATCAGAAAAGAAGATAGAAACACAGAAGGCCAAATGAAAATGGACGCAGAGATGGGAGTTATGCTGCCCCAAAGCAGTGAACATGAGGAGCCACTCATTTCTCCAGAAAGGGATTCTCTAGTGTTGTCTATGCTTTTTTCAAGCCCAGGTAGTATCTTTATAATCATTATTCTGAACTCTAGTTCCGACATCTTACTTATATCCATACTAATTAGGTCCCTGGCAGTCAGTACTGCCTCTTCTTCTCTTTTTTGGGGCGAGTTTTTCAATCTTGTCATTCTTGCAGAAAGTGGTCCCTTTTCTATTTGTAGAATTGCAGCAATTATCTTAGAGCTCCAGTTGAATTCACAGGTGTTCAGAATGATTTGATAGCTATCTAGCTGAATTCCAAAGGCCAGACAAAACTAAGGTCCCCTACTCCTCCACCATCTTCCTCCCTCTCCATGTGAGGAGCCACTCAGACCTGAAAAAGGCAAGGAAGGATTCTCTCCTACAGCTTTCAGAGACAGAGACGCCTTAATTTTGGACTCCTGGTCTCCAGAGCTATGAGAGAATAAAGTTCTGTTATTTTAAGCTACCCAGTTTGTGGTAGTCTGTGACAGCCACCCTAGGCAACAAACACAGATGGAAAGGAAGTAGATAATGTTGGAAACTGAGTAGATGATAATATTAAATGAAAAAGCTGCAGAACTCAAAGTAGTCCGTATGTGCTTATGATAAACAAATATGAATGTATATCACAGAGAAGATTTAGACTAATTTTCATGGGTATTTTTTAGTAAAGTTGTTTGAATAAATAGAAAATATTTGATATGTTAAAAATATAATAAGTAATACGGACTGTTAGGAGCACCTGGGTGGCTCAGTCGTTAAGCATCTGCCTTCAGCTCAAGTCATGATCCCAGGGTCCTGGGATCGAGCCCCGCATTGGGCTCCCTGCTCGGTGGGAAGCCTGCTTCTCCCTCTCCATCTGCATCTCCCCCTGCTTGTGTTCCCTCTTTCACTATGTCCCTCTCTGTCAAACAAATAAATCTTAAAAAAAAAAACAAACCTAAAAATTAAGTCCATTCCATGTAGCACCAGAGCCAGGTGAGGACCCAGGCTATTTTTCACTCCAGTCAATTTGATTTTTGGTTTTTGACCCCAGCAATATTGCCTCATGAATCCATTTTTAAAACTCAAGTACCCACCAAAACCTTATCCACCTGTACCTGCTTCCCTGTCATGGACTCTTGTTTATAAAGATAAAGTAGATTTACCCCTCTTGGTCCAGATGCCCCAGCCTTTGTCTTTAGCCAAACAAAATATTCTCTCACAAAAGGAACCCTTGTGCACTGTTGGTGGGAACATAAACTGGTGCAGCCACTATGGAAAATAGTATGGAGGTTCCTCAAAAAATTAAAAACAGAATTACCATGTGATCCAGTAATTCTACTACTGGGTATTTACCCAAACAAATGAAAATACTAATTTGGGGCGCCTGGGTGGCTCAGTTGGTTAAGTGACTGCCTTCGGCTCAGGTCATGATCCTGGAGTCCCGGGATCGAGTCCCGCATCGGGCTCCCTGCTCGGCAGGGAGTCTGCTCCTCCCTCTGACCCTCCTCCCTCTCATGCTCTCTGTCTCTCATTCTCTCTCTCTCAGATAAATAAATAAAATCTTAAAAAAACAAAAACAAAAAAGGGGCGCCTGGGTGGCTCAGTTGGTTAAGCGACTGCCTTCGGCTCAGGTCATGATCCTGGAGTCCCAGGATCGAGTCCCGCATCGGGCTCCCTGCTCGGCAGGGAGTCTGCTTCTTCCTCTGACCCTCCTCCCTCTCATGCTCTCTGTCTCTCATTCTCTCTCTCTCAAATAAATAAATAAAATCTTTAAAAAAAATTTTTAAAAAAAGGAAATACTAATTTGAAAAAGATGTATGTACCCCTATGTTTATTGCAGCATTATTTATAATAGCCAAGATAATGGAAACAACCCAAGTATCCAACAATAGGTGAATGATAAAAGAAGATGTGGTATATATACATACATACATACATACATACATACATAATGCAATGGAATATTACTCAGCCATAAAAAAGAATGAGATCTTGCCATTTGTGACAACATGGATGGACCTAGAGTGATTTTATTTATATGTGGAATCTAAAAAACAAAACAAATGAATAAACAAAAAGCAAAAACAGACCCATAAATACAGAGGACAAACTGATGGTTGCCAAAGGGAAGGGGAGTGAGGAGAGGGGCAAAATAGATGAAGGGGAGTGGGAGATATAGGTTTTCAGTTATGGAATAAGTCATGGGAATAAAAAGTACAGCATAGGGAATATAGTCAATGGTATTGAATAGCATTGTGTGGTGACAGATGGTAACTACATTTGTGGTGAGCACAGCATAACCATAGCATAAGCTGTCAAATCACTATGTTGTACACCTGAAATTCATATAACATTGTGTGTCACCTATACTTCAATTAAAAAAAATGGAAATATATATATGTGTATATATATATAGTACTAGTTTGAAAAAAAAATTCACTCACAAACTCAATTACCTCCTCACTCACCAGTCCTCACTCTCCTAAGTAAAGGTAAGGCAGACAGCATATTATTTTTTTCCCTATTACCTGATTATTTTAAATAGTTCAGAGAAAGTGTTAATTTGTAGTTGCCTATGTAACTATACACAGTTCTCTAGTAGATCATTTAAGTCTTACTTAATTCAACTAAATGGGCCTATATGAAAAGTCAGTATCTATTTAGCCTTCCTACTTCATGCATCTATTTCAAATATTTTCTCTTTTTAAAAGATTTTATTTATTTATTTATTTATTTATTTATTTATTTATTTGAGAGGGAGGGAGAGAGAGCAGGAGCAGAAGACCAGGGAGAGGGAGAAGCAGATTCCCCACTGAGCAGGGAGCCTGACACAGGACTCAATCCCAGGACGCCAGGATCACGACCCAAGCTCAAAAATTTTCAACCTATTTTAGTAAAAAGACTTAACCATCCTATTTTATAATATTAAATATTATGTAGTGTTTTCAGTACTCCACCCATGTATAACACTTAATACTTTTCACAGTTTTTATAGACTTTTGATCACTTGAAACAAAATATTATAAGGCAGGTAATTTTTTTTTTTTTTTTTTTTTTTTTTTTTTTAAAGAAAGATTTTATTTATTTATTTGACAGAGAGAGACATAGCGAGAGCAGGAACACAAGCCGGGGGAGTGGGAGAGGGAGAAGCAGGCTTCCCGCAGAGCAGGGAGCCCGATGTGGGACTCGATCCCAGGACCCTGGGATCATGACCTGAGCCGAAGGCAGACGCTCAACGACTGAGCCACCCAGGCGCCCTAAGGCAGGTAATTTTTATTGCCATCTTTGAAGTGAGAAAATTGTGACCCAAGATTAAGTGATTTTTGCAGTTATAGAGCAAGTTAATAGCAGAGCCAGAACCAAAACCAGCCTAGTCCTATTTCCAAAGATCCACATTATAGTAACATATCTTCCTTTATCTCCCTCAAAATCATTCTAATTCTTTGAAAAAATAAAAAACAAGGAATAAAACAGTGTATATAACATACTACTACTGTGTTTGTAAAAAAAGAAAAAATAGGATCTATACCCATATATTTTTTAATATATGTACAAAGAAACTCTAGAAGAAATTCAAAAATGAATAGCAGTAGCCAGTACTTGGGAGAGGAAGGAACTTGCTGGATGATAGACAGGAATGGAAGGTTCTTCACACTAGGCCTTTTCATACTTTTTAAAAAACTGTATGACTATACTGCATATTCAGAAAACTAAATATGTTCTTAAATAAACATACAAAAAAGGCTTGGCTCTTCTTTAAGTAGTTAGAGTCACCTGCAAAGCCTAGTTCCTGAGCTGAGAACCAGGAATTGGGGGAGGCTACCTGTTCACAGTTTGATGATGATGAATGATTTAACACTATGAATGAATGGATGATCTAACTCTACTGACTCTCCCCTCCCACATCTCACACTTAATTAATGGTAATGGTAAGAATAACAAGCACCTGCTCACTTTATGCTATGAATTTTTTTACATGTTAGCACCATTTAATCTTCACAACAAACCAATGAAGTAAATATAATTTATATCATTTTGCAGATGAAGAAAGTAAGGCACAGGAAAGACAGTTTGCCCAAGGTCAAAGTTAGGAAACCAAGATATAAACTCAGGTATTAGGGTCGCAGGGCCCACACTCTCAAACACCATCCCACACTGCCTCTCACTTATACAGCAAAATTATCCCATTGGGTTTAAGTCTGATCTCTTTAAAAAAAAAAAAAAAAAAGCTTTGTAAAATTCCCTGTGTTTCTTGGGAG
Source organism: Neomonachus schauinslandi (assembly GCF_002201575.2). Lineage (NCBI taxonomy): Eukaryota > Metazoa > Chordata > Mammalia > Carnivora > Phocidae > Neomonachus > Neomonachus schauinslandi. The sequence continues at coordinate 103,857,277 of NC_058407.1, read as the reverse complement.
GATTCATGGGGCATATCTTTTAACCATTGTCTTTAGCACCTCTAAAACAGCTGTCACCTAGGAGATGATGAAATCCACAAATAGGACAGAATTGTAATGAATACTAAGAGGGAAGGGGGTAGGATCTTCAGAATGTTCCAGAGCAGTAGGTACCTGCTGGGAGGAGGCTGCCATCCAGTCAAGAGACTAAATGCTGGAGATCTGGAGTGGGTAGGGTGACTCTTTTAGGGTAACAAGTCAATTTTAGCAGCATTCCAGCTTGGCAATGGATTAGGAAGGGTGAGCAAAACTCTCAGACAACACTTTGAAAGGGATCAAAGAAACAGAGTAGCTTCCTTTCAGAGAAAGCAGCCCATTCCTTGGGATCCAGCTGAGTCTGCTGGTAACCAAGAGCCTGGCTTATCCATATAAGTTATCTGATAGAACCACAAGCTTGTATTTATATCTACACTGAAGGACACCTGCCAGACTGTCTTTGTCATCACTGATACACTTGAGAAGGAATACCTCCTGCTCTTTCTCTCTGCAGTGAGCTGAGCAATGATACTGCTAAAACAGGTGCCAAAGTCCTGTGTCCTTACTTCTCTTTCTACCTCCACCTCCACCAATAAGAATGAAGACCAAGAGTCTGGATGGGGGACTTGAGGAGGAGGAGAGAAGTAATGTGGGTCCAGGTTTTCTCTGCAGTTGGAAATATAATTAGACAAACCCTGAAAATCAGAGACAGAGTTGGAGACTGGGGGTCATTCAGATAGGTACTTGAATCCATGAGAGTAGAAAAACTCACCAAGAGAAAATATGTAGAAAGAGAAGAGCTATGGGCAGAGCCTTGAGGATACATTCACTTCAAGTTTGAAGGCCAAAAGAAAAAGAGAAACCAGCCAAAGAAACAACAAAGGTGGAGTCAGAGAAGCTAGAGACAGATAAAGGAGCCAACCAAGAGATAGTACTCTATTGCATTTGGAAAATAAGCCTTTTGCATATAAGTGTGAATGTTTTTTTTCTTAGAATGTAACTTATCTCTGAGGATGAGAACCTGTTGGTTACATTCTAAGGACCATCAATTTGGTTTTCTGCCCAAGGTATTTCTACGTATAAATAATATTGATGTTATTATTATTATTTTAAGATTTTATTATTTGAGAGAGAGCACACACAGAGGGAGAGGGAGAAGCAGGCTCCCGCCCCAGCAAGGAGCCCGATGCAGGGTTCCATCCCAGGACCCGGGGATCATGGCCTGAGCCGAAGGCAGAAGCTTAACCGACAGCCACCAGGTGCCCTGATGTTATTATTATTAAAGTGACTTTTTGGGGGACACCTGGGTGGCTCAGTCGGTTAAGTGTCTGCCTTTGGTCAGGTCATGATCCTAGAGTCCCAGGATCGAGCCCAGCATCAGGCTCCCCACTCAGTGGGGAGTCTGCTTCTTGACACTCTCCTCTCATTCTCTCTCTCTCTCTCAAATAAATAAATAAAATCTTAAAAACAATATATTGTTGGGGCATCTGGGCGGCTCAGTCAAACATCTGAGTTCAGCTCAGGTCATGATCCCAGGGTCCTAGGATTGAGCCCCACATCAGGCTCTCTGCTCAGTGAGGAGTCTGCTTCTCCCTCTCCCACTCCCACTCCCCCAGCTTGTGCTCTCTGTCTCTCTTAAATAAATAAAATCTTAAAAAAAAACAATATGTTGTTAAAAAAATAAAATAAAGTGACTTTTTTCTATAGTGACATACTTCTACAAAACTCCTTTTTTCAACCAAGTCTCTAAATACTATCTTATGTGTGTCAGTCCCTACCTCAGATAGTATAATAGGGACAAGGGGATGTTAAGTGTTTCAGAGAAATAGGAGCTTGGAAATTGTGTTAAATATGAGCCTGGGTCAGTATTAAAATTAGAAGTAGGTAATAAGATCCCAACCCTACCTATTGGGATCTGGCAGTGTTGGTGAAAGCACGCATTAGTGGACATTTCACCATTCCTTTATGCCTCAAGTTATTTAGCCACCACAGAACAATTGGCTGCGTGGCCTCTTCTCCCCCAGCCTGACCTTTCCTAGATCATTTCTACTCTCTTTAGTAGAAGGCACCCAGCTGATACCCTACAACCCAGCAATTGCACTACTGGGTATTTACCCCAAAGATACAAATGTAGTGATCCGAAGGGGTACGTGCACCCCGATGTTTATAACAGCAATGTCCACAACAGCCAAACTATGGAAAGAGTCAAGATGTCCATCAACAGATGAATGGATAAAGAAGGTGTGGTACACACACACACACACACACACACAGGAATATTATCAGCCATCAAAAAAATGAAATCTTGCCATTTGCAACGACGTGGATGGAACTAGAGGGTATTATGCTAAGCAAAATAAGTCAATCAGAGAAAGACAAGTATCATATGATCTTACTCATATGTAGAATTTGAGAAATAAGACAGAGGATCATAGGGGAAGGGAGGAAAAAATGAAACAAGATGAAACCAGAGAGGGACACAAACCATAAGAGACTCTTTTTTTTTTTTTTAAAGATTTTATTTATTTATTTGACAGAGAGAGATAGCGAGAGCAGGAACACAAGCAGGGGGAGCGGAAGAGGGAGAAGCAGGCTTCCTGCCGAGCAGGGAGCCGGATGTGGGACTCGATCCCAGGACCCCGGGACCATGACCTGAGCCCAAGGCAGATGCTCAACGACTGAGCCACCCAGGCGCCCCAACCATAAGAGACTCTTTTAATCTCAGGAAACAAACTGAGGGTTGCTGGAGTGGTGGGGGGTGGGAGGGATGGGGTGGCTGGGTGATGGACACTGGGGAGGGTACATGCTATGGTGAGCGCTATGAATTGTGTAAGACTGTTGAATCAGAGACCTGTACCTCTGAAACAAATAATACATTATATGTTAAGAAAAAAAAAGAAGGTAGTAGGAAGGGAAAAATGAAGGGGGAGAAATCGGAGGGGGAGATGATCCATGAGAGACTATGGACTCTGAGAAACAAACTGAGGGTTTTAGAGGGGAGGGTGGGGGGAGATGGGTTAGCCTGGTGATGGGTATTAAAGAGGGCACGTACTGAATGGAGCACTGGGTGTTATACGCGAACAATGAATCATGGAACACTACATCAAAAACTAATGATGTAATGTATGGTGACTAACATAATAAAATAAAATTAAAAAAAAAAAAAGAAGAAGGAACCCAGCTGAGCCAGTTAGTCCCACTCATGCACAAACCATTCTGTCTGGAAATTTCCATTTTTTCACAGCTTTTCAAGCACCTGGGCTACCAAGAGGGTTAGATGCTTAAAAAAACTGAGGGCACCTGGGTGGCTCAGTCAGTTAAGCGTTATATATATATAACCGGCTCAGGTCATGATCCCGGGGTCCTGGGATTGAGCCCCACATCCAGCTCCTGGGTCAGCGGGGAGCCTGCTTCTCCCTCTGCCTGCTCCCCCTTCTTGTGCTTGCTCTCTCTCTGACAAATAAATAAAATCTTAAAAAAAAAAACAACAAAGAAAATCAATCAATATTAACAGTGGTTATCTCTGAGTAGTGGGGTCATGAGTCCCATATTTGCTTCTATGCAATTATTAAAATTTTCCAAAATATATATGCATTGCTTTAACACAAGAACAATATAGTCATTGTTTTATCAGGAGGCCTGGAGGCCTAGAGGCCAGCAAACAATATCTGGATCCCTACGTTACTATTGGAGGAATGGCACAGAGAGGGATTTCATAGGCTGCTGACAGCACTGTGCACACTGCCTTTAACTTCACTTCTTACCAGTCCATAAAACTAAGGTTTCCAGAGGGAGGGAAGCAAAAGGGCCCTACTTTCTTCTAGTAAACACTTCATGTATTAAATTCCAAAGGGGTGCTATGGCAGGGAGCTTGCCTAAGCCGGAGAGTAAAATTAGCAGAATTAAAACAGGCCTCACCTGTGCATGTCAGAGGTCGAATTCCAGTGGCCCTGGGACTCCTCCACGCCAGAAGGGAAAGAGGGCAAGGTAGTGAGTAGGTGTCTATTTGCAACTCATGTCAGGCCTTTCTCTTTCTGCCATTTCCTCTGGTTCTTTCCAGCAGATGGCAGAAGATGCTTGAGTGCCAGTCCAGATTCAGAAAAATTGAATGTCCAGGGTGAGCAAGGGCCTGCTCTTATCTGCCCACTGTGGCTGTGGTAGTTACCAGACAGGCTGAGCAGACTGCTCCATGTTTGCAAGGAAGTGACAGTAAAGAAGCAGGACCAGTACCTGTTAATCTCAAACTCAGAGTTGCTGTGTTTCTAGGCTTAGGAGAGGGTTGAGAGGTTTCAATATATTAAAAAGGGAAAGCATGGAGGTTTTCTACACTGTGATCCTATCACACAATGGAATACTGAATAGCTAGTAAGAATGAGCTGATGAGGAACAATCATCCAAGATTAATTAATTAACGGTGGTGGCCTCTGGGCAGGAAACTGGGGGTGCAAAAAAAGGATATTCTTTTCTATGAATATCCTTTTGAAACATTTGAATTCTGTACCATATATATAAAACTTCAGTATCATTTTTAAATGGTCTACATGCACACATGGTACAAACACATACATGCAAGAGTGCAGATCACCTGCAAAAAGCTATGACATACTTCCTCAGTCCCTTAAAGCTGCTTTCTAGAACAACTATGTCCTTCGCTGGCCCATCCACCTCCACCCCTGTGATTGCCCACAGTAGCTTAATTCCATCTCTCCACCTCACCCCAACCTCCCCAGCCTCCTCTCTGACCACAGAATAGCATTATCCATTGCTGCTCTCCTCAGCATCCCTATATTTTAAAATATGTTCTATGTTGTATTCTCTCAAAACCCTGTAAAACTAATCAACTAACTCCAGCTAAAGTTACCCCTCCCAGGATATGTTTGCATATTAACAGTGAATTTCAGCCAGAGAGTGACTGATTTTAGGGCAAGTGAGACAGAATCATAGCGCCAGTGAAAGGAATACCGGAGTTGAGATCAGGAGACCTTGATCTTTTTTTTTTTTTTTTTTTAAAGATTTTATTTATTTATTTGACAGAGAGAGACACAGTGAGAGAGGGAACACAAGCAGGGGGAGTGGGAGAGGTTGAGAAGCAGGCTCCCCGCAGAGCAGGGAGCCCGATGTGGGACTCGATCCCAGGACCCTGGGATCATGACCTGAGCCGAAGGCAGCCGCCCAACTGACTGAGCCACCCAGGCACCCCCAGGAGACCTTGATCTTATTCAGGCTATTCTACTCAGGGCAAATCACTTCACCTCTCTGGGTCTCAATTTCCTTAACTTAAAAAGGGGGGGGGGGGGCTATAAGAGATGATCTTCCCAGATCTAACACTCTACAAAATCCCATCATACAATGCTGATTGCCATCCCCTCTGAACTTGATGTGTACTGTGTGTGTTCAACAGCACTGCCCGAAAGAAATATAGTGTGAGTCATATATGTCATTTTAAACATTCTAGTAACCTCACAAAAAGTAAAAAGAAACAGCTGAAATTAATTTTAATAGATTTTATTTAACCCAATATACCCAAAATATTATCATTTCAACATGCAATCAATATAAAAATTATTGAATTTTCATTTTTTTAGTACTAAATCTTCAAAATCCAGTGAGTATTTTACATTTACAGAACATCTCGATTTGGACCAGCCACATTTCAAGTGCTCAAAAGCCACCTGTGGCTAATGGCTACCATATTGGACAGCACAGCTCTAAGTCTAACAAGGAAGCCTTCCCTTCATTTCCGACCTCCTTAAGCCCAGACTTGAAGACTGATATGAATACCTGCCTCCATTCTTAGAAAAGGTCAAAGTCATCAGAGCAGTTTTGGTTCTGAGTTCCTTGACTCACTAGGAAGGTAGCTGGGGCTGGTGACCAGAGAGCACTGCAGAGTTCAAGACAAACATCAAACAGAGAACCAAGAGGCCTACAAGCTGAATAATATGGAGGAACTTCAAGGGACAGACAGACTTCTTTTTACTCAGACTTTTCACAATACAAAATACACCAAAAGCACACGGATCTTTTGTCATGGCAGCTGTATCAGTTCATTCATTTAAACACCTCTAATACCTTCATATGTCCTCGGCTAGGCCTAAAAGTCCCTACAAGATAATAACTCACTAACAGATGAGGACATTGAGGCTGAGAAAGGATAGGTCACTTTCCAACAGTCACATGCCTCAGGAGTGGTAGAGCAGGGATCCAAACCTGATTCTTTTTTTTTTTTTAAAGATTTTACTTATTTATTTGACAGAGAGAGACAACGAGAGAGAGAGCACAAGCAGGGGGAGAGGGAGAGGGAGAAGCAGGCCTCCTGCAGAGCAGGGAGCCCAATGCGGGGCTTGATCCCAGGACCCTGGGATCATGACCTGAGCTGAAAGCAGACGCTTAACGACTGAGCCACACAGGTGCCCCCCAAACCTGATTCTTAAACACTGCAATGAGCCACATTCCCCAGCTTCAAAGAGCTCACAGTTACTGGAGGTAACAAAGGACTTCACAATTATAAGGCCATGGGGTCACTACCACAAAAAGGTGGAAGCAGAGGACGTCAGGACAGGATTCCCAAAGGTAACCGTTGAGTAAGTCCGGAAATTCGAGGAGCTAACCAGGCAAAAAGTGGAAGCTGGGCCTTCCAGAGGGAACAGCAGGTGCTAAAGTTACAGTGGTGTGAAGGAGCATGAAACGTTCAGAAAACTGACTGGCTGGGCAGCTGGAGGGCAGCGTGCATGAGGAACAGAGTCCCCGTATCAAAGTGGAGGTGTTAGCCAAGACCAGTGCATAAGGGGCCTTAAATTCCATGACAAATTTAAGAAGAAATGCCATGCGAGGCATGGGAAGACATTAAAGAGTTTTATCTAGGGTAGCGAAGGACCGGATTTTCATTTTGAGAAATCATTCTAACAGATCTCAAAGCTTATCTGTCTCCTCTCCTCTCCCCAGGGTTCTTAACTCTATTTAAAAGCCCATATGTAAAAGCACAGATTTGTTTCCTACAGAGGTGGACCACACCCTAGGGACTTACCTCCCAAGGGCCTGTGAGGTTTACTCCTTCTACCCACTTCACTAAAGAGAATTGTTCACTTGGAACTCCTGAAAACCAACCTCTGGGAAACTACTAAGCACCTCCTCTATTCCTGGCATCAACACTGCCTGAAACCCCAGCTGGGGGCAGTTTGCTTGGCCTTCAGCCTCAAAAAGGCTAGCCCCTTCGGGAAGCCTTTTACAACTCCGACAGCATAGTAGTGTTTTACGTTTACTTGCACAGTAACATGTAAGATTCTTGCGGCTAGTGACAGAAAACACTGAAACATTTCAAATACCCAAATGCTATGGCCCCAGTGCCTCCTCCCCCTAACAATGAATTGTTTATTGCCTTCAAAACCCATATCTCCCCTCTGCCCAACTCCCTCTACACATCCCTTCCAGCTCACCTGATTACCCAGTTCCATTTTCAGCTCATCAGCCTCTGAGCCTGGCCTACTTTTCAAGGCCACACGAGCGGAAAAACCTGTACATTATACAAACAATAGACTATAGCTAGAACAACAGGACATAGAAGGGGGAGGGGGACCAGCAACGGTGTATACCAAGGAGGCAAGGATGGAGGGCAGAACCTGGTGAAACAGCCATTGGACAAAGTACAAAAGTACTATTGCAGGGCAGTGAGAAGGAACTGACAGGAAGAAAGAGAACACAGGAATACTGAGTGTGTAATAGAGCAGGACTTGGCCACTGACAACCTGCAAAATTGAGCTGAAGCCCAAGAGGCACCAAACAAGATTACTTTACCCAGTGAGAAGAGCAGAGCCGCCTTATTTTGCTTTCAACAGTTACCTGGGTGGTTCTGAAAGCCACATCCTGGTCTGAAAAGAGAGGGCCCAAGCAGTTTCAAGCCCATTGCAAAACCACAGGAATGGTGTATTGATAAATAACTTCTCTATGCACAGATTTGGTGGAAAGGAGAATAAAGAGGAGAATTAAAAGGCCCTCTCAGATCCTCACTTTGCCTAATTAAGGGCCTACCCTGTGAGGCAATTTTCAGAGGTAAGTTTTCCACAGAAGTGAAAGGCCAACGGTCATTCTATCAGTTTTCTGAACTTCCAGCTTCATTAACACCCTGACCTGAAAAATCAATCCCTTGCCTTTGCCAAGAAGAAGGAGTATTTCATGGACACACTCTCCTTTCCCAAACCCCTCCTTTAGAAGGGGCCTCTGGGTATAAGGGAGTATTATTCTGGAGGACTTGTGCTCTCTGGCCCCACTTTGTTCCCACATTACCTACCAATACCAGCCAAAGTGGGGTGCAAGGGGGATAACATTCAGGTGGCAAAACACAGTTCACCAGACTGGATCAGGTCTTTCTAGAATTGGGGCTGGCCCCACTCCTGAGGGGGCCCAGCCAGCAACAGGTGGGCTGCCATGGATGAGTTACTCTGCTTCTGTCACAGCCAACCTGGTGAGTGAGAGGTTGAGTGGAATGGGAAAGACCACTCAGTCGTGGATAGGAAGCCGGTAGAGCGAAAACATGGCCTCCTAGATCCGATGGAAGAGCTGAGCCAGCTTGTAGAGGAAGGGCAAGGAAGAAGGAGAAGCTGCAGGAAAAAGGAAGATTGTTGTCAGTGTGCCTGCCTTTACTCCCCTCCTCTTCCCCTCAGCCTCAAGTCCCTTCCCTTGGAAACCCTACCACTTTGGGAGTATGCGTGATCTTTGTAAAGCATATGTTGATGCTTAATGTTATTTGCTCTTCCTCCCCTTCTCAACAATAAAGAAAACTTTCATTTTCTCTAGGATATATTCTCTGGGATATATTTTCTTCACTTGGATTACAGTGACCTTAAGTTTGCTGAGAAAAAGATCCAAACTTATTATGTTTTAGCCTAGCTTTATGATACACACACAAAAAACTGGTAATGGTGGCTGTCTCTGGGAAGATAAATTTGAGAAGAGACTTCACTACATTTCTTTTCATACCTTCTCAACCTGGAGCCAAGTGACAGTATTACCTATTTTTATCCTAAGTTAATCATACTGAAAATAAAGTACAATCTACCTCTTGGGAATTAGGGCTGAGTTGATTGGTTGGTTTTTCCTTATTTGATTACTGATTTTTTTTTAACTGATTTTTTTTTCTTTCTTAAAAAGAAAACTGTTATTTTTTTTTTTAGATTTTTTTTTTTTTTTTTTTTTTTTTTTTTGAGAGAGAGAGAATGAGAGACAGAGAGCATGAGAGGGAGGAGGGTCAGAGGGAGAAGCAGACTCCCTGCCGAGCAGGGAGCCCGATGCGGGACTCGATCCCGGGACTCCAGGATCATGACCTGAGCCGAAGGCAGTCGCTTAACCAACTGAGCCACCCAGGCGCCCAGAAAACTGTTATTTTTAAAGAAAGCTACTGACAATCTACTCTTTTTATATCCTTCCTAGATAGTTCTAGCTGCTGCCTGGTCATGGGCTCTCCTCTCCCACCGCACCACCACTGCAATGAGTCAAGTCCGCCACTAGGGGTGAGCAGTGCCAGGCCAGGACACCGGGAAGAAGCTCTGCGCAGCCTTGGAGGCAGCAAGCTCAAACTGCCTCTTGCTGTCCCCACTCAGAAGAGCAGGACTTACAAGCACCATAAAAAAAAAAAAAAATTCTAAATTTTTATCAAGTCTCTGGAACAAAGTAGAAGTCAGAGAGTGGGGGCGCCTGGGTGGCTCAGTTGTTAAGCATCTGCCTTCGGCTCAGGTCATGATCCCAGCGTCCTGGGATGGAGCCCCGCATCGGGCTCCCTGCTCTGCGGGAAGCCTGCTTCTCCCTCTCCCAGTCCCCCACCTGTGTTCCTGCTCTCACTAACTCTCTCTCTTTGTCAAATAAATAAATAAAATCTTTAAAAAAAAAAAAAAAAGAAGTCAGAGAGTGGACTGGAATGAACACAAACTATCCTCAGCTTTCCTGAGAACTAACTCAGGACTCTTTCCTTAAGCAAACAGAGCTATTCAGAGGGAATTCCGGCTCAGTGTTCAGCAAAGTGAAAAGGACAACTTTGAGCTGTGCAAAAAAAGCTCACTGAATAAGAGAAAGGGGAATGGGGAAAATGGGAAAGACCTAAAGATTAAGACAAGAACTGGCAGTTTTCGTTTTCGTTTTGTTTTAAAGATTTATTTATTTCTTTGAGGGAGAGCACACATGCACAAGAGCATGCATATACGTTCACAAGTGGGAGAAGGGTCAGAGAGAGAGAATCTCAAGCAGACTCCCCCGCTGAGCTCAGAGCCCACATGAGCTCCATGTGGGGCTGGATCTCACAACCCTGAGATCATGACCTGAGCTGAAACCAAGAATCTGACACTTAACCAACTGAGCCACCTAAGTGTTCCAAGAACTGGCAGTTTTTAAAATAGACAAATTATTTGTATGACCCTAGGCTAGTTACTTTTTTTTGTAGTTCTTAGGTTTCTTGATCAAAAAAAGAAAGAAAAAGAATATGAAGGGACTGGAATAAGGGTTTCCAGTTTTCCCTGCAGTTTTGAAAGTTATATAATTCTATTCTAAGTCTAAATTCATGAGAAGAGTAGTGATTAGATCATAACTCACATAGAGTAACACACGAACATAAAAATCTAAAAGAATGTGCTCCTAATCTTTGGTCCAGCACTTAGTTTTGAGGAGTTAATCCTCAGGAAATAACCAGGGTTGTTCCCAAATAGCACTCAGGGAGCTCATGTCTCCTTCATAGCACTGTAGAAAACAGAGTAAGAAATAATCAAAATGTGGGGCACCTGGGTGGCTCAGTCATTAAGCATCTGCTTTCGGCTCAGTTCATGATCTCAGGGTCCTGGGATCGAGCCCCGCATCGGGCTCCCTGCTCAGCGGGAAGCCTGCTTCTCCCTCTCCCACTCCCCCTGTTTGTGTTCCCTCTCTCGCTGTGTCTCTCTCTGTCAAATAAATAAAAAAATCTTAAAAAAAAAAGAAATAATCAAAATGTTCAACAATGGGGGTTATTAATCAATCATGGAAGTTTCTATAAACTGGAATATTATTTAGCCATCTAAAGCCATGTTTTTAAAAGATATTTATAATATGCAAAATTGCATCTGTATCCATATAGAAAAAGACTACAGTACAACCATTACAATAACAAACTTATAGGTGATTTCTGTTTTCTTCTTTATACTTTTCTCTATTTTCCACATTTTCTAAAATATACATGTATTTCATTTACATTTTAGCACAATTTTTTAGGTATTACGACGAAGAAAATTTTTTTTTAAATTCTCACATTCTGGTCAGAGTTCACCCTTGGATAAAGTAGATGACAATGACTCAAAGTCAGTGTTCAAGGGTCAACAGAGTAGAGTGAATTTCCTCCAGACTGCTCTCATGGACTCCAGGGCTATTCTCTCCTAGGTGGGCTGAGCTGGCTCTCACTGAGGTCTAACAGTCCCTCCTTATAGAAGAGACTCAGGGAGAAGTGGCACCAGAGATGCCTCCATGGAAGGGCAGGAGAGAAGACAGGCTTCATTACTCACCTGGATCAAACCTTACCACCAAGAGGCAGAGGATCAAGGCGGCCAGGAGGCTCTTTCTGAAGGGCATGGAAAAGAAGTGGCTCACTGTAGAATCCCAAAGCCGGCGAAGCAACACCATTAGTGACAGGAACTTGTGGGAGGAGGAGCCTGGTCAGGGAGACAGAGCATAACTGCAGGGTAACTCCACGAGAACCAGCTTCCCTGACTCTGAGCTTTGAGCTGGATTATGAGAGTTGAGCAAAAGGTAACAAGACTAGTTCACTCCTGTAGTTCATAAAGTGGTTCTAAAAGAGATTCCAAAAGCCCCAAAAATGTTTTAAGGAAAGACTACATCGCTAGAATGTGATCTCCTTAGGAGAGACTTTTAAAAGACAATATCTACTCAACTGGGTAAACCTGGCATATTTAGTGTACTTTTAAAATATTATTTTATAGCATTCTTTATATTTTGGCCTAAGATATGTACAGAGAGTTACACAGAGCAATAGTTCTTGATTATCACATTAATGCAGGAAAACGAAAGGCACTTAATATATATAATAAAGAATTCAAAAGTCTTAGATTTTAAATATGAACACCATCAACTCAAGAACAAGTGGTGCCAAGTCCTGATAGAACACTCTGAACTTGCCATCAAACCCTTTCCCCATCCTTTCTTCCCCAGGAGATGGAGGGGCAGAGGGCTTGGTTAGCCACAGTCAATTCCTAAAGCCAACAACCTGTTTGCAAAGAAGTGATTCTACCTCAGGAGGTTCATCCTCTTTAGCACACAAAGAAAAAAACACTTTGGAGAAAAGGATTATAGTTGGTTAAAGAACTCCATATAAAAAAGAAGGATCAGGCCTATTCTGTATGTACCAAGAGAAAAATCAAAGAACAGTGGCTAAAAACTACTAAGAAAAAACTTAAATTCAGCATCAGGAAGAACTTCCCTATAGAACTGTCCATAGATGGAATGAGCTGCTTCTGGAGACAGTGAATTTCCTATCCTTGCATAGACTAGATGATTACTTGAGGAAAAGAGGATGAAAAGGATTCAAAGACCAGGGAAGGGTCTGGAGTAGAGGATCTTTAAATTCCCTTATAACGAAATAACCCCTACACCTACACCCACCCCTATGTAGGCATCCCTTGTAGGATAATAGGTGTACGATGTTGGGTCTTAAAATAGTTTCCCTAAAAAGCCATTGTGTGAAACTGCACTCCAATGGGCAGAGGTGGGCTGCCCCTTAAAGGGGGACATCAAACACTGAAGAACATACCCAGGAGATCTAGTAAGTAAAGGCAGACAGGAGGCTGGGCAGTGGGGCCCAAGCTGAAGATAAGTAATTTTTATCTAAGTCAAGTTACCAAGTTATTGTGTCAGCTTATTTTCCTTTGGCTATCCCACAGCATACCTCAGCTGTGTCTGTATTTGGGCCAGCCTTTAAAGGAGGAATAACATCCCACTCAGGCCAGCATGATAGAGACAAGAGATCTAGTGAGAGGACCCTAAGAAGAAGGTGGCTTTCAAGAGATAAGAGTTAAGGTTCTGAGATTCAGTGACACCTCCCAGAGATTCTCCTTCCACTGCCAACTACAAAGGGTCAGGGCTTGGCTTTTTAATCAATTAACAGGTTTCCTATTCTGCGATTTGGGAGTTGCTCATACAAATAATTGCTCCCAAGCTCCCAGGAATGTCATGACAAACCCCAAGGTATAAGGGAAAGCCCACAACTCTACTTTATAGAGGGATAGAAGGATAATGTCCTACCTTCCTGGTTTAGCTTCTGGGCCTCCTCAGAGCCTGAGTGTTGGTGTTTCTGCTGTTGCCTTGCCTTATTCATGGTCTGGAGTACGTCCAGCCGCTCTTCCTCACTGAAGGCTGCAGAGCCCACCACGAGCTCCTCAGCCTCTGACAAGCAGCCCAGAGGCAGCAGCACCCGCTGCAGGTGAAGTTCTGCCAAGGCTCTGTATTCTGGAAGGCCCTGATTGGCGGGGTCTTGTAGCCAAGCACTGACCACTTCTAGCACAGCTCCAGGCTCTTGCATTTTGCTGTATAAAAGAACACTGCAGCCCCAAATAACCCAATTTCAAAAAAAAGACAGTCAGTGCTCCATGGTTGGTTCACCTCTCATAACTACCACCCTCTCCCACCCAATCCCTCCCCTGTGTCCTCCAGGCCTTCCCTATGGGATGAGGACATTGATAAGAATTAGGAATTCCTAGGAAGTAGCAAGAAGCTCTCTCAGCTAGGACATACTCCACTTCTGTCATCCCACTTCACATCTCCTATTCCCACTGTGCCCTCTCCTCCTCTTTCCCTCTACCCCACTCCTAAATTCCCCCTTCCTCATCTTTTATAGCTAGGTTTTGAGGTCAAAAACAAAACAAAACAAACAGGGAAAGAATTAGATATAGAGGGAAATGGTAGGGAAGAGAGAAAGAGAAGATATTAGGCACTGATTCAAAAAAGGACATGAAAATCCTCTTGTTCCTGAACTGATCCAATGAGCCAGAACAAGGACCTACCATAGTTCCAGGACTTTGGGAGGTAGCTTTTCAGGGACCTGGTAATACTGAAGAACCCAGGACAGGACTTCCTGCCACCGATTCATTTCTGCCAGGGCCTGGATCCCCACAACACACAGGGAGCATTTCACCTCCAAGGAGCTGCCAGCAGAAAAACCAATTCAGGTTTAGAAGTGGTTCCCCTCCAGGGGCACCTGTTAATAGGTGACTCTTGGTTTCTGCTCAGGTCATGATCTCGGGGTTGTGGGATCAAGCCCTGCATCTGGCTCTGCGCTCCAGCTCAGTGCAGAGTCTGCTGGAGATTCTTACCCTCTCCCTCTGTCCCTACCCCCGCTCTTACAAGCTCTCTAAATAAATAAATAAAAATCTTAAAAAAGAAAGGAAGGAAGGAGGAAAGAAAGAAAGAAAAGGAAAGGAAAGGAAAGGAAAGGAAAGGAAAGGAAAGGGAAGGAAGGAAGGAAGGAAGGAAGGAAGGAAGGAAGGAAGGAAGGAAGGAAGGAAG